>NC_087443.1:4773141-5096136 GCF_036321535.1 Camelus dromedarius
ACCCAATGTTCATAGTAGTATTATTCACAGTAGCCAAAAGATGGAAGCAAGCTAAGTGTCTATCGATGGATTAGTAGACAAACAAAATGTGGCGTATCCATATAATGGAATATTATTCAGCCTTAAACAGGAAGGAAATTCTGACATGTGCTGCAGCATGGATGAACCCAGAGGACATTATGCTGAGTGAAATAAGCCAGTCACAAAAGGACATGTGCCATGTGATTGCACTTACCGGAGGTGCCTAGAGGAGTCACATTCACAGAGACGGAAAGTGGAATGGTGGTTGCCAGGAACTGGGGGAGGGGCAAGTGAGGAGCTTTTGTTAAATGGGGACAGAGCTTCAATTTTACAAGATGAAAAGAGATCTGGAGATGCCTAGTGGTGATGGTTGCACAACACGTGCATGTCCTTAATACCACTGACCCGCACACAGAAAGGGTTAAATTAAGATGGTAAATTTTACATTATGTGTGTTTTATCACAATTAAAAAAAAAAAAAAAAGAGGCAGATGGGAGCCACCAGAAGGCTTGCAGAGCAGAGGCCACCAAGAAACCCTTCCCTGCACTTCCTTGCTGCCCTGGGCTCGGGAGTGGCCATGCTGTTGGGGACCCTGCTGATTCTCCAGATCCTTTTCTGTGATGGGTTTGCATCGTGGAGACTGCCACCCACCCTGAGAATCGAGCCCCGAGCAGGTGCACCTTGCTCCTGGCAGAGCCTCTAGTTTAACTGCGGGGCTGTTCCCACACCTGCGTGTGCAGCTTTTGAAATCACAGAGCCTAAAATAAATGTTTAGAGCTTTATTGCTTCCCTTTTATTCTGGGAATGGCCACTGTGTGAAGCTTTCAGGGATTTACTGGAACTTTTCAGAAATAGCCATATTTTGTGCCCTTTTAAAGAATACTTTGTGTATAGAAACAGGGGTTGGGGACAGAAATCTGCTTTATGTGCATCTATTTCAGGCTCAGACTGGGGCCCTCTGTGGCATTTAGGAGGATGGGAGAGGGTTCAGGGGGCCCCCCAGGGGTCTTCCCACAGGAGGAAGGCCCAGGAAACCAAGCCACAGCCCCCAGGCCCTGGATGCAGTGGTGGGGGGATCCCAGGGCATCTGGGTTCCGGAACTGGCCAGGAAGATGGGCTGAGAGGATGGCTGTTTAAAGATGCTCTTGGAGGCTCCCCTGGAGCTGCTCTGAAGCTGGTCTTGACTAGAGGGCTCTGGAAGAACGTGGGGCTCAAGGTCATGTGACTCGGCAGGCCTTGGGTGCGGTGCTCCCCAGGGATGCACGAGGCGCCCTCCGGTCTCCCACCGGCACCCTGCTGTTTGCTGTGCACACCTCAGACACCTCACACACCTCAGCAGCCTCCTCAGCCTCCCCGGGCCTCTGCCTCGGGATTATCACAGGACCAACTGAGGCACTGGCGAGGCCAAGCATTTACAAAGGCATCAGGCAGGCACGTCACCGTCTGGAGTAAACTGACAGCTGGTTGGGGAGCCCCTGAAGGGTGGGGGCCCCTAACAGCCAGTGGAGGGAGAGTCCACCAGAAGCTTTGGCCCTTCTGTGAAGAAATGCCAGCTGCTGTCCCAGTGCAGGGCCCGGCCGGTGGGGGCTGGGGCGATGGGCAGACAGGAGAAGGGCCTCCGGCAAGGTGGCAGGGCCTGTCTCTCAGGGGGCTCTCCGAGTGGCAGCCTGCCCTCCCCCCCAGCCCCCCCCCCCCCCCCCCCGGCGTCGTTTCTTCCAGCTGCCCCGCCTCCCGCCGTGTCCGCAGCCACCCGCTGCTCCGCGCTCACTCCGGGGGCTAAACCACACGCAGGATCGAGCGCCCTTCCCTGGCCGTTTGCATGGACAATGCCTCTGGTTCCCTTTCTGGAGGGGCGTGCTCCTCTGTGGGCTTCAAAGGGGGGCAGGGGGAGGGGGAGCCCTGGGGGGACGGGAGAGCCAGATGGGGGACGTGGGGGGCCGGAGGAGTCCGGGCGGGAGTGGAGGAGAGTGTCCCTGGATTCCTGGGCTGAGTGTCAAGTTTAGTCCACGTGCAGAGAGCTCTGAGTGTCACGTGGGACACGAGACCACCTGCGTGGGGACAGGAGATGGGGACACAAAAACAACACTCTTGCTCTTAAGAAATTCACCCAGGGAGGCAGAAATGATAGGAATAGAAATAAAGGAATGAATTAATGAATACAGAAGCATAGGGCTTTAGCATGTTCAAATACACGGCTGATCTCATCTTCACAGCCTTCTGGGGGAGCTCCTGGGGTCTGCGTTTGTGCGCGGGAACAGTGAGGCTCAGGTTCGCGTGGATGGAGCGTGAGCTGACCAGTCTCACCCTGGAGGTCCTTGCTCCTCTCTGCTCCGCGGGCAAAGGCCGGCTGACCGAGGCCGGACTGCAGTCCTTTGAGGGCTCACCTCCTCCGCACTGGGGGTGGCTGCTGCTGTGGCTGGGCCAGCAGCCGGAACAATTACAGGTGTCCTCTCCGTGGATTACGTTACCCCTCCCGTGATGATGGCTGGTTCCAGGATACAGGAAACGGCAGCTACCAGTTTCCTAAGGCCTGGGTCCGGGAACAGCAGCAGGGCTATGTCGACAATTCTCCAGTGGCCAAGGAGTCCCACAGCCCGTATTCAAGGGGCAGGGGGGAGGAGGGGCTCCTCCTGGCAGTGGGAGAAGTACTGAAAAATATTGGGCTGTTACTGAACTAAACTTGGGTCCGCTCACCCGCACACAGTAAAGCCAATCTACCGACACCAGGGTGTGGTGAAGGAGAGTGCGGGGCACCAAGCGAGGAGGCCAAGGAGCTAGTGCTCAAAAGCCCTGAACACCCTGCTGGGTGCCAGCAAAGCATATATAAAGGCAGGTAAGGGAGGGGGGTCTCAGGGTGTGTGATCAGCTCGTGCACAGCCCTCTGACTGGTTGATGTGGAGGGAACAGGGCGTCAACACTGTCACCCACTAGGTGCCAGAAGGTCTGGGGGCCACATGCTGTCAATCATCAAGTAGTTCATGTCTTCCCCTTGGTGGTGGTTTTAGCATCTGAAAAACTCAAGAAATATACAGGAGATACTATGATCTGGGGTTCTGCGGAGAGGAGCTGCAGCAGAGGATATGGGGAGGGGTCTGCCCTGAGAAGGGCCCATGGGGTCTGGCTCAGTTAACAGGGCTCTGTTTTAAAATTGCCACAGTGATTTCTCTCCCCATCATGGAATCACAGAGTTTACTGCTGGGAAGTCTTCATACACGGCAGGAATCTTGTCTATGCACAGTTGGTGGTCTGCTCTGCATCGCAAAGCCATCCTACAACAAGGACTCTGAGACCTTAGGAACATAAACAAAGACAGGAGAAAGGCCCTTCCACGTGAGGCCCGTAGCCCCCTGCAGGTCCCCGGCAGGCCCACTGAGAGCCGCTGCCACCCCCACCATGACCTTCAGGATGACCCAGGGACAGAGTGGGGGCGCTCTGAGCTGGAAGAGCACATTTCTGCATAAGGGGTACTGCCTTAGAATTTTCTCCCAACTTTTTCATCCTGTCTTCATTGTCACCATCTTCATAGCACTTCTCAGTTTATGTGTGGTTAGCACCTACCACGTGACATTTGTGGTTTGTGTGTGCACACGTATGGGTGTGGGAGAACAGGAACTCCGCCTCCCCCACTGGAGAACACGCCTCACGAGAACTAAGGCTTTGAATGCTCTGCTCATCACGGGTACCCACTCCAGTGTCTGGAGCCCAGGGGCATCTGGTAAATCATCGTGAGGGAGTAAAGGAAGCACCACCGTCATCAATTATCATCTCCTCATGACTCTGTTGACCACCAACCTTCAGCTTTTCTTGAATCTTGTATTTTCTTTTAACCATTTTTTTTCTTGCTAAAAAGAAGTTGCTGAAGTGGTTGGTAAGCAGCTGGGAGCCTGCTTCTCTTTCTCTGCCAAACAAGTGATGCGGCCCTCGCCTGTTCTTGGCTTTGATGGAAAGAAGTGTTGGATTAGCTGTCCTCTCGAAGTTTACTTCTGCTTCCAAAATATTAACACATAAACCCTAGATGATTGCAACTTGGGCTAACTGCGCCAAAAAGGTCCTTTGCAAATTCTGATGACTTGATCGGTTTGTGTTAGTTACAACAGGCTTAAGAATGAGAGAAAACTGTGTTCTTTAAGGGTCTTTGGTTTAGAACCATGACCAAGTAAGGATGTGAATTTCTGAAAACTAGTATGTTAGCGTGTGCTGCACCTTGAAGTGAAGCCATCGCTAAGCTTAAATTATGAGAAAAAAGTGGAAGAAAAGAGAAATTCCATTATGTGTAAGTGAATGAACATTTAGGAAATAGAGGGTCATGCCTAAGACCCTCCCCTCTATGGCGTCTTCAGATTCCCACCACTCACCAGGGACTGTCCCTTTGTCTTCAGAAAGTCTCTTGCCTGTCTTGTCTGTTTCCAGTGACGCCACGTAGCTCCCCGCCTGAGAGCTTACTCAGTTTCCAGTCTCTGCCTGTTCAGTGCACCCTCCACCGCGTGGCCAGGTTAGAAGACGCCTCACTGATGTTGGTGGCCACCTGAAAAGCCCACAGGCACCCCAGCCCACGGGCCATGGGAAGCTGCACAGCTCCACGTGGGGCCAACCTTCCTCCCCTCGACCTACTCACCCGGCCATACTGTTCTGCTCTCTTTTTCTTAAAAATCCTTCATGAGCATTCCTGTTCCTCAGTCCTGAGCCACCTCATTTCCTTTGGGATAAAAAAACCCTCCTTCATTTATTTAACAAATATTTATCAGGGTGAATATCGTGTGTGGGAGGCTGACCAAAAAAAAATTATACAGTAGTAAACGTAAACACAAACGACTGCATCCTTCTCCAGGGGTTCAAAATACAAGCTCCGTGGTTAGAATGAGCTAGTTCCAACACTGAGTGGTTTGGGGCAAGTGACTTAAATCTACTTCTGCCTCAATCTTCCCATGAGTAAAATGGGTTAATAAGAAACGTTGATCGAACATTGCTAAGAACTAGGCACCATTCCAAATGCTGAGGGGTATGACCACATTTCATCATCACAGCCACCTCCTGAGAAGGGTCCTGTGATCCCCATTTTGTGGATGAGGACCCGGAAGGACCAGAGAAGCTACCAGGTTACTCGCTGACAGTCTCGTGACCAGTGAGGGACAAAGCTGGGCTCGCAACTCAGGTGGCCCTGCTCTTCACCACCCCCAGGTGCTGCCCCTTGAGGAGGAAACTCTTACATGGTTGCTGGGGGCCCAAGGGGACCACTGCATATGAAGACCGTGGAACAGCGCCCAGCCCAGAGTCAATGCCAGGGACCGTGGGCCAGTGCAGTCAGTCTCATGCTCCTTTCAAACACTGTTCAGGTGTGCCTGCTCCCTGAAACTGTCCCTTCTCCCCAGATACGGTGACATCACATCTCCCAGATCCCTTTAGCTCTGATTTTCCCAACTATTTATTTGCATCTTTGGCCATTTCCTTTTATTCTTGGTTATCTTCTTATGCTCATGCCTTCTCTCTCCATCCAGAATTCAAGCTGCAGGTGTTTAAACATACAATGTATGAATAGAAAATTTGAGACATAATAAGGCCAGCAGGTCAGGAGATGATCACCTTTGAAGAGAGAGCTCGTTACTCACAACCCCTAAAGGAGGGGACAGGCCATGTCCTGGGGGACCAGGGGCACCTGGGGAAGCACCCGACTGGTCAGGAGGCAGAGGGAGGGGGGACACATGGGCACAAGCATTTACTGTGGTTCCCGCAGAAGGAACAGGCAAGACAGGGTCGACAGGCTCGGGACTGGCTGGTCTGAATCACTTCCAGGCTCTGGGGTTCAGAGCTGTCCCTAGCTGTCTGGTACCTGGCCCTGGGTGATGAGGGCAGGGGGATGGTGTGGTTGGGGTGTGGGCTCTGGACTGGCTGGTTTGCATTTGAAAGGCAAGCTGGAGGCTGAGCTGCTTAGCCTCTCTGGGAATTGGCTAACTCTGGGAGGGGTGGATCAACAAAGCCCCAGAAGGCAAAGCACCAGAAATGCAGAAAACAAAAGGCAGTGTTAATACAGCAGGTAACGGGGAAGCATGTGTAATGCTTTTTCTCTCTGGTCCTAAGTCAGCATTTCTCAGTGTGGGGCCTATGGAACATGTATGTCAGACTCACTTGAGGAGCTTGTTAAAAATGCAGATCCCTGGGCCCCTCTCCCAGACATAGCGCATCAGCATCTCTGGACATGGGGCCCAATCATCTGTCTATTTAGCAAGTTCTCTGGGTTAATCTTTTGTTCACCCTGGTTTGAGCGGTACGGTCCTACGTCTCTTATCTCCACGCTGGGGCATCAAAGTGAGCTCTGAGTTGAGGGAAAGGCTAAACAGAATTCCTAGGAACACAAGCAGCTCTCCC
Source organism: Camelus dromedarius (assembly GCF_036321535.1). NCBI lineage: Eukaryota > Metazoa > Chordata > Mammalia > Artiodactyla > Camelidae > Camelus > Camelus dromedarius. The sequence goes on from NC_087443.1 coordinate 4,779,527, forward strand.
AAAGGGAAAGCCCCAGCCTCTTAGCTCCACCTCCGTGGCTCAGCTGCAGGGAATTCCTTGGAGAACAGTGGAGGCTTCCTGGAAGGCCGAGACTGAAAGGGTTTCCTATCTCGATTAGGGAGCTGAGTGGGCTGAGGGAGAAAGAGAACTCTAGCCTGGACCATGGTTGGAGCTGGAGGAAACCAGGAAATGACAGCAACGGGATGAGTTACGCCTGTCAAGTCGTCATGGGTCCTGTAGGGGAAACTGTGCAGCAGTGAAACTCACCTGTGTGCCTGAAACTTACCTCCCTGCCTCTAGTGTGAATCCCAAACTAAGTCGTTCTGGGTTCCAAAAGTCCAACGGAGCTTTTTTTACCCCCTGGCAGACTGTATACGGAGAAATGTAATTGGAGAGAAATGTCAGTAAGGACCTATAGTTCCAAGAGCAGGGCTCTAGGGACCCACCTGGGCTTTGTCAAGGGGCAGGGACAATCTGAGCAGCCACGTGGCCCAGGAAATACAGGCCAGAGGGCAGTGGGGGCCGCGGGATTATCAGGAGAGCACACGCAGAGTGCAGAGTGCTACCGTGTGTGTTTGCATCTGCGATGAGGCTGGAGGACACGACCCCGGTGATCATTTAGAAAAGATCAAGCCCAAGTGGGACAAAGGGGAAAGGCACAATCTGTGGGGCAATCTGGTCCCCAAAACTATAGGGGCCACTGAGCAGTCCAGATAGGGAAGAGTTTGTTTATATTGGCAATGCTTTTGAAGGCTGAATTGCCTACCTGATGCAGGAAAAACAGACATGGGGCGTGAGGAGGGCCATGTACCAGGTCTGGGTGGAGTCCCTGGGACGTGCCCCACCGAGTGTGGATTCTTGGCTTCACGCAGAAAAGAATTCAAGAGTGAGCCACAGTTGAGTAAAGGTAGATGTATTTAGAGAGATACATACTGCACAGAGTGCAGGCTGTTTCAGAAGGAAGAGAAAGGCCACGAGGTGTGGGATTGGGTGCTCAGATTAAAGTAAAGGTAGGTACACACTCCACAGAGAAAGTGCAGGCCGTCTCAGCGAGAGAGGCCACAAGGCGGAACGTGGCCAGTTTTTATGGGCTCCGTAGCTTCACATGCTAACAAGTGCGAGGACCAGTCTAACTACCCTGGGGAAGGGGCTGGGATCCCCAAGAAGTTGGCCGTTGCCCACTTTGACCTTTTGTGGCTAGCCTTGGGACTGCCATGGCACCTGAGGGTGTGCTGTTCATCATGCTAATATGTTGCAGTGGGTGTACAATGAAGCTCAAGTTCTGCTAGAAGTCAATTCTCCCACCATCTTAAGCCTCAAGGCCAACTAGGGGTTGAATCTTCTGCCATCCTGGTGTTAACCGCTGTGTTATTCCTTGAATGGCTATGCCCTGCCCTCTTCCCTCCTGTCTCATGCCTCCGAAGTTCAGCCTGTTTTTATTCCCTTTAAATCTTCAGAAGAGACCTCGGTGGAGGGGTTCTGTGCTGTATTTTGGGCACTGTTCCTGGATGCATGGGCTTTTGGTTTGATTCCCTGACCCTCCTGGGAGATCTGTGAGCTACCCACAAACCTTTGATAAATCCCTGCAACCAAGACCCCCTACTGATACTCCTCCAATGAGCTGGTTCCTGAGATTACCAAGTGGGTTCCACTCAAATGCATTTTTCACTGTGACGTTGAACACACCTCCTCTGCTCTCTCTGCCTGGGTTTTACCCCCTCACTGTCCTGAAGCAGAACCTACATACCTTTTGAAAAGTCCTACTCAATTCCTTGGAATAGAAGTTGCTGAGAAAGTCCATGTTGAGGAGTGAAGAACTCACCGCTATATTACTTGTAATCTGAAGTCATCATTGTATTACGTATAATCCCCTCTCTTTCTTCCTAATTGTTCTGAATTCCTGTCCTTTGTTGTGTTAGTCTGGGTGTATCCAGTTTGGGTCACTTTGCAGCCCAGACCCACCATTCATGTGCAAATGATGGGTTTGAGAAGACTAAATAAAGCTAGAAGACAGCGGAGAAACGCACTCCATCATCACCTCCAGGGAGCCCTCAGTATCCCACCATATGCCAGCCCTAAGAGTCTTAACTCCGAATTTTAATAGTAAAATCAGCAGCTCAGCTCATTTTAACCTTGAGAAGCCTGTAGTTTTTCTGGTTCTGTTCAAAGCCACTGAGCATTTGCCTTTTAGTCCTGTTTGGACAGCTGTATACGTGGATCGGTCAGGCAGATGGTAGAAAACACACAGCTCCCTTTTCTCTGGATGGTGATAATGATTGAAAAAATGGTAATGATGACTCACGGCCCTGAGCCGCCTCCTCTTGGCTGCTCCTGCCGAGGGTCGTTGCTAGGAGTTTTCCAGAAGAACATTCCTTCTCTTTCGTGAGGGAGGAGCTAAGGGGGGCAGGTACAAGGGAGATGTATTTTGAGTTCTCTATGAGTTCTGCTTGGTTTCCTTGGCATGCCACCGCGGTAAAGCTGGACTTGGTGATACAGGCCCAGAAATCGCACTCCACCCATGTTCCTCAGTGAGTCCCACCACTTGGCATCTCCGGGCCACCCAAGAGGAGCCGGCGCTTCTTAGATGGAGAACCAGGATGTTATGTGGGTGTGATGGGGGAGTGCAGGAGTCCCAAGCTGCACGTGCCCTCCACCACAGCCATCCTCCGTTGTAAGGTGTCCTCCCCACCCTGCCCTACTCTGGGCAAACATCAAAGGAAACGTGCTATGAAATACCAAGTCATGATGAGAATGTTAAGTATTTTAAGCTTTTTTCAGGTGATATAGGAAAAATAGATGTGGGGCTTGAAGAGGACCGTGTCTCAGATCTCGGTGGAGTCCCTGGGACATGCCCTGCCAAGTGTGGGTCCTTGGTGTCACGCAGGAAAGAATTCAAGAGTGAGCCACAATTGAATAAAGGTAGATTTATTTAGAGAGATACACACTACACAGAGTGTAGGCTGTTTAAGAAGGTGAGAGAAAGGCCACGAGGCGTGGGGGTTGGATGCTCAGATTAGAGTAAAAGTAGGTACACACTCCATAGACAGAGTGCAGGGCGTCTCCCAAGATGAGGGAGAGAGAGAGGCAGCCAGGCGTGCTGTTGCCAGTTTTTAGGGGCTCGGTAGCTACACACGCCTACAAGTGGGAGGACTATTCCAACTACTGGGATTCCCAGGAACTGGGCCACCGCTCACTCTTTGACTTTTTATGATTAGCCTTGGAGCTGTCATGACGCCTGTGGGGGTGCCATCTACCATGTTAACACTACAATTAGCATACAATGAAGCTCAAGGTCCACTAGAAGTCAGATCTCCCACAATGTTAAGCCTCACAGCCAACTGGGAGTTGAATCTTCCACCATTTTGGTGTTAATTGCTGTCACTCCTTGAACGGCTGTGCCCGCCCACTTCCCTCCTGTCTCCCAGGGATGTGGTGCCCTATTTACTCGTCAAAAATGGAAACTAAGAGGCAATGAGTGAGTCAGGTTGGTGGGCATGGCCGGGCAGACAGGGAGCCTTCCCTCTCTGCTGTCTCTGATAGAAAGCATCCTGTGAGCTTGCTGGCTAAGTCGCCTTCTCCCTGCTCTTGTCCCGACTGCCGCACCCTTGAACTTCTCCCTCCCCTCGGAGAGCTGGCCGGCACTGCTCTGTCCCTCTCTTCTCTCCAATTAAATCCTAAGCCACACAAAGGGGCAGGCTGTCTGCCTTAGGGTCTTTCTCCCTCAGGAAATGCCACAGTTGCTGGGACCAGGCTCTGAGCATCTTCCAGAAGGGCCCTTCTTAAGTGAAGTCCAGCACCTTCGTTTCCCGGTGGAGGAAATTCCACCAGAGGAGATGGCGACTCCGCGGTCCGTGGCGATGCTGTTGCGTTGCTCTTGCGTCGGGGCCGCGATTCCTGGACCAGCCTGCGCGGTGCCTTTCTCAGGGGTCGGGAGTCACTGTGACAAAAGAACAGGCATGTTTTCTAGGGAAGAGCTTCGCAGATGTTAATGGGCCCGGGGGTTGTGGTCTCTGTTGTTTTTTTCCGCCTGGGGGTTTAATTTTCAGACGTAGCCGAATACGAGAGTGAAACGTGCCCGCCAATGAAACCCCAGGATTCGGCTTCCTTCTCAGGCCGTCATGGACACCGGAGGCCAGGCCGGGCCTTCCCCCTGGCGCAGCTCCCCGGCCAGGGGAGGCCGAGGGGAGCAGAGAAGGCCTGCACCTGGGGAAGGAGGACTGGGGAGGCCAAGAAGAGAACGCAGTTTTTCATCCCATGTTTACTCTTCAAATTGAATTATTCCTCCCTTTGGGCAGAACGAGAACGTACAGGGGCCCAGAGAGGCCCGGATGTCACAGCTGTGGAGCTGCTCACACACAGGACGAGGATGGAAGCGTCTTCTCCCGAATACTGCCTGGGCTTTGTCTTGGTCTCTTACCCCCACCCACCCCCAGCGCATCCTCAGAAGAAGGGAGACTGGGGAGGTCATCCTATGCCCATCTTCAGGGAGCTTCTTTGGGCATTTCTTTAAGCCACAGAGGCCAGGCCGCACCCATAACTTATGACCCAGTGGGTTCGGGGCAGGGAGAAGGCATGTGGTTCAGGCCCTGCAGTCAGATTGGTTAGATCTGAATCTCAGCTCTACCAGCTCCTAGTACTGTATTCCTGTTCTTAGGGCCAGGAGTTTATGTTCCCACAGCCCTGGAGGCTGGACGTCTGACATCAAGCTGTCTGCAGGGCCGGTTTCTTCTGAGGCCTCTCTCCTTGGCTTGTGCGGGGCCTGGGGTCCCCACATGGTCCTCTCTCTGTGATGTCTGTATCCCAGTCTCCTCTTTTTACAAGGAAACCAGGCAGATTGGGTCAGGGTTCACCCAAAGGCCTCATTTTACCTTAATTGCCCCTCTCAAGCTACTGTCTCCAAATGCAGTCACATTCCAAGGTCCTGGGGTTAGGACTACAAATATGAATTTTCAGGGGACACAGTTCAGCCCCAAACAGGTACCTTCTCCAGGCCTGTGTGCCCATCTGTAAAATGGAGATGACAGAGTGGCTACTCAAGAGGCCCCCCTACTTCCTTCTGGAACGTTGTCTGTCATGACACCTGGCCCTGCCCTGAGTGCCCGTTGGGCTGGTGGGGGAGGCAGTCACCCCCTTTCCCTCTGCAGCCCTGGACCCGCGGGCAGGATGCTCTGGAGAATTCTCGGGGATCCTTCCAGTTGTGTGCAGCCCCATCTCTGCAAGGCCAGTCTTGTTATTGACTTTTGTGGCTCTCAGGAAGACTCAGAGATTGCATTTGCCTTCCTGGGGTTAAAGTTTGTTACTCCAGTGGCTCCCCTTCCTGTTGCCAAGGTGTCCCCACAGGACCACGGCCTCAGTCTGCTGCACAGGCGACAGAGCCATTTTCCTGCTGGTGACTGATGTTCTGGCTCTTTCTGCTTTTCCTACAAGCCCTTAGCTCTCAGATGCAGAGATGTGCAAGGCTGAAGAAAAGCAGCAGGCAGGACTGTAGTTACAAGCCGTAGACAAAGTGACAGAGAAACAGGATAACCGCAATGGATCTGTCCAGTGTTAATAGTGTAATTTCAAAAGGAGAGAAATAAGCGAGTCCTCTACACCCGATTTTGACAGAGACCCTTCGCTGTGGATCAGAGAATGTCATCCACATTCATTTCATCCATCTCGGCTTCATAAGAATGTGTGAGCATGGAGGATACATTCTGTCCCTTTAAGAAAAAACAAACAAACATAATTTGCTGACCTTAGATACTTCTTTTCGACCCTGGATGAAATACTTGAATGAGGATATTTTGTAATTAGACAACATCATTCATTCATTCATTTAATATTTTATGGAACTACTTTAGCACAAAATAGAACTAGTCCTGTGATTGATATAAAACTGAGTAAGAATTTCTGCCTTCAAAAGGGTCATGTGATTAGGGGACAGACCACACACATTAATGTCAATGTTAGAAATTATAAATGATGACTGGGACATTGTGCTGTACACCAGAGGCTGACATATTGTAACTGACTATACTTCAGTTAAAAAAAAAAAAAAGAAATTATAAATGAAATGCTGAGAAATCTCAGGGGGAGACGCTGTGGGGCAGGTGGGTGTGCAGATTCCAAGGAAAGTCTCCCTGGAAGCGGGCCTGAAAAGAACTGAGGCCTTCAGCAGACAGGGCTGGGTGTCCGGGTAAGGCCGTGAACATGGGCGTGGGGACAGCTGGGGTCAGGTGGCACGCTGGGCGAGGAGAGTAGGGGACACAGAAGGCACTGGGAAACCGCTCTGGTTAGGACCCAGTCCTGGAGGCAGGAGAAGTTCTGATTTCAGAGTGTGGGTGGGAACCTTGGAAACAGGCTCATCGTTGTCCAGTGGGCACTTCCCTTTCAGGAGGACTGATCTGCAGGACCGACTGGGGTGGGCCAAGGTTACAAATGGAGTCTACTGCAGTATTAGTGGGCCAACTGGAGGGAGGGCCTGAGCTAGGAACTAAGAGAAGGCAGACGCATGGTCAGAACAAAAAAACCTATTTAAAAAAATAACCTTTCATTATTATAAAAGCCTGGTCCATAAACCAGCTGTTTTTGAAAACTCTTCCCCTCTCATCGCCTTCTGCGTCAAGCTGGAAGGCCTCGTGTTGGGGCTGGTGGTTCCCCAAGGTGGGGGGAGCCAGGTCTTTGAGAAACTGTGCGTGGCAGAGCTCGCCCACCCCAACTTCCAGCCGCAGTATTTTTCATGTAAGCCACTGTGTGTGTGCCTTGTAAGGAATACATTTTTAAAAGTTAAAGAATACAAATAAGATAAAAATAATATTCCTATTACCCAGATAACACATGTTTAACAGATATTACACTTTTAAAATAGATCAGGCATGGGGGAGAGTATAGCTCAAATGGCAGAGCACATGCTCAGCATGCAGGAGGTCCGGGGTTCAATCCCCAGTACCTCCTCTAAAGATAAATAAACTAAATATCCCCCCCCCCAAAGACAAACAAACAAAAAACCAAAGTGAAATAGGTTACACATCTCCTCCTGGCTCTTTTTCTATGTAAGTATGTAGGTAGTGTCAACCTTAATAAAGGAGGTAAACTGAGCCAAGCTCAAATGACCAGAAATTGAGTTTATTCCAGAACAGTGGAGGGATTCCAATTCAGAAAGTCCATTGAGGGTTTGGGCCACTCTGTTTATGAGCAAGGAGTGAAAAGGCCAGGCGGTCCAGCAAGAGTCCAGGTAGTGAGTTCACTGGATTGAGGACGGGACGGATTCTTGGCAGGTGTTCATTGGTCCGGAGCTAGGTGTCCGTCTTCTGTAAATCAGGCATTTATGGTAAATCAACCTCTCAGTTCCTAGTTCTGCTTTTCTGGGAGGCGCGAGACTGAGATTCTATCTTCCCTGTCCTCCAGTTCCATTTTAGACTGAAATCCTTTCACAGTGTGTAAGTGTAGACAGATGCACTATACACATTACCTAATTTTTTTTTTTACAGAAATGAGATTTTATCGTAATTCAGTCTTGCTATGTATCTATCTATACACACGTGCACATGTACACACAAGTATATATGTATCTTTAACCAAAATGAAATCAAAATGTGTGTACCATATTGTAATTTTTTTCAGTCAAAGATCTCTACTCCATTTTAGTAAATTTTGAACTCATATAGAGTAACCACCATATTCAAATTTTTCCAATTAGCCAAAAATTTTAATTTACTGCTGCTTTAAACAGTGTTCCACCCACTGTTGGTTGTGATGGCATTTTGTTTTTCTGTCCCTTAAAACTCCCTGATTTTTAAAAAGTTTCTCTTAAAATTACATTGATTTGTTGAAGGGGCTAGCCAGCTGCCTGCAGGATGTTCCATTTTTTGGATTTTTCTGGTGACTATTGCCCTATATTTCATGGAACTTATATCTAAACATCATTAGTTAGAACAGGTCATAGCTGGTCAGAAGACCCGTGACACTTGCTTGGCTTGGGATGGTCAAAATCTGATCTCCATTTTGCTGTTATACTTCCCCGCTGTGACTAAATTCATGTGATATTTCTGGATATACAGCTAGTTCTCCCTCAGCTACTCACATAAAGGTTTTAACATCAACTGGTAAAGTCTAAAGCTTATGAAATGATTTTAAAAGTAATTCTGTCATTCATTCTGCATTTATTATCTCATCAGCATGGGTTACTTGAGATCCCAAAATACCCATTTTCAAAGTAAGGCATTATTTTAATAGCTACTTCAAATGGTGATAAATGAGTTTTTCTGACTTTATATATTATTAAAAATATCATGAATGAATTTTCATTGATTCAAGGTATTTCAACCCATCATAATCATAATACTTTTTGATGTTTAAATTGTCATGACTTTGGCAAGTAGGCTCTTTTTCAAGCTGTCTCCTCAGTCCTTTACATATGACCACATTCATATTTGAGTTTTCTAGTATAATGCGGTGTCCCAGGCTCATCCTGGACCTCATTCAGATGGAAATTAGCCATTTCTCCAAGGACCTATTTCTTCAGTGGAGACGGTGATCCCACTCAAGCTCCAGCAATGTCTCAATGTCAACAGAATACAAAACAGAATTATATGTTCCATTTAGTTGTCATATGTATCTAGTCTTCTTCATTCTGGAAGAGCTTTCTCAGTCTTTGACTATAATATTTTAGGATTACAGGCTATTTATTTTATACAATAACCCTCAATGTATATTTCTTTGGCATTTCTTCACATTTGGGTTCAGGTTATGTAGCTCTGGCAAGAATATCACAGAAGCAATGTGTGTTCTTATTGCATCAGGCAGCACAGGATTTCTGTATGTCTCACTACTGAAGTCTATGTCAATCATTTGATTAAAATGTGGGCTTTGCTAAGTTTCTCCACTGTGAAGTTATTTTTAACAGTAATAATAAAAATACAATGTATCAAATTGTGTGGCAAGCAGTTAAAGTTTATAGGGAAGTATATAGCTTTAGGTGCTTATAAATGAAAAGTAAAAAGATCTAAGTCACTAAGATTAAAAAGCATAAAAGGGGGGTGGTGCAAATTAAACTTAATGTAAGTAAAAGGAATTAATAGGAAATCAATAAATAGGAAAAAGACAACTAAATAATCAGTGAGACAAAATGTTGGTTCTTTGAAGTGACTAATACGTCTCTAGCATCTCTAGTTAGACTGATTAAGAAAAAGGAGAAAACACTTTACCAATATCAAGAAAGAAAGAGGGAACATCACAACCGATCTTACAGACGTTAAAATGATACTAAGAGAATGTTATGAACTACGTCATGCCAATAAATTCAACCACTTGGATAAAAGAAACAAATGTCTTGAAAGACACGTTATCAAAATTGTCAAAAGGAAAAACAGAAATTCGTAGTACCCCTGTATCTATGAAAGAAATTGAATTTGGAATTAAACAGTTTCCTATAAAGAAAACTCCAGGCCGGAAGTCTTTCACGTTGCATCTCACTAAACATTCAAGGAAGAAGTCATACCATGCCTACACAGATTCTTTCTAAAGACAAAGGGGGAGAAAACATTGTCAGCCTAGCATCACCCTGATACCAACATTTGACAAAGACATTATAAGAACAGAAAACGAAAAGCCATTTTCTCTCATGAATATAGACACAAAAATCCTTAGCAACATATTAGCCCCGCACTTTGTCAAAGACATATCTCAATAGATGCACAAGTGGCGTCTCGAAAGACTCAGCCTTTCAGAGTTCAACAGCATTTAACACATTTCTCCTTTTTTTCTGTTTGGGGCTCCAACGTGTCGTTTATTTATGCGGACTCAGCTTACAGCACCCTCATGGGACTTGCCCTGTTTGTGGAGTTCCTTTTACATTTGCTCTGGTTAGTATTCAGTAACAAACTCAAGGTGACCCCTAAGCAAATAAGTGGGCTCTTTTTCTTCCTAACTCCCCTGAGTCCTGCCCTGCTCCCATGGCTGACAGCCAGCCCAACCTCTTCCTGGTCTCAACTCCCGAGGCCTCATCTCTGCTTGACCCCCTCCATCAGCTGCGTCAGAAAGCTGGGGAGACTGTAGGCCTCACCCTTCTCAGGGATCCAAAGTCTTCCCGCTGGTTGGCCAATTTCTGAAAACAGCTGTTTCATGTATTTTGCTCACGTTCTTGTTTGTTTACCCTGACATGGTCCCTTGGCAAGGGATTTTGAAGGTGGAATCACAGTGATGGTTGAGTTAGGATTCATGAGAACTTGGTGATTGCCTCCTTCAGAATGCAGAAGGGGTACAATATTCCTTCAGAGTAAAGAAAGCAGAGAGATTTTAATTAAAGTACCAAGCATCTGAGTTGGGTGCCTGGAAGAGGAATGCTGGACAGTGACTGGGGGCCATATGAGAAATGTCACAATGCAGCCCTCTGACCTGGGAGGGATATCCAGTCCAGAGGGGTCCACTAGGGATGGGCCCACAGGTGTGAAAGGAGAAGAAGTTGGAGTGGATGGAATTGCCAAGGAGACTGAAGAGAGAGGGGAAAAGTAAAAGAAGGCTTACAACAGGATCTTGTGAAGAACTTTAATTGTATTGAAGTAGGAGCCAGCAAACATACAGAGGGTAGAATTTAACGGGGACATTAAGGAGCTTTCAGGGGGTGGGCATTAAAAACTGCTTCTGGCAATGAAAAGGTCATTGGTGGCTGCTGAAAGATTTCCAGTAAATGATGGGGAGCGACCTTGGCTGCAACAGGTTAATGGGGGTGGGCGTTGAGGAAGTGGAGGCAGGGACAGAGCAGGTGAAAGGAAGAAAGAGATCTCAGGGCAGCTGGAAGATGGTGAGTGGGTGTCCTTCATTTAGGGGAGACCTAAGCATGCCTTTTTAACAAAGGGAGTCATCGTTCCAGAAGTCCTGCTGTCAATCTAACTTGCTGGGGGTGTGGGTGTTTGGATAATAGAACTTCCATTTCCATCTATTCATGTACAGGCATTCCTCACTTTATTGCCTTTCATAGGTAATATTTTTTGTTCGTTTGTTTGTTTTCACACAAATTGAAGACTTGAGACAACCCTCTGTTGAGCAAGTCTATTGTGCCATTTTTTGCTCCCTTTGTGTCTCTGTATCTCATCTTGGTAATTCTTGCAATATTTCAAATTTTTTCCAGTTAATTTACCATATTTGTTATGGTAAATTGTGATCAGTGATCTTTGATGTTACTATTGTGATTGTTTTGGGGCAGCCATGTAGAATGGTGAGCTTAATTGATAAATGTCTTGTGTTCTGACACCTCCACCAACTGGCTGTTCCCCCATCTCTGTCTCTCCTTGAGTGTCTCCATGGGACACAATAATACTGAAATTAGGCCAATTAATAACCCTATCACAGCACTAGGTGTTCAAGTGAAAGGAAGAGTTGCATGTTTTTCACTTGCAATCAAAATCTAGAAACACCAATTTATGATAAAAACTCTTACCAAAGTGGGTATAGAGGGAACATATCTCAACATAATAAAAGCTATTTATGACAAACACACAGCCAACCTAATACTCAATGTAGAAAAGTTGAAAGTCTTCCTGCTAAAGTCTGGGACAAGAATGTCCACTCTAACCACTTCTATTCAACATAATATTGGAAGTCCTAACCATAGCAATCAGACAAGAAAAAGAAATAAAAGGGATCCAAATTAGAAGAGAAGAGGTAAAATTGTCACTATATGCAGATGACATGTATAGAAAACCCTAAAGACTCCACACAGAAACTACCAGGGCTGATAAAAGAATTCAGCAAGGTAGCAGGATACAAGAGTAATGTACAGAAATCAGTAGCATTTCTTTACACTAACAATGAAATATCAGAAAAAGAAAGTAAAGAAACAATCCCTTTTAAAATTGCATCCAAAAAATTAAATACTTAGGAATAAATCTGACCAAGGAGGTGAAAGACTTACATGTGGAGAACCACAAAACATTGACTAAGGAAATTAAAGAGGACTTAAAGAAATGGAAAAATACCCCATGTTCTTGGACTGGAAGAATTAATATTGTTAAAATGCCTATACTATCCAAAGCAATCTACAGATTTAATGTATCAAATCACCTAAGATGTTTTTCATAGAACTGGGACAAATAATCCTAAAATTTATATGGAATCACAAAAGACCCAGAATTGCCAAAGCAATCCTGAAGAAAAAGAATGAAGCTGGAGGAATAACCCACCCAGACTACAGACAATACTACAGAGCTACAGTTATCAAATCAGCACAGTACTGGCACAAAAACAGACATATGGATCAATGGTACAGAATAGAGAACCCAGAAATGAACCCACAGACTTATGGTCAATTAATCTTCAACAAAGGAGGCAAGAATATACAATGGAGAAAAGACAGTCTCTTCAGCAAGTGGTGTTGGGAACACTGGACGGCAGCACGTAAATCAATGAAGTTAGAACACTCCCTCACACCTTACACAAAAATTAACTCAAAATGGCTTAAAAACTTAAATGTAAGACAAGATACTATAAACCTCCTAGAAGAAAACATAGGTAGAACATTCTCTGACAGAAATCTTAGCAAGGTTCTCCTAGGGCAGTCTATCCAGGCAATAGAAATAAAAGCAAAAATAAACAAATGGGACCTAATTAAACTTATAAGCTTTTGCATATCAAAGGAAACCATAAGCAAAATGAAAAGACAATTTACGGAATGGAAGAACAAATTAGCAAATAATGTGACTGACAAGGGCTTAATTTCCAAAATATATAAACAGCTCATACAGCTTAATAACAACAACAACAACAACAACAACAACAACAACAACAACAACAACAACAACAACAAAAACTCAATCCAAAAATGGGTAGAAGACCTAAACAAGCAATTCTCCAATGAAGACATACAAATGGCCAATAAGCATAACAAAAATGCTCAATATCGCTAATTATCAGAGAAATGAAAATAAAAACCTCACACTAGTCAGAATGGCTATCATTCAAAAGTCCATGAATGATAAATGCTGGAGAGGGTGTGGAGAAAATGGAACACTCCTACACTGTTGGTGGGAATGCAGTTTGGTGCAGCCACTGTGGAAAACAGCATGGAGATTCCTCAAAAGACTAAAAATAGACTTACCATATGATCTAATAATCCCACTCCTGGGCATATATCCAGAGGGAACCTTAATTCAGAAAGATACCTACACCCCAATGTTCATAGCAGTGCTATTTATAATAGCCAAGACATGAAAACAACCTAAATGTCCATTGGCTGATGACTGAATAAAAAAGTTGTGGTATATTTGTACAATGGAATACTACTCAGCCATAAAAAATGATAAAATAATGCCATTTGCAGCAACATGGATGGCCCTGGAAATTGTCATTCTAAGTGAAGTAAGCCAGACAGAGAAAGACAAATACCATATGAGATCACTTATATGTAGAATCTAAAAAAAAAAAAAAACAAATGAATTTATTTACAAAACAAAAACAGACTCACAGACATAGAAAACAAACTTATGGTTACCAGGGAGAGGAGGGTGGGAAGGGGATAAAGTAGGAATTTGAGGTTTGTAGAAACTAATATATATGAAATAGACAAACAAGTTTATACTGTACAGCACAGGGAACTAACTATATTCCATATCTTGTAATAGCTTACGGTGAAAAAGAATATGAAAATGAATATATGTATGTTCATGTATGACTGAAGCATTGTGCTGTACACCAGAAATTGACACAGCATTGTAAACTGACTATACCTCAATAAAAACAAACAAACAAACAAACAAACAGCACACAATATTTACATGGAGACAGAAACATAATGTAATAGAAGAGCAGATGGAAAAGCGGAATACACAGTTGTATCTCTGCTCTGGGAATGCTGATCCTCAGTTAGTGGATGTGTCCTGGTGGCTGAAGATAACAGCAGCAGTGAAGAAAACAGGCTCAAATCTCTTCCTTCTTGGAGGCTGCTGTCTGGTGGAGTGTGACCGAAAGACAATAGCAACACGAACACCATGAACTCTAGAGGATGTTGGTGGTGGTAAATGCCCAGAGAAACTTGAAAGGAGGTGGGATAAGGGATGGGGTGGGGGAGCAGGAAGATCTGCCTGCTGAGGTGCAGCAGCAGGGAGCCTGTGGGCATGTGGGAAGGCCATACAGGCAGAGGAAGGAGGGGGAGGGGCAAGTGCAAAGGCCCTGTGGCAGGAGTTTGTGGATGTGCTCCTCGGGGTGAATGAGCCTGGGTGCAGCAGCTCATGAAGGTAAGACAACAACTGCCAGATGTTCACCACTGGAGCCTGATGAAGGGCTGAGAGAAGGCAGGGCCCCTAATGGGCCCATGGACTAAAGTCAGTGTGTGTTTTCTGTCCCCGTGGGGTAACCCACTCTCGGATCCTCTAGCAGCCTCCTGACCCACACATGACCCAAAATATGGGCAGACTCAGGGGTGAAAAGAAAAGAAAGTCATGTTCATTGTGGAAGACTTGGAAAACACCCAAGGGTGAAAAGAAACACGGATCTTGAATGTGCAGGTTCACTTTTGCAGCTTTAGCCTGAGGGGTTGGTGGAGAAGTCATCCAGGGCTGCTTGGCAAGAGGCCCTGCCTAAGTCCGGCTTCTTGCTGCTTTCAAAACAGCTGCATCATGCCGCTCTCCTTGACCCTTGACCCCACGGGCAAATGTTAAATGCAACCAGACACGTGATTTAAAAGAGACTCTGTGGCCATTACTCTGTGGTGTTATCAAAAATACTCCAGGGGGTCTCCGGTGGGTGTGGCGGGCTCTTTTCCAAAGACCAGGGCCGCTGTGGGTTCTGTTCCCTCGGTGCCCTGCTGTGTGTGCAGCGGGGATCCGCCTCGTTCTCACAAGCAGTTTGTTTTGACTGAAGGTGCGTGAGATCATGTTCCAACAGCTGGGCCACAGGGGAGGGTGTTTTCCAGGTTCCTGACGTGATAAAAGACCTTTTTCTTGGCGAGAAACAAGTTAGCCTAAAAGGGCAGCTTGCCTGTCACTGCAAACTATGGTTCCAGCCAGAGTTTAACTGAGCTACTAAAGCGTGTCTGTGGGACCAGGAGTGAGCAGAGAGGAGGCACCCTGGCATCTCAAATGGGGGGTTTCCCCCGGACACGGTCAGGTCTTGTAACATCGCCACCTGGGAGATAGTGGCTGTCCCATTGCCTGATCACGCCCGGAGATCCTGCCCCGGCTATTTAGATTGTAGATAAGGTCCTGGACATTCCTCCTCCTTGTCCCCCATTCCCTTCCTCACTTTCCCTTTCACAAATAAAGCTGCAGCTACATGATGAGCAAACAAGCAAACAAACAAAACAAACTCAAAAACCTCCCCAAACCAACTGACTTTAAAAAGACCATTTTTGTGCTTGCATAAGAGTTCCCTTCCTTTCCTCCTTGACATAAATGTGTACTGATTATAAAGAGGCCCAGGAGTCAAGGTGACACACAGCTTTATTGAAATGCAGCTGGTACAAGCAGATAGGGAAATTTGTGCAGAGCACAGTTCTTCCCACCTTCTCCCCCAAGAAAGCTTCAAAAAACCCAAAACTGTTGGTGCTGGGAATGACTTCTTGAAGGACACAAGGAAAGGCCAATGCCACATGGAGCTGCTTCTTTTGCAAGTTCTGAACTTGGGCTTGGAAAATGAATCGTGAGATTTTATCCAAAACATGTGACTTACGGCACAGCCTCCAAGTGGCCACACACGACAGTGCAAGCCAACCAGGAAAAAAATGTCTGGAGAGAGGTGCATGAGAAGGGCTTGGTCCATCCCAGACCCCAGCAAGTGGCAAGAGCTTCTTATGGTTACACCATTAAATCTAGACCTTTTCCTTGGCTCATGTACTCGCACCACACTTGAGGCTTACACTGGGCTTTATATTTAATGCAATCTTCCAGAAAAATACAAAAACCCAAATTGCCAAGCAAACATTTCTATCTGCATCTTGCCTTTTCCACCCTGTCATCTGGAGCATGTCCGGCAGGGAGAGTGCTCTCAATGAGAATGGAATGCCATCAGTCTCTCCTGGGCTGCTCACCATCATCCTCTGGCAGGTGGGGACCCACAGACATGTGGGTGGTCCACGCATTGGAGTGGGGTGAGCTGGTCCCGGAGATACCCCTGACCTGGTGGGTCTGCAGCCAAACTCAGAGTCCGCACCTCAGCCACCATGTGTCATGATCCCAGGATCAGACCACGGGGTTCATCTGGGGCTGGGAAAAGATATTCCAAAGAGCAGGGGACCTAGGAGCATGACAGTGTCATCTGGTAGAGTTGGAGATGAAGTATTGTCTCTTAAGATGAGTTCCTCCCCTCGGCCACTCCATGCCTACTCCCAGCCTACTCCACTGGCCGAGTCTCCCATCCCTTCGTCTCCTCCCTCTAAGCAAATGGGGGCCCCCGCTGAGCCTACACTGTGCTTCCCTACACATTAGCACATGTGTGAACCCCAACTCCCGGCTCCCTTGTGCACACACACCTGCGGTCAATGGGCCAGACTTGATGGTGGGAAGTTCTGGTGGAGGGGGCCTTGGGCCCCAGCGCCCAGGTCTGAGAGCTCATGTGTGCCCTAGAGCTGTGGGAAGAGGAGAGCCAGGCAGGGTGGAGAGGGTTGTTTTCAGCAAGGTCTTCGTGAGACTCTGGGAGTACCCCACCTTGCACGGGGCTCAGGTGAGAAGGTGCGACAGAGTTGGGAAAAAGGCATGCATTCTCCTCACTTTTGCACAGGACACAGCATCCCTAGGGCTGTGAGACTAGAAGGGAATGCCTCGGGGTTCCTCAGCTCTGGGAATACTCAGAGATGGGGGCCTGCCGGGCACGGGCAGCGGAGGGTGACAGCTGAGTACCCGCTGAGGTCTCTGATGCCCGCAGCCTCTTCTGACCCAGAGAAGACAGGGAGAGGCCTGGCAGTGAGCACGCACGCCATTGCTCCGCCCCCGGAGTGGCTGGCTCGGTGATCTCCATGCCTCTCCATCCCTGTCTGCCTCTCTAGCTACCATCTGTCTTTGATCTCGTCATGTGAGGTCAGCCGAGGATTTTGCCGTTCAGCAGGTGGAAGCGAAAGGCAGCAAGGCTTGGCTCCAGATGCCAGCGTGTTGTCTCTCATTGGTACCAGCCAGCTGGTGAGGGCTTGGGACCCTTTTGCAGCATGGCGAATGGACCAAAGCCCTGCCTGGCTGAGGAGGCCTGTGCCTCACGGGTGACTCTCAACTGAAGGAGGGTCATTAGAAAAGCAAGCAAGAAAGGGTTGTTTCTGCAAAGCAGAAATCCCTGCACACTGAGTGACAGTGGCAGTAAGCCAGCAGCAGCAAATGGCACGGTGCCCAGCGCCGGGCTTTCCCCGGCTTCTTTCTTCACACGCCGCAGGAGACCGTCAGCTAGAAGAGAGCCTGCTGGCATCACTCCACTGTTTGCATTTGGTCACTTATTCCCAATTCCCATGAGTCAGCCGGCAAGCTCTGCGGGGTGGGGGCGGCCATCCTGCTGCGCTGTTTTGTCTGGATGAGTGCCACGGCCTCTCTGCTGATCTACTGTCCCTGAAGGAAGAAAGGAAAAGATAGCCATCTGCGGGCAAAATATGTACCTCTATCACTGGGGGCAGCCACAAAGCCGGAATAAGTGGTCTAGGTCAGCCAAAACGGGGGCCAACCCAAACATTAAACTAACGCAAGCCCAGGAAATGTTGTTTAACAGGAAAGATGGAAAACAGGAAAAGAAGATGGGGTGGCATGCTGCTTGCAGCCTTGTCTCAGACTCCGTGCTGGCAGTCGTCGTGAAGGAGAGATCACATGCCACGCAGGTCCCTGTGGGCCTTCGGGACCGCCTCTTCCGCGCCGCTCACTGGTGGCGGTGGGCGCTGCGGCCTGAGGACTCCCAGGGCTCCCCTGGGAGACGGGAGACGGGAGGGCGGGGGGCGGGGCACAGCCATCGAAGGGATGACGCAGCAACTGGCACCAAGGTGGCAGGAGGTCTGGCTCCCACAGACCTTGAGCTTCAGTGTGCGTTCATTGTAACACGCTGGCTGCTCAGTGACACTCCCACAGGGGCCACGACAGTCCCGAGGCCAACCACGAAAGGCCAGGAAGTGCGCGGCGGCCCAGTTCCTGGGAACCCCAGCCGCTTCCCCAAAGTAGGTGGAACAACCCTCCCACTTGTCAGCATGTGAAGTTACCGCGCCCATAAAGACTCCCTGAGCTGTCGCCCGCTCTCTCCTTCGGAGACGGCCCACACCCTGTCTATGGAGACCGAATCTACTTTTACCTGAAACTAAACTCCCCCAACGCCTGCTGGCCTCTCTGGCCTTCTGAGATGGCCTGCACTCCGTCTGTGGAGTATGTCTCTCTGAATACATCTGCCTTCTCTCTACTATGGCTCACTCTTGAATTCTTTCCTGCACGAAGCCAAGAACCCTCACTTGGTGGGGTGCGTCCCAGGGACTTGCCTGGGACCTGGGACATGGCCCTCCTCTCCTGCCCCATTTTCCTGTATCACTAGAGATGCCCTTTACCAGAGCCTGGATGCTAAAGTGACAGTCCCCTGGCCTGAGGCTCTGGTGCGATTGGGTTCTGCTGGCCAACTTGCCCCCCGGGGGACCTGACTGCAGAGCTGGGTGGAGTGAGGCTGGCGGCGGGGCAGGAGGGGCAGGGCTGAGGGTGAGACTCTAGACCCCGGCTCCACAGCTGGTGCCAGGGTTCTGATTTCCTGGAGGCAGCCCCCTACTGCCACAGAGTGGGAAGCCCCAGAAACTGAAGCTCTGGAGGCGGCCTCCTGGGTCAGCGGGCAGCTCCCCAAGAGCAGCCGCCGTGGTGGCAACTTTGGTGTCTGGTTCCGCAACGTGGCTTTGGGTGTCCTTCCTAGAAGCCGGGCCTCTGGTGTGTTTCCTCAGCTCTCCCAGTGATTTGGTGAACCATTAAAAAACCCCGGTAAACCCTTCTCTGCTTCAACCAGCAACAGCCTGTTGTCTTGTCTGCAAATCTACACTGTGTTAATACCCTGGGTACCAAATGGACTCGCCACATCCACTTCACAGTGAGGAGCAGGGTGGTGGGGAAGCCCGAGGTAATTTGGCAAGCTGCTAAATTTATGCAGAATTTGAAAGACCTACTTGTCCACCTTCTCAGTTTCAAGATTTCTCACCAAGCCTAATCTTACCTGCTTTGAGATCCAGTGGGAATTCTCCACATTTTCAACTGTGCTGAAAGTGTGGGCTGCGCTGAGCTGGCACAGCTGCCTGTGACAGAAACACTGTTGTGGCCAGCAAAGCCTGGACACTGTAGTCACTCAGGTAGGTCACAGACAGTGACCAGGCAACTCTTGTCATTAACATTGTTTCTTGGTGGTCAGAAAGTACCCCCAAGAAGGAGTGTACAATTTCTATTTGCTGCGTTGCACGTGGGTCAGGGAGCCATTCTAGGGTTCGTGCTCTCTCCTTCCGAGTCTGCTCAGTCCTCATGTTATCCAGACTGAGGGAGACACAGTGATGCCCTCCAGAGAGCCACATTCCAATCCCCAGGACCTGCGGATGTGTGGTTTCCTGGAAACAGAGAGATTACCTTGGACTCTCTGGTTGGGCTGGATGTAATCACAAGGGTCCTTACATGTGGAAGAGGGAGGTGTACCAGAGGAATAATCATCAGAGAGATGCAACGTTGCTGGTTTTGAAGGTGGAGGAAAGAGGCCAAGAGCAGGTGCCTCTAGAAGCTGGAAAAGGCAGGGACATGGAATCTCCCTCAGGTCCCCCAGGAAGAATGCAGCCCTGCTCACACCTTGACTTGAGCCTGGTGACACCTGTGTCAGACTTCCGCCCGCCAGAAGTGCAGGGTAATAAATTTGTATCATATAAGCCACCGTATTTGAGGTACTTTGTTACAGATACACAGACCTGAAGCCTTTCCTTCGTGCAAGTCCATCAAAGCCCAGTGAGTCTGTAGCTATGAAGGCTGTCTCAGGTTGTGGCTGCTGAGGGGGAGAGTTTGCAAATAAATATTATATTTCCCAAAAGACTGGCTATGGGAAAACCTTGCTTCCCTTCCCCAGTTGTGGATGGAAATCTTTAATAGCTTTGGTTGGATAGAAACAATGGGTAAATGAGATGTGAAAACAGCATTTGTGATAGATGTACAATTCTATACAAAGCAGTCTTGTCTGGGATCCTGTTTCCATAGGACCTGGAACACGATGAGAAGGCAAACTGTCCTATGTTGAAAAATTGAAGCCTGAATCAGTCGTGGGGTGGGGGGAAATACAATTGAAATGCTGTTATTATGAATTGCTTTGTTCAGACCTACTGAATACATTATTAAAATTTAGATGTACCATCTAAACATGGCCCAAGGAATTCAAAAGCCCTTTAAGCCGTGGTCAACTGCTCTCAGGGTCAGGGCGGGGTAGGGGTTGGGGTTGGGGAGGCATCTCCAACAAAGATACCCGGAGGAGGGCGACCAGGAGACCCAGCTCTGGAGGGTCCCTCCAGGAGCTCTGCTCCCAGAGCCCAAAAGCAGAAATTTAAGAAACGTTTGTGGTCCAGAAGGCGCTCAGCCCATGACTACCACCTGATTAAGTGTCTCTGTGTTGATTCCTGTCTTCAGGACCAAGGAGCTAAGGAAGGAGTCGGAACCAGGGGCAGAGACTGGCTTGGGTCAGGAGGTGCAGCTGACAGAGAAAATGGAAAGTGAGCACCCTTCCTCAGAGGATGACTCTCTGGCAGTGGAAACAGCAGGGAGCCCAGATGGCCAGGAGCCGGGAGCAGGGGAGCAGGAGGGAGGCGGGGGAGAGCGAGGAGGAGCAGGAGGCCTGGGTGTCTCTTTCATCCGAGGCTCAGAGCACCTGAGGCTCAGCCCAGGCTCATAGGAGGAGCCGCAGGAGCCAAGGAGGTGAGAATGTGTAGGTGGATCATAAAACGAAAGGATGTCAAAGCCCCACAGACTGGCTGCAGGAGAAGTAAGGAGAGCCCAAACGTTCGTGAGCAGGTCTTCATCTACCATATTTTATCCACTTGAAGAGCTGCATTTTCTTTTCCACGTTTGAACATCCTGAAATAGCTCTGTGTGTCACAGTGGAAGGTGTCTAAAACGCTGTCCCTTTGTGGGTACGAACGTGGTGGTTATTCCTGGTGGCAGGACTGGACCACGGCGGCTCTTTGGTGTTCCCATCAACAAGCAAGACAACCTGAGGAAGGAAGGAATATTGGTCCCCTTCCTTGTCTAGAGCTTTTCCATGGAATTGAATTTCAGGGGAAAACTTTTTATTAACTGGTTGTTTCTGGTAAGTTCTTGAGAGCACCAGAATCAAAACTTACAGAATGAGTCTTAGGGGCTTAGAAGATCTTGGAAAAAATCAGGGGCATTTTCTAAGAAATACTGCATCTCAAGCTTGCATCAAAACTTTGACTTAAAATGACCGAGAAGAATCAGCTCTTTCAAGAGTGTAAATTAAAAATTCTGAGAGAATAAGCATTGTGTTATGGTTTAATTGACAATTGTTTTTCTTCCTTAGTACTTGTAAAATAATGGTGTATCTATGATGTCTTGAATTATATGAAATCTAATCAGTCTTTCTTTAGTTATATTAATCTGATGTTAAACCCACCAAGGGAATTTTAAAATTTTAGACATTGTATTTTTATTTCTAAAAGCTCTATTTGGTTCTTTTTCAAATATGCTGGCTCACTTTTTAATAGATTCCTGTAGCCTGCAGATATTTTCAAGCCTGTTTTATTTCTTTAAACACAGGGTATATAGTCGTTTGATAATCTTTGTCTGATAACTCTAATATCTAATATGAAAGATATTTATTCTGTTTATTGTTTTGGCTGGCTTTATGTTTATGATGCCTTTTTTTTCCTGTGTGCTTGGTTATTTTTGACTGTGTACTGCTCATTGTCCTTGTAGTGTTTATGGACCTCTGTTGAGGAAACATTAACTGATAAAAATATCTGTGGTTGATTCTTCCAGGTGCCCCCAAGAACTACCAGTCTGGGATCATATTAAATAAATTCACAGTGTGAGGTCTCCTGCATCATGCAGGCAACGTGAGGCTCTGATGCCCATCCCTTCATGTTGATAAGGAAGTGCTTTGAATAATTAATTTAGAATGTTGAGGGTTGACTCAAATAACTTGGCTGAAATTTCTGTAGGGAAAAGCCTCTATATTATTATAATTTTATTATTTTCCATTTTGTAGTACCTAGTCCATGGGTACTATGGCCTTCTACAGGTGGGGTGAGAATCAGAGGCAGAAAGGCGAAGTTGCTGCAGAGAAAGAACAGAGTGAAAGAACAAGTGCTTTGGGGCTTCCAGAGTAGATATCACAAAGGGGGTGAACTCAGCAAACCCATGCCTGCCTTTGCCTATATCGACACATCCTCAGTGTCCTTGGGAGGAAAGATGTATGGTTGTTCCCTCCTACCTGTGATTTCGGTCCTCTGAGACTTGGTATCAATCACATCAATTTGGTGGCCAAGTAAGTTGTAGTATCTTTTCACTCTTTCATAAGTGGATCCCTTGACCAATATTATGATTCTTGGAGGGTAGGGATATATCTTGTCTTTCCTTTCTTATTTCCTTTAGAGTCAAAAAGAGTGCTATGCCCCTGGTATTGTTGGACAAAAACTCATTGCATAACGAATTGGTTTGGTTGATTATTTGCAGTTTCTATTAGAGCTGAATTTAGAGGTGCCCTGTGATCCAGTAATCTCACTCCTAGAAATACTCCCCCAACAAATATTTCTTTATGTTCCCAAAGACATGAATGAGAATGTTTGTAGCAGGATTGGAAATGATTCAAATTCTCATCAATGGTAGAATGAGCAAGTAAATCATGGTACGGTCATCTAGTGGAATACTATACATCCACGAAAATGGACAGACTATGGCCACATGCAAAACATAGAGGAATCTCACAAACAAAATGTGTACACAATACATCAGCAATAAGAGACTTCACACTGCATGGCTCCATGGAGATAAAATTTAAAAAGAAGCAAAACTACTCTGCAGTGTTGAAAGTTAGGGTCATGATTACCTCGGGCTGGTGGTGGGGAAGGAGGAAGTGAGTAGGAGAGGGCTGGGAAGGGCTCTGGGTTATCTTTGTTGGTTACATTTCTGTATCTTGTTCTGGCTTCCCTGCTAAATTGACCTTGTGAATATCAATCAAACTGTATATTTATGATATGATTTCTCGATGTATGTTGTATTTAAAATTTTTCAAGGTAATAAAGCAGAGTTGAATGTCATTTTCTTTTCCTAAGACCATTTTTGTTCAGTTTTTGGATCTAGAGAAGCCCTTCTTGATATGGCTTTTAAGTTCTCTCTGGGAGTTAATGTTGGGGTAACAGCACCCAACTCTGAAAATCAGCACCAGGGCCTGATACCTCTGGGGCAACTCGGAGCAACTCCAGAGATCTGTGTGAGACGTGCTTAGTACACAGACCCACCGAGGACTCACTCTCTGCTCCACCCTCCTCAAGTGAATCTGGTCGTGTTTTACTCAGTGAAAATACGGATTTTTATCATCTGCCCTTCCTTCTCTATGAAGGCGGTGGTTATGAGGATCTGTCACCAAACTCCACCCTCCATCTCTTAGGGGGCTTTCTCTCCCTCCTCGGCCCCCCACCAAGCACTTGATCCCCTGCTAGCTGCTCTCCCCTCCTCCTCAAGAGCCCAACTGTCCGGAGGAAACTAGCAGGGCCAAGGGGCAGGGGCTTTTGTTTCCCGTTGTTCTAGGAGTGGGTCTGGGTAGGAGAATGATGTTAAAAGGGAGGGAAGGACATTAAAATGCAGATGGATTACCCTTTGGTTTGTTGCTCAGGACCCGGTTTCTCTCTGCACAAGCAATCTGATTTCTCCTTGGGTCTCTAGGGGTTGAGAGCAGCGCGCGTGTGGACCTGTCGGGGTGATGTGCGCACATGCGCAATGGGCACAGACGGGAGGGGCGGCGCGCGACTCCCGGGAGGCGGTAGGGAGGACACCTAGAGGGGGGCGACTTTAGGAAAAGTGAAGCAAGGTTTTAAAACCCAGCAACAGATTCGCATCTCAAATGAGGCGACCATCCCAGTTTTGTTGTTTCCTTTTTGCTGAGCAAATCTGTTTTCAGAAATGTCCTTAGCAGTGGGAAGATTTTGGAGAGGGAAATGGGCGGGTAGCAGGTAGGGTGGTAGCAGGGGGAACCAGCGACTTGATGGCCCGTGTTCTCCAATTTGTCAGAGGCGGAAACCTTTAGAAATCCCTGAGGAAAGCGACTCCGGCTCCCTGCTTTGCCGTCTGTTCTGACTCACAGACACAGCAAAGCCAGATTTTGAAGGGTATGAAGTTGTAAAACTTGGGGGACCCTCATTAAGAAAAATAATACAAAATTACAGTTACAAAACTACCAGGGCCCCTCCCAGGACCTTGAAAAGGGTTCACGTGCATGAGGGACCCAGATTTTACTTCATCAGCTTTGTAGTAATGCCTCCATTCACAGAACACTTTCTTTATAAAAGAAACACTTTTAAATAAATTTGGAAGTTTGAGATTTACAAATGTTAGCCACTATATGTAAAAACAGATTTTAAAAGTTTCTGCTGTATAGCACAGGGAACTATGTTTAATATCTTGTAATAACCTTTAATGAAAAAGAATATGAAAAGGAATATGTGTATATATATGTATGACTGGGACATTGTGTTGCACATCAGAAAGTGACACATTGTAACTGACTGTACTTCAATTAAAAAAAAAGAAACACTACAAATAACTGTATATAAAATAAGTGGGTAATCTAGGGTGCATTTGAAGACAGAAAGTGATGTGTAAGGTAAAAATGGTAATGTATAAAACAGGACAGAGACCAAGAACCACAACCAGCTGACTGATATCTTAAGTGCTATTGCAACGAAGCGCTCTGAAATTTCCATTTGAAAGGAAATAAGGCGAATGGGAAATATCTGATTTAAAATTGCAAGAGAAGTGACCCAGATGTCCATGATGGATGAATAAATAGACAAACTCTGGTGTATCTACTGCAGTATCATTCAGCCTTAAAAGGGAGGAAATTCCGATGCTCACTACATCGTGGGTAAACCTGGAAGACACGATGCTCAGTAAAATAAGCCAGTCACAAAGACACAAATACTCAGTGATTCCAGTCATATGGGGCAACTAGAACAGTCCAGTTTATAGAGACAGAAAGTAGAATGGTGGTTGCCAGGGGCTGGGGGTGAGGGAGTGGGAGTTAGTGTTTAAGGGACAAAGTTTCAGTTTTGCAAGATGAAAAGAGTTCTGGAGATAGATGTGGTGATGGTTGCACAGCAATGAATGCCACTGAACTGTATAGTTAAAAGTGATTAAAATGTTACATTTTATGTTATATATATATACATATAACCACAATTCAAAAAATGGCGAGAGAGATTTGCAGCTACAGTTCCTACTGCCTCTTAGCTGGGAGAGACTTTCCAAAAACAATTTCTTGCAGGCTTGGAACTTTCCAAATCAAACATCCTCAAACATGGAAAATTTCAGACATGCACTTCTATCTGGTTTCGGGACATCAGAATGTGGTTAACCTTGTTTAAATTGAAAAAAATCAAAAGACTTTTTCTTTCCAATGATTAAGAAGTCATGTGACCCCAGAATCTGAGTTGGTTTCCAAGGCACATGCAGGACCCTGAGCAGGGAGCTCCATTTCTGCATGAGTCATCCTCACGGGCAGGGGTGGCTTGGTGGCTCCTGGGACGCAGCTGTGCACTGCGAGATGTCAAAGGCCTGCAGGCCAGTCCATTCTTTGGTGCCAGTGGTAGCGGCACGATGGCCGCTTCTTTGTCCCCGACCCCAACTGTAACTCCTGCTCAGGGCTAAATCGCACCTTGCTCCCCCAGCGACCTCAGGGGGATTTGGAGCAGCTTAATGAAAAATGGGGTGGGGAACCCAAAAAGGTGGTTGGCAGGAAGCATGGTAAGATACGAGTCATTTTGCAGCCCCCACCAACCTGGCGCTGTAGCGGCCGCCCCTTCCCCTTCAAATCTGGCCTGTACGAAAGACCCATGGAGAGACTGGGCAGCTGCGACCCCAAAAACCAAGAATTCAAAACCTGAGTCGTGAAGGAAGTGTCTGCAGTTCTCCCAGGGTGACACGGCCTCACCTCAGGGGAGCTGCTCTTAGACCATCAACTCGTCTAATGCGTTACTTCCTGGGAAACAGGTGCAGGCTGTTTATAATGCTCAAGGCTATGATTTTTACTTAATATGATGTACGATATAGAAAACCCTAAAGGCTCCACACAAAAGCTATTAAAGCTGATAAAAGAATTTGGCAAGGTTGAAGGATACAAGGTTGACATACAGAAATAAGTTGCATTTCTTTACACTAACAATGAAATATCAGAAAGGGCAAGTAAAGAAGCAGTTGATTTTATAATCACATCCAAAAAAAATACTTAGGAATAAATCTGACCAAGGAAGTGAAAGACTTATATGCAGAGAACTACAAGACACTGACTAAGGAAACTAAAGATGACTTAGAGAAATGGAAAGCTATCCCATGTTCTTAGATTGGAAGAATTCATATTGTTAAAATGGCCATACTGCCCAAAGCAGTCTACAGATTTAATTCAATCCCTATCAAATTGCACAGGATATTTTTCACAGAACTAGAAGAAATAATCCTAAAATTTATATGGAATCACAAAAGACCCCGAATTGCCAAAGCAATACTGGAGGAAAACAATGAAGCTGGAGGCATAAGCCTTCCAGGCTTCAGACAATACTACAGAGCTACAGTCATCAAAACAGCATGGTATTGGTATAGAATGATGTATTCGTGAGAGCCATCATGTGTACACACTTATGACACATAGAACTGTTCATATATGTTTA
The DNA here is from genome assembly GCF_036321535.1 of Camelus dromedarius. Classification (NCBI taxonomy): domain Eukaryota; kingdom Metazoa; phylum Chordata; class Mammalia; order Artiodactyla; family Camelidae; genus Camelus; species Camelus dromedarius. Next base: position 4,806,342 of record NC_087443.1, read on the forward strand.
CATACATAAAACATGTTATGATATCTAGTACACTTTTTTTTATTACAAAAATAAGAATAGCTTTGTAAATAATGTAAAAATACTGCCTCGTCCAGGTCAAGGTTGGTTTCTGGTTTGTTTCTGGTGGTCTTTTCCTTCTTCAAAAATTTTTCTTTGTTTCTTCTACTAGTTCACTCACCTCTATGGCTGCTGGTAAAAGAAATAAAACCTTTGTTAGTTTTCCAGCATAGAATAATTCCATGTGGAGAATTACATTTAGAATTAGAATCATAAGATTCCTTTTATTTTTTTAATCAATTGCATTTTCTTTCTTTTTAATTTACTTTTTTTTTTAATGGAGGTACTGGGGATTGAACCCAGGACCCATGCATTAACCTAGGGCCTCGTGCATGTTAAGCATGCACTCTACTACTGAGCTAAACCCACCCCTTGGATCTCTTTTATTTATTTTTATTGTTTATAAGCATAGTTTTTTTTTAACTTTTTTTTCAGGGGGAGTAATTAGGTTTATTTATTTACTTATTTGATGGAAGGACTGGGGATTGAACCCAGGACCTCACGCACAAGCTAAGCATGTGCTCTACCACTGAGCTGTACCCTCCCCCCTCCAGATCTCTTTTAGAGTTCAAGAGACTGAAGAGGTCTCTCTAGTGTCCTCATCCCCATTTCAGAGATGAGAACACTGAGATTGGAAGGAATGGAGAAGGTTGCCTACGTCACAGTGCACATTTGGTTGTGGAGCAGGGATTGCAAGGGGGCTTCCGACCTGAGCCTTGTTCATCCCATTCTGTGCCCTGTTCCGTACGGTGTCCATAACTCAGGGGCTGACCAAACAGCTTGTCCATTATTCTGAATCTGGATTTACTTTGATCCCCACCTGAGGCCACCCCAACCCCCTTGTGATCATTTCAGCACTGGAGAAAGGGCAGGAGGGAGGTGAGGGGCACTACATGACAGTTTGAAAAAAGAAACATTGAGAAAATCACTAAGTGAGCCTTAGATGGTTAAGATGCCGCTCGTACCCCTCCTACGTACATTAAGTAATCCAGGTCGCTGACTGGAGTCTCACCTGTCTCTCTAGGATAATGACAGTTAAGCATTTTTACTGAACATTTATTAAGTGCCAGCTCCAGCCCTGATTTCAGTGGCTTAGCGTATAATTCACTTAGTTCTCACCCCCGCCATGGCATAGCTGAAAGCCTTGCCATCTTCACTCCTATTTTATAGATGAGAAAACTGAGGCCCAGAGGGTGAAGTCAGTCTCTCTTTACTACCCACACCCTCCCAAGCACACAGACACACACCGCTGATAGTCATCGCTTTCTGTCTCTGTCCATGGGCCCAGAAATCAGTGATCAAGGACTAAGGTGTTCAGCGCAATAAGGAAGGGAAGTTCTAGGGGTGCGGAGCGACTGAGCCCAGTCGGGGCGAGGGAGGCATGTGCACAATGACAGTCGAGACAGACCAAGAAGGCCTAGAAGCATGGACCGGGTCTCAGGGGGCCGCACGGGAGGCCGTGGCTGCCTGGGAGGAGGCAGGGAAGCGGTCTTCACACAGGAAGTGCAATGTCAGCTGCGTATTAAAATGAGACAGAACTTGAACAATCAAGAGGGGCTGGGCTAGTTAAGAGGTTAAAAAGGGCATTTTGGGTGGAGAACACGCTGTATGCAAAAATTTGGAAGCCTGAAGGAACGTCCGTTTCACCCAGGCCCCCAGTACACTACACACACATGACGGTGTTTGTCGCTTAAGCAGTGACACCGCCGAGAGGAAAGAGGAGGGGCTGTGGGTCGTCCTCTCTAACTGCACTGTCCCCCCAGCCACCCTTGGGCTCAAAGATGACAAAGAATGACTTGCAATAGAGCTGCCATGGCAAGAAAAACCTGATGGTGGAGAGCAGCTCTGCACTGAGACAAGCCACCAAAACTGGACTGAGATGTGTCAGCTTTCCAAGTAGAAGGATCGGCCAAGTGAGAATTTAAACCAGGAAAGAAGGTGGGTATTAGGGAAGACACTAAAAATTTGCAAAGCAGTAATGGAAAGGACCTTTCGGCGTGGGGCGGTGAGGGAGATGCACAGTGTGCTGGGAAGGAGGGGACCAGTTAAAAGAGTCTGATGACAGAATTTGGGACAGGGGTGTGGGAAGTGGGAGGTGGTGGACAGCCAGGGCTGTCCTGGACCAGGCACTGCTAGGGCCGTGGAGACAAGGGCCTGGGTTCTGACCTTGGGCTCTGGGGTCTAGAACATGGGCAGCAGCTTGGCATGACCACAGGTGCAGGCAAGGCTGGGCAGTGAACAGGGCTCCTGCCCTCCCAGGTGAGCCCCAGCTGGCCGCGCTGAAGACGCAAGTGTGCTTACCCGGGATGGTCCAGCTCCCAGCGAGGAACATCTCTGCTGGGGCCCCTTGGTCATCTTTTCTCTACATCTTCACCACCTCTGGCTCTTCTTCTTAGGGATGTACTTCACATATCTGCGTCTATCTACAGATTTTTCCAATGTATTCACTCCAATGCTTACATGCCCATGACCTTGTTTGCTACAGGAGGCAGTTTAATCATTACACTTATCGAAACATGGATTAACCAGAGCATAGAATGGGTTGAGGTTTGTTCACAGCAGGGGAGCATTGCGGCACTCAACTGGGAGAGGCTGGGGAGAGCAGGGGGTGAGGAAATGAATGCTTGTTTTCTCTGGCACAGACAAGGGCCCAGAAAGCCATCTTTCCAGCGATGCGGTGGGGACAGGAATGCTTTCAGTGACCATCCCCAGGCCCTTCAGTCAGCCTTTGCCGTGGGCAAGTGTTTTTCCATACAGTCTTCCCCTAGAGGGTCAGATGGTGCAGCGCAGCTCCTGTGTACGGTTCTGACTGTGGCTTTGAATTTTGGTGTTTACCTCCACCTGCAAAGTGAAACCAACCAAAGATCAACTCTGCTGCTTGATTCTAGCATTTACACAGCAAAGAAACCAGGCTACAGAATCATGGACTTGGCTGAGCTCTTCTGTCCTGGAAGAAAATGAACTGCCAGGGCAGCCAACCTTGAATGTCATGCATAGGTGGGGCTGTCACATCGAGCCGCGCTGCAGTCATCACCAGTGACGCTCCAGCTCAAGGCCCAGCGGACCCTGCTGACTTGCCTGGGCTCACTCTTTCAGAAAGGCGTGCAGTGGCGCGGCCGAGGAAGGCTGCAGCCCTGCCCTGAGAAACCCATCGCTCCAGAGTCTCAGGGAACCTCAGCAGAAGTGTGGCCAGGGCGCCACTCGCACACTCAGAGCGGAGATGCACCGTGGCTGGATGCCTCCCAAGTGCCCGTCAGAGCTGAGACAGATTTCAGCGTGGCGATGCACACACACCAACTTGGAGCTCATTTCTCTCTTTCACGATGGCAAACAAATGCCAACAAAGGACTTCTTCCTGGTTGCCCTGGGCTTCCCCACCGCAGGATTTCTGCAGAGTCAAAAGAGATGAAAGGGAAGGAGGAAATAAGGCGAATGAAGTTTTTCAGATGGAAAAGCAGGCTGACTTGGGCTTTTCAGGAACATTTTGGTCAGTTTGTATTTTGTCTCAGAGGTGCCATCACAAAGCCTGCCTTTCCGTATGACCCATGTCTCCTCTTTTTTGTATTCTGGTGCTTTGACTTCTTGGGGTCTTGTTGATCCTGGAAGGGACTGTCCCTCTGCAGGTTGGCCAGTTTCTAGACATCATGAACCTCTCGCCTGAGAACACTGCCTTCACAGGCAAATCAGCTGATCCAGAGCCCCCCTCCCCCCCTCCTCCGTGGGACTCTCACTGTCCCCCTGCCCTAGTCACCAGGCCCAGGTTTCAGACACCTAGGGACAACCCTCCATCCCAGAGCCCTGAAATGATTCAAAGTAGCCAATCCCGAGCCTGCTGGCTCTGCCTCACCTGTTCCTTCCCCCAGCAACCCCAGCCCTTCTGCCCCTCCTGCCCCCATCACTGGCCCTGGAGCTTCCCCACGTGGTCCTCCCCCAACGGCATGGTGCCCCCTCCTCCTGGGATCTGTGGGTAACAAGCTCTTTTTTCAATGGCAGTCACCTCCTGATCTGTTGGCCTCACGGTACCTGAATAAGAATGAAACCTAGATTTGGACACGCTCTTTCCCAGCGCTGCTGACCTGGTGAGTGGGCACCAGGATGGAGGTGCAGTGCTCCCCCGACGTGAGGCTGGCCTCCCCTGCTCCCCGCACCCACCGCTCACCCCATCTCTTCAGCCATGTCCTCTCCCATCAATTATTTGAAAATGGTATCAAGCAGATTTTCCATACTTGCTGAGAAAACCAGATAAAAAAAACTAAGGCAAAATCTGTCTTCCTCCTCCCACCCCCCTGCTCTGAAGGAAATGGCATTCATCAGGGTCACTTTGTCCCCTGGGAGCCGCCTGACTAGTCCGCCCAGTTTCAGGGTGGTTGGAACAGGATGGGGCAGACAGATGACGTGTGCTGTGATCCCCTCCAGAAAGCCGCTCTTCTGGGAACTGGGTTAGCACTCAGATGGCTGCTCTTCCAATAGATCAAGGAAGTCAGAATCAAGGAAGTGATTGCATTAAAAATCTGTACTATTAAAAAGAAATCTCTTTAATTCCCTATTTTCTTCTGACCATCTCAAAATCCTTTCTTCACATGAGAACCAGTCTCCTGCAGGTGGGATACACACACGTCTCCAACAGATGGAGGCAAGGTTAGCTGGAGGATGTGACTTATGAGCTGAGAAAAAAAAGACACCAAGGATGCTGGGGAAGCCTTTAGACTGGAGGAGCCGGTCACATTCCTGTGAGGTCAGTGATGAGACACATGCCACCTGACCTGCCCTTCAAGGACCTGCCACTCAAGGACTCTTAAGGACAGCACCTGGTTAAAGGGTGGGGGGAAGGGGGGATGGGGGGACTTCTGATGCCATGGGATCGTTTGGCCCTGGCAGGTTGACACTTCATCAGGTGCCCACTGGGTGGCTAGTGAGATGGACACTTCTCAACTCTCATCTTCAGTGAGAGTGAAGGGGTTTTCTCAAGGGGCAGCCCAGGGGCAGATAAGACATGTCTGTGCTGTACCCCTCTCTCCCATCATTGCCCCGTGTCTATGGCATTTCCCCTCCTCCTGCCCATCCTCCTCATGTACCCCCTCCGTCTTCATCAGTTTTCTCTTTTGCCTTTTGATGAAAATGCTGTTGAACTCTGGGAAACCAGTTTGGAAAAGCCATAGCCTTCAGCTCAGTGGCAGAGACAGTCCTAACAGCAGCCCCACCACCACTTGGCTCCAAACAAAATTGATAGCAAGCATTTCTGAGCTCCTGCTGCATGCCACACCTGCTCGACGCCTGGGGCCTGGGGCCTGGGGATGGCTGAGCTGCCACCTCGGGGCATCCATGCGCAGCCGGACTAGACTGTGTGCAGGCAAAAAGACAGGCCCAGGGTGTGGTCAGGGCAGCCTTGGTCCTAGGACCAGGCCTTACATGGAATGAATGGTCAGGAGAGTTTCTCTTGGAGGCACAATGTGACCACATTTCAAACACTGGAGGGCTGAGGAGGGTAAGAGGCACTTGACTTGCCCTTTGTTTGTTCAGGGTTGAAGACCATGGCCAAGGAAGGCAGCCTTGCTGATGCCCTTGGCTAAGAGGAGGGGCTGAAATCAGCCTTCAGGGTCAGCGTGATTTCCCTGGTCCCAGAGATGTCTGGGTGAGAACTGGCCCCCACACTGACCCCTCAGACTGGTGGGTTGTGCTTCATCCATGAAAACTCAGAGGTGAAAATAATTGATTAGTGAAAATGTAGAGTCTACTTCATGAATCCAATACTGCCAGGGAACTTAAAAATGCATTCCCCTATTTTAGAAAACTAGCATTTTTTGTGAGTACACAGTGGGTTCTGAGGATGGACTGAAATAACTGTAAGTCTGTGTGCTAATGGGATGGTTACAGTGGGAGCCTGTGATTTTATTCCTTGATGCAGTCACGGGATGTACATCAAGAAAGTCAAAATTATAAGGCTTTCCATAGAGTAAACGCTCAGTAAATGCTTGATGAGTTGAAATGCATTGACTCATCCTGTCCTACAGGTCAGGAAACTGAAACGAGGCATCTGCAGCTTGAAGAGAACAGGATGGGATGCTGGGCCTGGCTGTCCTGGTTCGTGACCCCAGCAAACCACGCAGCTCCGTGCCTGCCGTCCCTCACGTGACCTTGGGAGAAGACTGGGCTGCTCTGGGGAAGGACTGGTTTACATGTTCAAAGTGCTATTGTTGCTACTTATTGCTGCTCTCATTGTCACTGTTGCTATGTTTTAAATTATTACAAGCATACAAGATTTTAAGCCAGAAGAACACCCTCCTTAACAAGGGGAAAGAGGCAGCATGCAGACGGAGCTCCAAGAAACGGTGGAGCAGGAAAGAGGGAGGTGGATATAGCTGGGCACAGGAAGGCTGTGTTGATTAGACATCGGCTTGCTTCTGTTGCCGAATGGAAGTTCGTGTGCCCGACGCAACCTGAGGCTGAGCAAACTGAAATGTCGGAGTTTGGAGCAGAGAAAGGTTTACTGCAGAGCCGAGCAAGGAGGACAGGGTGGCTCATGCCCAGGAAAACCCCAAATTCCTCCAAGGGTTTCATCAAAGAATATTTAAAGGCAGGTGAGGGAGAGGGGTCGCCGGGTAGGTGATCAGCTTGTGCACAGTCCTCTGGTTGATGTGGAGGGAGCAGGGCGTCAACAGCATCACCCCGTGGGAGCCAGAAGGTCTGGGAACCACGTGCTCTTGGTCATCAAGCAGTTAATTTCTTCCCTTTGGTGGTGGGTTTTAGTGTCTGAAAAACTCAAGAAACATACATGAGATACTATGATCTGGGTGCTTCAGAGAGGGGCTGCAGCAGAGGACACAGAGGAGGGGTCTCTCCCAGGAAGGCCCCGCCCCACAGGGCCCTGCTCGGTTACAAATCCTAGCTTTTTAAAAATCTGTGTGACTCTGGGTGAGTGTCAGAGCTCCCCGTGGTAGATTATGCGACTGCTGAAGCACTTTCTGCCCTTCCCTGCCGAGCTGTCCCTGGGGGAAGATTTTGCTGCTCTTCCCGTTGCCATTAGACTTGTCAGGATGATGAGTTTGGCCAGTGAGACGTAAGTGGAAGTGACATGAGCCTCCTCTGAGCAGAAGTCTGGTCCCTCCATGCCTCTTTACCCCCTGCCATGGGAAAGGCGACGTCTCAGACAAGGGACTGCTCCCTCAGCCTGGAGAACCCAGCTGCAGCCAGTATGCAGCACGGGTGAGAACCTTCTGCACCAGTCAGCCACCTGGACTTGGCGGTTGCTGCTGCATCATAACAGAACCAGCACTGATGGGTGTGCTATGAACCTCAACCTCTTCACCTGCAAAATGAACATAATAGAATCCATGGTGAGAAATGTGGTGATGACCACGGGGATGGTGATGAGAGTCCTCATAATAAAAGCATCCACACGGCGAGCACTTCTGATGTGCCAGGGACGATCCCCAATTCTGATGTGCTCTGTATGTTGTAGCTACTTGCTTCTCACTCAACAAACCCATTACAGGGATACCGTTATGATCCACATTTACAGAGGAGGAAATGGGCACCCAGGGGCTGACACTTGTGAAGGAGACCGAATCGCGGCAGGAAATTAGTAAATGTCAATCTCCCTTCCCTTTCTTTGACAGCGATGGTGGTTTGGGGGTTTTCTTCCCCACCACCACCATCCCCGACTCCCTGACCTCCTGTGTCAGAGGCATGAGGGAGACTGATGAAGCTGCTAGAGGACAAGCTCCCTCTGGAAGTCCATCAGCCGTGGGACATGGGCAGATGCCACGTTCTGTAGACCTTCTCACTGCACCTTGTGCGGGGGTCTGGCTGAGACCAGGTGTGTGCCTGCTACTATGGACCAGCTTCTGGGTAGTGAGGAGCTGCAGTCCATGAGCTCATGATCAGCTTGGGCCACCACTGTCCCATCACTTCACTTGTGGCCTGATTACTCCTGTGGTTTGTTTTAACTGAATGAAATTTGCTTAGCTTAATGGCAAATTCAAACAATTTGCAAAAGACATAGCTTGGGAATTTTGAGTGAGGATCAGATTAGGGAGGAAGTCGTCCATGACTTTTTCTTTGTAATATCCTGGGGCGGTAGTTAATTAGCACAAGGGTCTTTACATCAGCAGCTGCTTAGTGTAAATACTGCTGAGGCTCAGGGAATTTCGTCAGGGTGAATTAAACAGTGGGGTCAGAAGCTGCATTTCCGTTCTCTGAAAAATAATAATCATAATTACCTGCCACTCCACAACGTTTTGAAGGCTAAAAACTGCATCTCTGTGTTTTCCACTCATTTCTTCCCAGGTGCCGGGGTGGCGAGGGCTTCCCAGCCCAGCACACATGCTCTGCACAGCGATGCCCGACAGCGGGAGCCGCACCAGGACTGTCTGATACATTCCCTGCCCCTTTGTGCTCCTTACCTCGTTTGGCTGAAAACATACAAACTCTGGAAGGTGGTTTCACTGCCATATGGGTGGTGGAAGCTGTAAATGTGATTGTAATAAATCACAGGAGGATTGGAAATGTGCCTGCAGGTTTACCTGCCTGAAACTGAGCAGGGATCTCCCCCCACAAACGTGCTCCCCCCTTCCCTTCCAGATCCTGGAAAGTGATGCCTCCTTTCACCAGTCGGAAATCTGGGGTCCCTCCTGATGTCATTTTCTTCCCCCCACATTCAGTCCACACCACATCCTAAATGCACCTCGAAGACATTTTGTCCAGCCGCCTCCCACTTTTCACTGGGTCTTGGACCTCTGCTCTTGGACACTTACTGCAACAGCTTCCTAAGGTCTCCTGGCTTCAGGTCATCCTCCAGCAGTGAGTATGATCCGTAACCCCATCACAGTCTGTCCTTGTCCCTTAATTGATGACATGCCAACCCCCACGATTCTGTCGTCTGCTGTAGACGCCCAACTCTCCCCAGCTGGTGGCTCTGCACGTCTCTTCTCTAGTTCTTCCAGGCCAGCTCCTACTAGTCGTCCAAGTGTCAGCCCAAATGTCACTTCTTTAAAAAAGTCTTCCCTGATCCCACCACCCAGTCAAACCTGGTTCTCCTGGTTCTCCTGTCCCGATCTTTCACTGCCTCTGTTATTAGCTCCGCTGAGGGCAACATCACAATCTGCATGTCTGTCTTCACTGGGTGGTGATTTGTTTCCTGGGGCCCAGCCACCCTGTCCTGTGAGCAAGGCCAGTCCCAGAGCTCAGGGCTAGTTACCATTTCACAATGGAAGGACAGTTTCCAAAGAGCAGTGTGTCTGTGAGATGATTGACGGGGCCAGTGAACAGTCAGTGGGGAGGGAGATGGCATGGCAGAGGGCACCATGAACAGGCTGTTTAGGGGAGCTGGGTGGACATGATGGAGATACTTAGGCCAATCAGGAACCTGCTGTGGTTTGGGCAAGTGGGCAAGGGTGGAGGGGGGATGTGCCCAGAAAGGGGCGTGTCTCATATGCATTGAGCAAAGATGACAGTGAGATTCAAGGAAAAATGTCCCAGACACGAGAGACATGGGAAGTTAGGTGTGCAAAAAATGGACACGTAAGATTTAAAGGATTTTTAAATGTCACACTAAGCTTAAATTTTTTCATGAGTTTAGAAACATTCTCAATATCATTTGCAATTTTTCCATTACTTTGGGTTTTAAAGCAACTTTCACTTTGTAACTCATGAAATGGTGGTGACACCAGTGAAGATACGTGGGCAAGAGAAGGAACCGCGGTGGCTTGACAGGTGCAGACGGCAGCTCGCCAAGGTTGGGGCAGCCCCGGGCCCTGCAGCGCTCGCTCTTCTGGCTCCGGGGCAATGTTCGCTTCTCCCTGGCTTTGTGTCCCTGAATCCCTCCTTCCCTAGGCATCCCCTCTCTGAGAAGCCTCTCTGACATTTTGGGCAAGTGGATGGCCCATCCTCGGTGCCAGAGCTCAGCAGAAGCACCTCCAGAGAAGTGCCCACCTCACGCTATTGCAAGGTCTGCTTGTCCCCAGACACACCCAGGTCTGCACCCAATTTCTCTGCTTACTAGCGGGGTGGTCTTAGTGAGAATTCTTCTGGTTTTCAGCCCTGCACCTGCCGGTTCAGCCTGGTCACTGCGCTAGACTCATTCATTCATTCAACCCTTCCGGCATGAGCTCCTGCTATGGGCTGGGTCCTGGGCTAAGGGCTGAGCTCAGAACTACAAACAAAACAGGCAAAGTGCCTGCTCTCATGGGGTTTATGTCTCCTGCAGAGAGACAGTGAGTATGATGAGCGTATATCTCATCAGCTCCCAGGGGAGGGCCGACCCCGCCCTCCCCCGCCCCCCCCAAACCTTGGCAGTGCCTCCCTGCTGGGTCCTCCAGGAAGGGGCTTTTGGAAGCAAGGGGAGGGTTGTTTTCTAATCAGGGGGAAAATTCTCTAAGGCAACACACGACCATGACACTGATCTTTTTCCTGCTTAAATTCGGTGAATCTAGAAATCTCCTCACCCTCTAGAAGTGAGGAGAAGGTCCCCAGGTGTCTCCTTCTTGACGGGAGCTGAAAGGAAGAGCAGGGGCAGCAGGGGGCTGAGGAAGACTCCTGGACAAAGACGGTGGTGACTATCGTGTTTGTCTGATCCTGCACGTGACCCGCCCAATGTGCTGGAACAGGTCAGAGGGGAAAGGCAGAAACCGAAAAGGCCCCGAGGACAAGAGGCAAGAAATGAAGACGGGGCAGGGCAGGGAGATTTCCTACAGCCCATCTGGCTAAGAGTCCCACCGACGCCATTACGGGGGGATTAAAAGTACTATGTCTCTGTGTGCCATTTGCAGCTTTTGCAAGCATAATTTATGCATAAGGTAACAGTTGAATAAACGAGGTATATTTCAGAGTGTGATTCAGCTATTCCCAATAAGCCTCCCTTGTTTATATATTATACTAAATTAAATGCAAAACACACATCGAACCAAGGACTTGGGTCTGGGAATGTATCAAGAACTCAAAGGTCAATTACAGAAGACAAATGATCCAATTTTTTCTTTTAAGTGGGCAAAAGGTTTACCAAAGAAGGTACGCAGACGCCAAAATAGCACATGAAAAGACGCTCAGCTTCATTCTCATTCGGGAAATGCAAATCAAAGTCACAATGAGAGATTGCTGAACACCAATGAGAGTAGCTAACATTTCAAAAAGGAACCATACCAGAGTGCAGTCTGGTGCAGCCATTATGAAAAGTAGTAGGGAGATCCCTTAAAAAACTGAAAATAGACTTACCCTAGGATCCAGCAAACCCACTCCTGGGCATGTATCTGGAGGGAACTCTAATTTGAAAAGATACATGCATCCCAGTGTTCATAGCAGCATTTACCTTTAGTTCATAGCAGCACTATTTACAATAGCCAAGACATGGAAGCAACCTAAATGTCCATCAACAGATGACTGGATAAAGAAAATGTGATATGTGTGTGTGTGTGTGTGTGTGTGTGTGTGTGTGTGTGTGTAATGAAATACTACTCAGCCATAAAAAAGAATAAAATAACGCCATTGGCAGCAACATGGATGGACCTGGAGATCATCATGCTGAGTGAAGTAAGTCAGAGAGAAAGAAAAATACCGTATGATTCACTTATATGTGGAACCTAAAAAAAAATGACACAAATGGACTTATTTACACAACAGCAACAGACTCACAGACAGAGAAAACCAACTTATGGTTACCAGGGGGGAAAGAGGGTGGGGAGGGATAAATTGGGTTTGGGACTTGTAGATATTAACTGCTATATGTAGCACAGGGAACTATAATACCGTGTAATGACCTATAATGAAAAAGAATATAAAAAGGAATATACATGTATAAATCAATCACTGTGGTGCCCACAGCACGCTCCCCAGTATCCCTGAGTGCTCCTATCTGACATCTCACACTTGGATTTCCGTGAGCGACGCGGCTCCGACTCCCTGCCCACGCACTGAGCGAGCCGGCCTAGAGTCTTCAGCTGTCTCTTATGGATGTGTGTTCTAGTTCCATCATTGCAAAGATTTGCAGCTGACATGCAGGTTTATGAGCAGTGAGAAGTATGGGTTCAGGCAAAAGTGTGGAGGACAAGAGGCAGCAGGAATCGGACCCTTGTGGGACAGCTCCATTAATGTCCTGCGCTCACATGGTGACAAAGTGCAGAGAACAGACACCCAGAATGTTTACACCAGTGGAGGTTACTTCATAAAAGGGAACTGATGGACAGGAGGTCAACACCATCACTCTTCTGAACCTCAGTCCCTCCACCTGAAGACCGGGGCTAATATCTCACAGCATTGTCATAACGATCCAAAAGAAAATGGATATGGATATAAAATTTCTTTCTTTTAAAACATTTTAACCATTCTTTACAGACATGACAGATTTCCGAGTTTGACTGAAGGGGAGCGTGTTAGCTTGCTGGGGCTGCCGTAGCTCAGTACCGCAGACTGGGGCTTAAACAGGCCGTGGTCTCATGGTTCTGGAGGCTGGAAGTCCGAGGTCGAGGTGTCATCAGCAGCGTCAGTTCCCTCTGAGGGTCTGTCTCCTTGGCTTGCGGGCGTGTCTTCACATAGTCTTCCTTCTATGCTTATCTGTGCTCTCATCTCTCACCCGGAAGTTATGAAAGAGCTGCTTAAAACTAATTAACTTTAAAAAATTAATGACAAATTATATATTACTATGTTATCTTCCAGAGCCATAAAGCTCTTAGAACGTTGAATTCTGGGTTTACGTGAGTACAATTTTTGTACCTGCTGTATACTGCACTTCATTTTCTTTCGGCTTTCTTCATAGATCAGCTTAGCCTTAGCAGATTCCTCCAGGGAATCCTCTGGCCCAGCCTGAGCGGCCCCCATCCCCAGCACAGCCTGTGCAGAGTGTTTTCCACAGCGCAACACCTTCTTGTTTATTAATGTGCTCGTTGGATGCATGCTGCCCACCCTGAGCCAGAATGTACGCCTCGTGGGATCTCATTCCCCGTGAGGTTATTCCTAGCCCCGAGGACGGCATCAGGCACTCAGTCACTGTGCAGGGACTGAGAGAATGACAGCTCCCAGAGCTGCCTCCTGTCCCCTTTCCCAGGTCTGCCAACCTGAACGCCCTCCGAGGCAGTTCGCCACCGGACACACGGCCTCCAGCTCCAGCCCTCGGCCCTGCCGGCCTGGCCCCACTGAAGCTTTATGGCCACACTCTTCCTCTCTTTCTTCAAACCACTTAGTCCTGCACTCAGAGCTCGTCTCTGACACCTCGCCCACTAGCAAGCAGCTCCTTTTGTTTTTTGTTATAGAAACATACTCTGCTCGGGGATGGCAATCAGACCTTTGCCTGCCAGAATGTTTGGAACCTTTTGCGCCCTTGGGGGAGGAGCGGCAGCAACTTGCTCCAGCTGGTGCCGCACTTGGCTTTTGTGAAGACCATCGAGTGTGGTGCAGAGAGGCAGGGGGCAGGCAGAGGCCGCGAAAGCTTCAGGTCTGCGTGCCTGTTGGTGCCTTCAGGGCCGCACATGGAGCCTTGGGGGAAGGGAGAGGGGCTCAGGAACACGCTGTTTGGCTGGAAGGCCACGGATGCCTGATGGCGTAGGGTTTGCTGTCAGCTGCACCACTTGCTAGGTGTGCTGTCCTGGAAGAGCCGCCATTGGCCCAGCATGCTGGCCTGTATGTGAAGCTGTTTGGGGAGTGCGATGCTGCCTGCTCACCCCACACCTCCTCTGTCCCAGGCTCTTCCTCTGCACTGGGTTTACTTGCTCCCATTTGATCCTCACAATGACCTGGAAGCAGGCATTATTATTACCACTATACAGAGGAAGAAACAGCACTAGAGAAATGTCTGAGCACCTAAGGATGGAGATCCAGGACCAGAACCCAGATCTGTCCAACCCCAAAGCCCTCCTTCTACCTCCCCATCCTTCCCCCTGAGGGGTGGACATTTGTGACTCCCTTTCCTCTGAAGGGAGCCTCCCTGCAGCGGGTGTTCTCAGGAGCAATGAGGGCTCCAACGGGGCACACCCGCCCCAGGGGCCCCATCTTGGCCTTGGCAGAGAACTGCTGCCCGCAGCCTGGCCTCATTCAGCATGGTTTGTAGTCAAATGCCAAAGACTGAGGTCAAAGCCCCATTCAGGGCAAAGGTGAGTGATGGAGACCGGCCCTTAGCAAGTGTTCTCATCTCCCTGCTGCCCTGAAGGTGGTGCTGGCTGCAGGTTAACGCAATGAGTGACTTCACGGGCAGGACATCGCAGGGCTCAGTGGCCTGTGTTGGAAGAGAAGCTTCCAGTGAGTCAGTGACTCGGTCAATTGCTACTCAAAAATCAGTGCACAGAGCCCGTGTTGGACTAAATGCAACCTGCTAGGAGTCAAGAAAGGAACCTTTTTGGAGGAGGGACTGGCCTCCAGATGGACCAATGCCATTTGTTTTCAACTCCATTTGTCTGGTTGTTAGACTGTTTTAGGATAAAGGTGACAGTGAACTTCCTCCCTGACTAGTTTGGGTAGCGTTCACACCTGTCTGGGCGAGGCTCGCATGAGTCTGGGCGATGCTCGCATGTGTTTGGTGGACACCGATCCCTTACCTACCAGTAAGGACAAGGACATGGAAATTGTGCAGAGAATTCCAACTAACACGGGGAAGCCTAATTAGAATTAATGGCTTCAAATCCTTGGGTATTACTTACTGAGCACCTTCTGCCCGGTGCTAAGTGTTTCCTGAGCATCGCTTCATAGGCTTCTCCCGTAACCCTCGTGCAATCAGAACTCTCACTACCTCATTCTCCAAGAAGAGGAAGCCGAGGCCTGGTGATATGAAGGCATTTGCTGCCAGTGGCTGAGCCAGAATGCCAGCCCAGGGCAGACAGGCTCCAGGCCTCACGCGGTCAGTTGTCCTTTATTGAAGGGCGTGTTATTTCTGGTTGGAGTATTAGAGCTCTGTGTCTGTGGATGGTGTGGTGTGGTGTGGTGTGGCCGGCTGGTCTGTGGATCTGGCTGAGGACGCCTTCCATCCCTCCTCCTACCCGGAGGCGCTGGTGAGATGCTGAAACGAGGTCCAGAGACCCAAAGGATGGAATGGAAGAGCCAAGGTGAACGCTAAGGACTGTCCCATCAAGGTGGTCGTGGCGTAATAAACTCAGGGAAGAAAAAACACTGTGCTCAACACCATCAGGTGGGCTAGGACAATAGGTGCTGTGGGGACAGGGTGCCCGGTGGCTTCGTGTGCCTGGTGGGGAGGCAGAGATGGGAGGGTTGTGATTAGTGAGGTCCCGTGACATCCGCAGCCAGACAGTTGGGACAGAACCCCCAGGGAAGGGCTCAGGTCAGTGGCTGACAGCTTTCAGCTCACAGACAGGGTGTGGGAAGCAGGGTCAGAGCATCTGGACGATTTTCTTCAAAAGTGCTTGCTTTTGTTAATTGCTTCGGAGGCCTGGGCTCATTGGCACTTGTCCAAGAAGGGGAATTTACCGTGTCAGTGGTGCTGTTCCCAAGGACATGGGCACAGCTGCTTTTACGGGGGCCCCACAGCAGGAGCTAGGTTTTCAGAGAAGACCCTCTTGTCCCACTTTAGCAATTCCTGTTTTGGAGTATGGTGACAATCCATCATTTGACAACTTCAGGCTCTGCCCTAAATTCCCTGTGCCTTTCTGCAGTTCAGGTCAAGATGAAGGGAAACAGAACCTCTCTGATTTCCCAGCCGCAGTTCCCAAAGTTTGATTCTGTGCTTTTCAAGAAAGACCCCAGGACCCTGGGGAGGCAGAGCACTTGGAGCCTGTCACTTCGCGGAGCCCAGTGATTGCCCCTAGTGGGGACCCTGCCACCACCTCCCCCAGGACAGGACATCATTTCTAATGCTGGATTAATAAATAATGGTAAGGGGGACTTACCATGTTAATGTGTGGTCCTTAATTATTGCTGAAACTCTGAGGGATTCCAGGCCAAACAAACAGCAAAGCCCACATACTCGGAGTGAACACCTTCAAAACCACCACGATCACAATGATGACACATAGAAACGAGAGGTGCCTGAAATTCCTGGTTGCCAGTGGCTTGTCTAAGGCTCATGCCTGCAGTATGAGAGGGAACTTGAGGGCAGAGGTAGGGGCAACCTAGCTGTGATCTGGGAGAAAACCCTTCTCTTGTATTGTCTGCTCTAGTCCCTGCGTACAGGCCGGTCTCAACATCAGTGAGATTTCAAGCGCTTGTAAGAACAATCATTCCTTCAGGAAACCCAGTGATAGCTCATAGAAAATATTTGACCTTGTGTTGCCGAAGGCGAGCTCATGTGCCTGCCACACCATGAGACCTAACAAACTGAAACATCAGAGTTTGGAGCAGAGAAGAGCAGAGAAGGTTGGTTGCAGGGCCGAGCAAGGAGGACGGAGTGGCTCAGGCCCAAGAAAACGTGGAACACCCCGAATGCTTTCAGCAAAGCTTATTTAAAGGCCGGGGGAAGGGGGAGGGGAGTGCCATCGCAGGTTGCCTGATCAGCTTGTGCACAGCCTCTGATTGGTTGATGTGGAGGGAACAGGGTGTCAACACTATCACCCCCTGGGAGCCAGAAGGCCTGGGGGCCACATGCCCTTGATTTTCAAGTAGTTAATTTCTTCCCTTTGGTGGTGGTTTTTAGCATCTGAAAAACTCAGGAAATATACACAAGATACTATTACTGGGTGCTTAAGCAAGAGGCTGCCCAGAGGACATGGGGAAGGGTCTGACCCTGGAGGCCCCACAGGGTCCTGCTCAGTTATACTTACTCTTGCATTTTGATATTTTTAATTGTAATGGTACCAAGTAGAGTCAGATAGAGGTGATAAAGGTCAATACTGTATGTTAGCAAGTGTTCTGGCTCCCTGTGCCCCAGACTCCCCTCCCTTCTGAAGTTAGACCGTGTGACTTGCTCTGGCCCACAAGTGTATGGTGTGCATTGCTTCCAGATTGAAACTTATGAACAGCCAAGGTTTGCCGTATCCTCCTCCTTCCCTGGCAACTGCAGAAGCATGTGTTAAGGTGGGGCTTCTGTCATCTTTGGTTCCTGAGTTGTGGCAATGAACAAAGCCACTCCCAGCTCATGTTAGAGCAAGAGTTAGATCAAACTTCCCAGGGTTAAGCCACTCAGATTTGAGGGTGGTTTGTTCTAGGAGCTCATCCTGAACAATCCAACTTCTGAAACACCAGCTCTGGGTAAGTCAGATGCATGGGACCTTCCCCAGTCCTTGCTGATTTTGCTAATAGTGGGTTGGTGGCTTAAAAATATGTCCCCAGATTCTTTTACACTCATCCTTTCAAAAAGGAGAGCACAATTTTCCTCCCCAGAGTGTGTGCTGGACACTTAGTGACTTGCTTCTAGCAAATTAGAACAAGGCTAGTGCCAGGGTAAGACCACCGAGACTATGTGATAAAAGGCTTTGGGCTTCCTCCTTGTCCTCTCTCTGGTTCTGTTACCAAGTTCAAACTGGTTCTGCTCACTGCATGACAGGCCAATAAATCAGGAGACGAGGTGTTGGCGCAAGGAATGATAGCTTTATTCAGAAAGCCAGCAAACTGAGAAGATGGCAAACTAATGTCCTGGAGAACCATCTTACTCAAGTCAGAATTCAAGCTCCTTTTTTTTTTTTTTTTTTAAATTTTTAAAATTTATTTAATTTTTCAATGGGGGGACATGGGCAATAAGTTTACATATCTGTTTATTTAATGGAGGTACTGGGGATTGAACCCAGGACCTTGTGCATGCTAGGCATGCACTCTACCACTGAGCTATCCCCTTCAACCCCTCAAGCTCCTTTTATACTAAGGGGGTGGGGGGTGTGGTTGGTTGTTGCAAACTTCTTGGTGTAGGAAATCTTTGTTCTTGGAATCCTTTGTTTTTGCAACTGTCTAGGTGGGTCAGGTCATGCTGTCCCTGTAAAACCTCTGACAAAACAAACATTATTTTTTTATTCTACAACATGTTATCTTTATATGAATGGAAAAGTGTTAATATCCTTAAAGGTTAGAGCCTTAAGAATAGACTATTCTGTCTATTTCAGGCTATAGGTAACATTCTTTCACAAAAGGTGCAGAACCAACAAGGCAAAGCCCAAGAAACAGAGCACAGGTTAAAGCCAAAGGAACAAATCTAACAGGGAGTCTGATTTGTTCTTTTCTGTTACAGTTCATTTGCTCTGGAGAAAGCCACTGGCATATCATGAGGACAGCCAGGCAACCCCTGGAGAGCTCCCCTGCTGAGCCACTGAGGCCTCCTGCCAACATCCGTGTAGGGGAGCCATCTTGGAAATGGACCCCAGTCTGAGTGTCACATGACTGAAGGCCTCACCAACACCTTTACTCCAGCCTCAAGAGAGACTGTGAGCTAAGCCATTTCCCAGTTCCTGGCCCAAAGACACCGTGAGCTAATAAATGCGTGTTATTTAAGAACCAAGTATTGGGATAATTTGTCACATAGCAATGGGTAACTGATACAATGGGGAAGGGATTAGACTTAAAATTTTAAGAATTAAAATATTTACTTCTAGCAATACTTTAGACTTCTCTCCCCTGTAATCTCCAACGTCTGCCAAATAAACTTGAAAAAGAAGTTTAAAGAAGCAATGGACTTGCCATGCAATCCCAGCTTGGACACAAATCCCTTAATGTCCTTTCCCAATCCAACTGGTGCTCCTAAACCCCTCCTCGATAATAATTCCAGAATCGGCCTGACCACTTCAAAAACTAGGGCTGCCAGATAATCAGGAGATGGTCTCGAACCTTTCCCCTTTATCTCGACAGGAAGAAGTTTCTCAGAACAGGAAGAAGATTATCTTTGGGACCAAGAAAATACATGGATGATTGGTTAAGCTCCAGTGAAATGCAAAATAGTGTTTCAAGCTAACGGTGAGTCTCTAGTAAAGACAAACCAGCCCAGGATCAGAAGTGGGGAGGCCTGGATGTGCTACAAGCCCAGTTCTCAACTACAGCTGGAGACACAAGAGATACATGCAGTAAATGAAAAATGCAAGATGAAATTTAAGTGGTGAAGACTGTCACATTGACTCAGCCTATCAGCAGAAGGGCTACATTCTAAGCTTGAGCAAGATCACCCAAGACTGTGGTTTGATTCCCAAAGAGCTGGCTGCTTGGAAAACAGAGGCTGGGGTAGGACACAGAAGGCAGGGGTCCCACCTCCCTCTCAGAGCACTGTGGACTTTGGAGGAGGATGGACTAGTGACCCCTGGGGTTAATTCTCATCTAAGATTCCCCACTTCTGAGGCTCATCCAGGTCTTAGGGGTTTTCTGTGCTGTTACTTCTACCAACAACTGTTATTTACTGAGCCACTTACCATGGCCAGTATACTGACTGCTCCAAATGCATAATCTTATTTAATTTTCATGATAACTGAATAAAGGGAGACATTACTATCTCATCTTTCAAATGAGAAGCCAGAGCTCCAGAAGTTTCAGGAACCCACCTGGGTCGCAGGGCTTAGATGTGGCAGGGCCAGGGCTGAGCCCGCTCTCCAGGGATGAAGTCTGCCCTCCTCCTTGTGCTAACAGATGATCTGTGGTAGATACTCACTCCCCCCACCCAGCCCCCTTCCCTGTGACTCATCCTGTCTCCCTGTTGTGGAAGTAGGGGAATTTTGCAGAACTCCAATTGCTTTCCCATTGGGACCACTTGGAGGGAGGACCTTTGATCTCTAAGCCAGGACCGCTCTTGGGCGCTGGTCTCAGGACCTCTGGGACCTTCCCCCTTTCTGGAAAGCGGAGATCTGCTCAACTCTGTGCTGGTGACCTTTACTGATTCTCCCCAAACACGTGGCACCCGGGGCCGGGGAAGTGCTGCTGAGTCTGGGTTGTTCCCTGGACTCCTGGCCCTGATGGCCTGGGCTGGCTCAGCTGCCCGACTGTGTGCGCCCCGGAGAGCAAAACTGTGCCCCTTGTTGGGGGTGGGGGAGGCTCCGTTTAGGTCCAACTGGGCAGTGGGAACTGAGAAATCACTGCCTTCCAAAACTGGGGAATTCTGAGAGCTGCTGCCGTGTAAGTGACAGGACCCGGCAGAGGATGCATTTCTGGTACACTCCTCTGTGACTTCAGTGGATGTTCTGAAACATGAGGCCAAAGACTGGGCAATGAAGTGATCCCCAAGGAGCGCACGGCCCAGAATGTCTTCCTGTGCCCACAGAAGGACTCTGCGACTGAGGCTGGGAGAAGGCCCGCGACCGGACCCTGGGCTGGGAAGTGCAAAGCCTTATTGTGAGTCGTCAGCAATGAAGGACCCTTTATAGCTGTGTTTACTGGAAGCCGCCTGGTGGTAGCACTGGTGGTCGGCAGGGAAAGGCTGGCTCCTGCTGCCTCGCCCCTCCCACACAGAGGGGTACAATTTCTTTGGCTGTACTGAGGCCCCCTTTGCTCCTGCCCCTTCCATCTGCACACTCTTGCCCCTCTGCCTTTGGTCTAGGAATCCCCTTCATTCTGCTCAGGGAAGGCTTCTCTGGTGGACTTTCACGTAGACTTTTATGTCTTTTAATGCCCTGTGAGGATGCCACTAGGCTGGATAGAGCTTGGGCAGGAAAGCTTAGGGCATCAACCCATTCTCCTGATTTTGAGGACTATGTTCTTTCTGGGACATCAGGGTTTTCCAAATCCCTGGAAGTTCATAGACATATTCTTAGGGAATCTGTTTTAAAATGCATTCAGGGTTTGTTTTACCAGGCGTGGCAAGGCAAGCAGACAGGGAAATGACTGTCATGAAGGAGGACATTTTTACACTCACAGATCCCTAGAAGCAGGAGGTGTGCCGTGCAGGGCCACATGGAGAAGCACCAGCATGGTCAGGAGACAGAAGAGGCAGGGAAAGGTGGGCAAGAGCCTTTGCTGTGACTTCCATGGGAAGGAACAGGCGAGCCAGGCTCAGCACATCCAAGACTGGCTGGTTTGAATAATTCCAGCAGACTCGGGTGTGCGGGACTGTCCCTCATCATCCAGTACCTGGTCCTGGGCAATTAGGGCCAAATGTGTAGGGGTTTTCCCCACATCAAGCAGTTCTCTGTGACATCAGCTGGATGTCCTATAACTTTACTCAATTCTGACACAATCTTCCAGGAGAGAGTGTCAGATCCCCCAGGTTAAGGGCTCAGTCCCACGAGACTGCCCCCTATTTCAGGTTGTAAGTACTAAGACCCAGGCTACCCACAACTTCTGTCCAACCTGGTTACAAACGGAAAGTTTCCATGAACCCTTTCTCCAGTTTGATTAACTTGCCAGGGAGGCTCAAAAAAATCAAGGGAACACTTAACTTAGGTTTGCAAGGACCTGATGAAGGATACAGATGAATAACAGGTGAAGAGATACATAGGGTGAGGTCTGGAAGGGTCCTGAGTGCAGGACCTCCTGTCCCCGAGGAGTTGGAGCGCATCACCCTCTGGGTATGAATGTGTTCACCAGCCTGGAAGCTCTCCAAACCTCTACTGTTGGGATTTATGAAGCTGCCTCCTGTAGGAATGAGCCATTATTAACTCCCTTCGCAGGTCCTGTCCCCTCTCTGGAGGATGGGGTGGGAGTAGGGCTAAAGAGTCCAGGCTTTCAATCATGGCTACAGCTTGCTGGTGGCCAGCTCCCATCCAGGAGCCAGCTAGACACCCACCCAGCGTGGTCTCATTAGAAAAAAAGATACTCCTAGTGCTCTAAAGGATTTTAGGAGCTCTGTGTCAGGAACTGGGGGGCAGAGACAAATACATATATTTTCTGTTATTGTGCAGTATCACCTTTTGTTTATCCGTCCACCGGTCAATAGACACATGCATCGTTTCCACCTTTTGGCTCTTGTGTATGATGCTTCCATGAACACTGGTGTGCAAGTGTCTGAATTCCTGATTTCCATTCTAGTGCATAAATTTCTTAGAGTGGAATTGCTGGGTCTTGCGATTATTCTATGCTGCACCTTTTGAGAGGCCACGAAATTGTTTTCCATAGCATTTGGATTCCCACCAGCAATAAATGAAGGCTCCAGTTCCTTTGCCTCCTCACCAACACTTGCTATTTCCTTCTTTTCCTTTTTTATTATAATTATCCTAATGGGCATAAAGTGGCATCTCATTGTGGTTTGGTTTGTGCTTCTTTGATGACTGGTCACGTGGAGCATTTTTCCTGGGCTTGTTGCCCATTTGCACTTCTTCTTCGGAGAAATCTCTATTCCAGCCCTTCATGTGGTGCACATTGCCTTGCCTTATCCTGAATTTCGTTATCTTCTTTGTTAAACAGAACTCCCACTCTGCTCAGGTCTCTCCCTCTGGGAAGGTGATCCTGTCCTCAGTTCAGGGTAAATCCTAAACTCTAGTCTATAGACCAGCCACAGCAATCCATTCCCCTTGCTGTTTCTGGGTGGGTAAGTTTTGGCCAAGGAGATGTGAAAGGAAGTTTACTGGAGGCTTCTGAGAAATACTCTGCACAACTAAAAAGTGCACAAGGAAAAGGCAGTCTTTTTTCTTCTGGATATTGTTGTTTTCAATGAGATGCCTGGAACTGTGCAGCCATCTTGAGACCAAGAGGGCAGTTGTCTGTAGGGACAAAGCTAACCTGTAGAAGGTAGCAGAGCAGAAAGAGGAAGGTCTCTGGTCCCCAGTGGTGTTGTTGAGTTGCCAGATTAGCCATACTTGGAATTGCCACACCTTGGGACATCTTGTGAGATGAGATCATGCATCCGCAACTGAGGAGGTCATTGGGATCAGAGTTTTTGTTTCTTGCAGCCAAAGATGTCTTATTTGAATTTTAAATTTCTTCTTTCAAATGCATGCATATATATATATGCATGCATTTATATATATATAAAAACATTAATTTAGTCACCAAATAGTTATGGCACTAAGTGTCAATTAACCTTTGTTAAGTACTTTAATAGCTCACAGTCTTCTTTGGAAGATAAGCAGATGCAATAGAAAATCTTACATGATTAAGTATCAGAGGAAATACACAGACAGTAAGGGGTTCAGAGGGAGGGGTGAGACTGGGGGCTGGAGCGGGGGTCCAGGTCGAATTGGAGGTCACATCTGGGCCTGG
The DNA here is from genome assembly GCF_036321535.1 of Camelus dromedarius. Lineage (NCBI taxonomy): Eukaryota > Metazoa > Chordata > Mammalia > Artiodactyla > Camelidae > Camelus > Camelus dromedarius. Next base: position 4,829,364 of record NC_087443.1, read on the forward strand.
AGACTTGGGGAAGGGAGGGCTGTCCCCCTCCTCCCTTTAGTGACTTTTCCTCCCATAGGGAAAAAAATGACATCTGCCAGGAATTGAGCTGAGGGATTTCTGAAAGTGACTGAAAGCAGTTCTTCTCTCAAAGCAAGGATCAGTTTTGAAAACCTCGCCCTCCCTGCATTCCTTCAAGTACAAACCGTTTTCAAAATATTCTAGCACATTTTCTGCAAACTGTTTTCATCATTTGGAACTTGCTGTCTCACCTAAAAGGAATGTGGGTTTATTCTGTTCAGAGGTTTCAAATGTGATAGGAGGAGGGTGTGAGCTGCACTCTGAGAGATGAAGGAATCTGCCCGGCGGCCTTGGAAAGATCTTCAAGCTCGAGACTGTGGGTGAGACTGTCAGAGTCTCCTGGACAGTGCTTAAAAACAAAACTGACAGGGAAAACCCAAAGGAGCAGCTTCCTGAAGTGTCAGTCTGCTGGGGTCTGGTGGAGGGGCCAGAGAGAGAAGAGAGCCCATGTCCCCCGGTCAGAGTGACCAGTGTCCCCTCCTCTGTCGTGCTGTACACCAAGCGCTGGCCCCAAAGGCTGCATCTTGTTATCCGCTGTATGTAACGATCATTCCTGGGAAAGGCGGGTCACCTGTAAGCCTCCTGATCTCCAGAGAGGCCGTGGGCCTCCAAGGAAGAGCACTGAGGAGGGGGCTAGTGACCAGGCCTGGGTCTGTGCCAGGACCTGGGGGGATCACTGAACCTCCCACCCCCTCAACATTGAAATGGGGACAATAATGGTCTGCTTGCCAGCTGCTATAAACAGGAAGTAAGACGGTTTCTGCAGGACTGTTGCTGGCGACCTGGTGGCTCTGGGTAGCGGGAGGAGCACCACTGGCCTTGTCATCGACTTGTGTTTTTAATGAGATCATGCACAAAGTGAATGCAGTGTGAGTGTGTGTGTGTGTGTGTGTGTGTGTGTGTTGGGGAGGGAAGGATGTTAAAACCTGAATTCATTAAATGTACACCTTTAAAATACACAACAGATTTTATTCAGAGTGATGGAGACCCCAGCGTTCACCTCTTCCTTTTAAAAAATAACCTTTTGTTGACTTATAACAGATACACCAAAAAATGCACCAGCCATGTGTGTACAGCCCAGTGTGTTTGCACAAGGGGAACACACCCACGTCATTCCACCCAGATGAAGGCAAAGCAGCGTGACCCCGCGCCAGGCAAGATTCCTTTCCAAAAGCCATCACTACCTCACTTCAAATACCTTGACTTACTTTTGCCTGTTTTTAACTTTAATGTGAAAACTTATACAGTGTGTGCTCCCGTTTCTGGCTTCTCTTGTTCAACTTGACTTTTATGTGATTCATTTATATGATTGCACATGACATACTCTTGCTGTAGAAGATTCCAGTGTATGAATATATCACAGTTTGTTCTATTGAGAGACATTTGGGCTGTTTCTTATTTTCACTATTATAAATAATGCTGACATAAATATTTTCTGTTCATGTATTTCAGGGAGGGCACAGACAAACCCAGGAGTAGAACTGCTGGGTGGTAGGGTAACATGACTCAGTGTCTGGCAAACAGCTGTCCAGGTGGGTGAGCCGGCCGACACTCCTGCCAGCCTGTTGCTTCACATCCTCACCAACCTGGGGTGCCATTGTCATAGGGAAAAACAAACCTGACTCCATGTTATATCTGCTCCTTTGTCTCTAACCCTGTGCTCTGTCTCCTGTGCTGAGTCCTGCCGGCTCTGCACCTTTTGTAAAAGAATGTTGCCTAGAGCCTGAAATAGACAGGCCAGCCCATTCTCCAGGCTCTGACGTTAAGGGCACACCACTTTTCCACTCATATAGAGATTAAAAAGTTGCAGAATAGAAAATAACATTTATCTTGTTGGAGGTTTCCCTAACCTGACCCATGGAGAACAAAGGATTCTGACACCAAGGAGTTTGCAACAACCAACCACACCCCTCCCCCTTTTTAGTATAAAAGGAGCCTGAATTCTGACTTGCGGAAGATGGTTCTCCAGGACATTTGTTTGCCATTTTTTTCTGTCTGCTGACTTTCGAATAAAGTTATTATTCCTTCCTTGCCCCAACACCTCATCTCCCGATTTATTGGTTTGTCGTGTGGTGAGCAGACTCGGTAACACCATCGGTCTTTTCATGTGAGCCCTTCTGGTGGTTGTGCGGTGGTGTCTCATTACGGTTTCAATTTGAATTTCCCTTGTGGTTAACAAGATTCAGTACCTTTTCTTATGTTTATCATGATATTTGGATAATCTCATTTGTGAAGTGCTTTTTCAGATCTTTTGCCAATTTTTCTACTGGGTTGTCTGTCCTTTTCACATTGACCCCTAGGAGTTCTTTATACATTTTTTTATATGAGCTTTTTTCTTTTTTACATGTTGCAGATAACCTTCTTTTTTCTCCTCGTAATGCTGTATTTTAATGAACAGAAGTCATGAATGTTAATATAGTCTAATTTATAAATGTTTTCCTTTGTGTCTCTTCTCTACTTCAGAGTCATGGTGACAGTCTCCAATGTTATATTCTACATGCCTCTTTATTTTATCTTTCACATTTTGTTCTGCAGTTCATTCAATACTGTTGTCTATAAAAGCCAAGATTATTATTTTGTGGATGTTCAAATGAATATCCAATTAAGCCAGCATTATGTATTTTTAAAAGATCCTTTCCCCATTGTTTTATGGGCCACCTTTGTCTTTGGTCATGTTTCCTTACCATGTGAGTCTATTTCTGTACTCTGCTCTGGTCCATTGGTCTGTCTGGTATGTTCTTGCTACAGAACCGCACTGTCTTACTGTCACCTTATGCTAATGAAATAAGGAAGAACCTTTGTATTCTATTACAAGTTCATCACTAAAGGGCTGTTGTCTATAAGCTTAAATTATGCATAATGCTCATCTCTGGGGATCCTGCCCCCCAGGTAATGAGCCTTAAGCTGAAATACCTTGGTTTAGCTCACAGGAAACATTCTGACCAAGGCCAGTTGTGAAAGGCTGCAGGAAGGAAGCAATTAACACATCCCCTCTGGAGTTGGCCAGAACCAGGAAATATTTGCAACAATTTATCACCTGTTTTACTTTACCTCCTCACCTGCCCCTCTTTGTTCTATAAAAGAAACTAGCATCCAAACCATGGGCAATGGTTCTTTGGGATGCTAGTCCACCATCTTCTCGCTGGTTCTATTCAGAAAGAATAAAGTGGTTATTCCTTGCCCTAACAAATTGTCTCTCAATTCATTGGTTTGTCATATTGAGCAGTAGGAAAGCACACAGTGTCCTCCTACTTAAGCATCTGCAGTGATTTCCAAGATCTAACCTCAAACATTTCAAAAAGATGGTTCCCTCCACTGCTGCCGCTTCTCGCCCCCACTTCCCACATCCCCTAAAGCTGCCCTCCATCTCTTCGTGGGCTTACTCATAGTTCTCAGAACACAGAGAACTTTCCCCTCTGCTCTCCTGCCTAGGACCCTCCCCCTTCTTTTGGGGGTGGCCTTCCTCCCGTCTCTCCTCTCCTGGACCGATCCAGGTCCCCTCGCCCATGAAGTTGTCTTGACTTCACAGCCTGTGACACTCCCCCTCAGAGGGCATCGAGGGCCTTCCTGTTGCCTTTCAAAGGGTCAAGAAACCTTTATGGGAGGAATGTGAAAATGGAAAATGTTCTCTCTGTTAATTTAATTTCAGTTTAATTGGGAAGAAAACTCCCTCTAGTATTTCATTCCAGCCCGGTGAGCCATCTACTGGGAGAAGCTCTAGGTGGTCCCTCTGCTGTCTGCCCCCAGTCTGACCTCACACCCTCCTGTCTAGCACCAAGGGAGGACAGTTTGGTCACTGGGTGGCAGTCAGCCTTGGGCTTCCTGGAGAATGTCCACATGGATGGGCAGCTTGAATTGAGCCTCTTTTTGTGTGATGTTAAACCCTGGGGACCTATTAACTAGGTCTGGGCCGTTACCTCATTTCACAAATACTGTAATGGTCAAAGAATTTCTAAACTTCTGACCCAAGTGAAGAATTGATGACCTGGCCTCCTTCCTGCCTTGCCCTCTGCTCCCCGAATAATCTGACTTCATGCACCTATCCATTATGCCACACTCTTGTGGCAGTTTTCACCCCAGGTTTTATCAGAAAGGACATCGATACGGTGTCCTGGACAACAGGCAAATGGGCACTCCCCCTCTGGCCCTGGCTCTTACCCGCTGTCTGCCCTTGGGCAGGTGCAGTAAGCCTTTTAAGGGAGTGATAATGACCACACAGGATTATTTTGAATATTGAATGAAATAATACCCAGTACATAATAAACACTCAATGAGTGTTAACCATAATTGGAATATTGTAAACTCTTTCTAAAACTGTAGAGTGACAAGTTTAAAATGTTCACTTTACAATCTAAATGCCCATCAACAGATGATTGGATAAAGAAGTTGTGGTATATGTGTGTGTGTGTGTGTGTGTGTGTATATACATCTGATGGAATACTACTCAACCATAAAAACAGAATAAAATAATGCCATTTGCAGCAACATGAATGGACCTGGAGATGGTCATTCTAAGTGAAGTAAGCCAGAAAGAGACAGAAAAATACTATATGCTGCCACTCATAAGTGGAATCTAAAAGAATGACACAGATGAACTTACAAAACAGAAACAAGCTCACTGACATAGAAAACAAACTTATGGCTACTGCGGGGAAGGGAGTGGTGGAGGGATAAATTAGGAATTCAGGATTTGCAGATGCTGACTACTATATACAAAATAAATAACCAACAAGGTCTTACTACACAGCACAGGGAACTGTATTTGACACCTTATAATAACCTATAATGAAAAAGAATATGAAAAGGAATATATATATGTATAACTGAATCACTATGAACACTAGAACTTAACCCGACATTGTAAACTGGCTATACTTCAAATTTTTAAAAAATGCTCGCGTTATGCTAATTGCGGATGTAACAGGGTGGATTTAAAAACCGCTCCCTCCATTCATTCAACAAGTGCCAGGGAGCGCCGTGGGCAGGTGCTGTGCGGCCCCGGGCCTGCGCGGATGCGCCAAGGGGCCGGAGCCTCCCGGGGTCCTGCTGTGAGACACAGCACCCAAGTGAGGTGAGGACAGTGGGCCGTACACAGCGGCTCCGGCTCTAAACTGCAAAAAGCCTCGGATTTGGGCTGCTTACTGGCTGCTGGCCAAGGGCAACAGTGGGTAATTTTATTCCATTCCCCTGGCGGCATATGTCAGGAGGAGGTTACAGCCAGGGGGAGGGTCCTTCAACACCAGGACCTGCCGGTGTCTCATCCAGGCCTCAGACGGCTGGCTCGTGTCCCCCATTCAGTATTTATCTTGTACAGCTTAATAAATAATTACCAGGATATACAGTCAGTGATGCTGTGAGGATGCAGAGGAAATGTGCAAAGGAGATTTAGTCATGAGGTGGGAGTGGGTCTCCGCCTCCTTGGCCTCGAATGTGCATGTGTGCTTGGCCTGCGACATGTGTGTTCAGTGACGTGTGACCTGAGTGCTGAATTCTTGTGACAGGTGTGCCCCACGAACGGCCTCCCCACGGCCCTTCACCACCCAGTTAGAATCTCATCTACTCCTGTTTCCCTCCATTTCTTCCCACCTGGGAGCCTCATTGGAACCCGATTTTCCTTGGCACATCTCCGGGCACAGCTTGGAGTCGGCCTCCCTGTCCTGAGACAGCCCTCTGGGGCATTTGGGCCACGTCCAGTGTACTCTTCATTGAACCGTATTTCCTCATCAATAGAGCGCATTCACTCTTTAGTGATAAGGCCCAAAGGTGAACCGGGGGAGCCAATCGTGAGCCCCCATTCTCAATATTGTTCTGGACCTGAGTCCAAGCCCCCTGCCCTTCAGCTGATCCAAAGGTTTCACCGTCTCCTCTCCCTGGGAGGCCTGGCAGCAGTGAGGACCCCTCGCTGCCTCGTCCCTGGAGAATGTTCATTAGTCCTTGACTAACAAGGTAGCAGAAGTTCCCGAGCGAACTCTGCCTCCAGCTTGGTCTGAGGTTTTGCTCTGCTTTTCCGTTTCCTCGCTTGGCTCCCATTATCCTCTGGCTGAGGCGGCCTCTGCCTGGTGATGGCCTCCTCGCCTTCCTCTGCCTTTGCTCTGATCCCAGGTCAGTCCCTGCAGAGCCCCCGTGCCCCCGGGGCCGAGGAGCACGGGCCCTGCTGCGGCGTGGGCCAACCCGTGTGTGCTGACCAGCCCTGCGGGCCATCAGCACAGCCCGAGGGACCCCCACTGAACAGAGAAAATCTAAAAGAAGCAAAGGGAAGGCAGAGAAAGGACCTGGTGGAGGATGAAAGGGGTCAGCATGGAGACAGTTCAGAAAACACAGAAGTCACCTCCAGGGCTCTTCTGCCCAGCGAGAGATGCCCAGAGCCTCACCGGGCCCAGCGTTCCCCTGATGTCCTGTTCTGTCCCAGGCCTGGGCTCTCCTCTCCTGCTCCCCCTTTCAGCTTCCAGTGAACGCTGAAAGGCACGGAAGCTCTGGCAAGGGGCTCAGCCTAGGGACCATGAGTTCTCAAGCAAGCCCCGACTTCTGCAGCTGCCGAGGCTCGGACAGGTTCTGGGGTCACGTCCAACTTTGTCCTGAGTTTCCTGCCTACAATTCCATCCTGAGGCCCTGTTCCAGCCAGGGGGGCCAAAATGCTAGTGACCGGAATGGGGGACTTGCGCAGGCTGCCGGCTCTCCAGGGCCTGCACGCTGTCACGCGATCGGGAGAGGCTGCCTGGGTCCTGGCAGGAGCACCTCCTCCCTCGCCTCCTGCACCCCACCACCCCAACTTTCCTCTCTTCTGTCCACTTCACACACAGCCCATCCCAAACCTAATTTTTTTAAATGTATTTTTAGTGACCTATAGTCAGTTTACAATGTTGTGTCAATTTCTGGTGTACAGTATAATGCTTCAGTCATCCATGAACTTACGTATATTCATTTTCATATTTTTTCACCATAAGTTACTATGAGATATTGAATATGGTTCCCTGTGCTGTACAGTATGAACTTGTTGTCTCTCTAGTTTATATGTATTAGTATCTGCAAATCTTGAACTCCCAATTTATTCCTTCCCACACCCTTCTCCCCACCCCAGTAATCATAAGTTTGCTTTCTATGTCTATAAGTCTGTTTCTGTTTTGTAAATAAGTTCATTTGTGTCTTTTTTTAAGATTCCACATTTAAGTGATATCATATGGTATTTTTCTTTCTCTTTCTGGCTTATTTCACTTAGAATGATGATCTCCAAGTCCATCCATGTTTTTCTACAAATGGCATTATTTTTTATGACTAAGTAGTATTCCATTGTATAAATATACCACAGCTTCTTTATCCAGTCATCTGTCCATGGACATTTTTGGTTGTTTCCATGTCTTGGCTATCACGTCTGCAAAACTCCCGGTACGATCGATATTGTTCACAGACTAGGTCGGCTTCCGGGTTTTGTTAGTTCTTTGTCAGCCTCCTAAGGAAAAAGGAGCAACACTGTTAGCGCTCTGGTCGCCTACTGGGCATTCGGGAATTGTTTTCGGAAGTCACCGAGAACACTGTACACCAGGAATGAACACAACGTTGGAAACCGACTATATTTCAATTTAAAAAAACTTAAAAAAAAATTAGTCCATGAATATACATTTGTCTCATGAGATTAAATAAAGAATCATTTCCTCCACAGTTCATGCATCCCCCCCACGCCTCCTCCGTGCCTCACCGTGTCCTGGGTCCTGGGGTCGTGACATGCCCAGGACACTAGGAGATAGTGTAGTTGCTGCCGCACTGAGGAAGCATGCAGTGTCTCAAACAGGATGTGCCTGCTAACAGGGATGATGACCACAGACCTGCACATGGCCTGAGAATCAAGGTCAGGGGTTCTGGCCCAGATCTATGTGGTCCCAGAGACTCATCAGGGTCCCCATCCTATCTCTGTGATTCTTCTGCCTGACAGGAGGCAGAGAGGAGATGCCTCAAGTGGAAGAATCTGAACCCACTTCTGAGTGTCACTGCCAATCTCTCAGCAAGATGTGGTGTTCTCTGCTCGCTGTGGGTGGCGGGGCCCCCCAGGTGGCTCTCACACGTGTCTGCTTGTCCACGCTGAACCTAACGGCCTCTAGAAAGCCCACCCACAAGCTGGCAGTCGAAGGCTGGGGTTTTATCTGCCTTTTTCTGGAAGGCTGCAGCTTTTCTATTTAAAAGTAGGCCCCTTTCCTTTTTAACCCAACTCTCTTTAAGGGTGTGATGACAGGATCTGCTCCTTACCACTTAAGATGACTCCATTGCAATGACCAAGATCTCGGCATAGATTATTCACCTAAGTTTCTGGTTTGCGGGGCTGTCTGTTGACCGAAGGTCATTTGGGTAGGTGAGCAGAGGGGAGGGAAGCAGGGATAAAATTCGGGCCCCTCCCTTCTCCTGCCGGGCATTTCATCATCTGCTTCCTCACTGGCATCTGCACTCCTCTTGGCCCACAGCTAAACAAGCTCTTGAAGAAAGGTTCGGCAAACCCAGTCATCCGTGGTTACTGTCGATGAGAATTTATGTGCAACCCCATGAAGGTTTTGTAAAAGGGGTCAAGGCCTCAACTGAAAAGAAAGTGTCTCTGTTATGGAATTTCAGGCCTGGGAATGTAATGAGAGAGAGGGAGAGAGAGAGTGTTGAGCAGGCAGAAGAGGGGTGGGAGACAGAGGTAAGCAGGAGGCTTTTTTCAGCCCTGGAAACTAAATTGTCTTCATCCGTTCAAAGTTGATTGTGCAGTTATGTGCCAAGCATTGTATAAGCACTGGGGATTTAGAAATAAAGGCCAGAATCCCTAGCCTCATTTTGCAACCAATTAATGAGACCGCTATAGCCCTTGGAACATTTAGGATTTTCATTTGTTTTTGAAAATTTACATCTTAATTGCTTTCTTCAGGAGTCATCATTATCCTGCTCTCTGGAATCCACAGACCACTTAGAAGATCTGCTTCTTAAAGATACTTTAAAAGGTCATTTGTGCAATCAGCAATCATTAATTCCATGCCAGCTGAGTGCCCAGTGCGCACTAGGCTGCACACAGCCTGCGTGCTAAGTGCAGAGGCATAGCCATCCCCGCCTCCAGGAAACCCGGAGGAGAGCCCACTGGCCAGCCCCGCTCTTTGCATCTATGACCAGACAGGCTGTATTCCCCAAGCTTTCTTTCCTTTCTTGCCAAACAGCTGTCAATTTTCTGTGCCTGCTCCCCCTCCTCTGAGTGAGGGGAGCTCTCACGGGCCCCGGGGGAAGCTGGCTTCCTCCAGGCGTTTGGCCCCACTTGGGCTGTGGTCCCTTGACTGCATGAGTTTGCTGACCCAGCTCATCAGGAGTGACTTGGGCCCAGGGCCTCGTCTCAGGCCAAATGTCTGGCACCCGCTCAGGTCCCAAAGGCTCTGGAGTTAAAGCATGTGACAAATGGAACCAGAGTGGAGCATTTTCTCAGGAAGGAAGCTTGCAGAGACTTCAGGAAGGGCAGACACAGAGCTGGTCAAGATGCAGCCACTACTGGGCACCCAGCATTTTCAGCTGAATGACTGGAGTGGTTCCTTTCCCCTCCAAACTCATCACTTTGAAAACCAGCTCCTCAGCTCTGGACTGCCTCCCAGCAAAGCCTTGACCTTCCGTGAGCCCAGCAAGGTCAGACAGCTGGCAAAGGAAGGACAGAAGGGCAGGGCAGTGTGCCTGGGGCTGCACAGCATCATTAGGGCGCTTCTCCTCTCACCTGCGCAGGAGGGGCGCCAGGCGGGGCTGGTCCCAGCATAGGTAGCAGGTACCAGGCCCAGCTCGGACCCACACAATGCACGGCAGGATGTGATGCAGGCCGGTCCCTGGCTCTGCAAGTGCCTAAGCACAAGCTTCAGTCCCTGCAGCATCCTCAAGCCAGCAGTGTCCAAACGCAAACACGGTGGTGGAGGCCCCTCCCTGCATCTTTGGGGACTGGAAGCAGTTGGAGCAAAGGAAGCTGAGAATAAGCAATCTCTCTGCCTGTGTATCAGTTTAACTCCTTCATTGACGTATTCATGTCAACTCCGTGAGCATTTATTGGGGCCGCACATTTTCTAAGCACTGAGGGAAACAAAGGTGGGGAAAAGCCAGCAGCCCTCCCGCTCAGGGCTTGGGCATCCATAGTAGAATGTAAAAAATACACTTCACACTGTGCCCCGGTGTGCGCACGCCCCACCCCACCACAGGACAAACGAGAGTTCTACAAGACAAGTTTTACAAAACAAGCTGCCCCATAACTGTGTGTGATGCATCCTGACCTGATCTGTTCTGTTCTCTTTTTTAGTACTGGGCACACTCACTGCATGGATTTCTTGACTGACTAACGGACCACGAGGAGAAGTTTGCAGAACGCTGCATCCCACGCTTTCATCGGGATGAGAACCAAGTGAACAAACACTCAGCATCTCCTGTTCGACAGCAGAGCCCTCCCGTGCTGGGCGGAGGGGGCACCTGGCTCAGCTGGAGCAGGTGGGCGGGGGCATCCGAGGACATGCGGCTGAGGAGGGGGAACTAACTGGGTCCTGGCAGCAGGTCGGAGGTCACTGGGAAGTGATGCCGTGTGAGGAGCGTCTTGGACTGGGTGCAGGGGAGATGCGGCGGAAAGGCTCCTGCATCTTCACTACTGAATTCAAGGAATGCCTAGTATTTGGTCTCTTGGGGACCATTTGCTATTTGGGCTGTTTAGGCAGAACGAACTACTCACATAAGTATCAGTGCATTATACAATGTAATAGATACTCTGTGTCACACTGCAGTGCGTGCGGCACACTGAGCTGTGTTGTACGGGGTGGTTCACACCGCCCGCTGCGTGGTGTGTGTATTATACTGCACATTGTGTGCTGAGCACATGGATGATTGATTGGTCAAATGCAGTAAGATGATATGAGAATCACATAATGTGGATTCTATTATCACATCTATAGTTATTAGCGAGGATGTTCTGAAGAAGCACCACCCAAGCCATCCTGCCAGCCAAACGATATGACTCAATCCAGGAAGGGTGGATGGGGCCTGAGGGTGGTTCCGTTTCCAAGGTGTGGTCTGTCTGGGATCAGGCGGGATTGGAACTGACCTGTGGCCATCCCTTCATTCCTAGAGAAGGAGGGCTCTGCTTGCTCTGTGGAAAGAGGGAGGGGCAGGCAGGGCAGCCTCCCCAAGCAAGGGGCCAGGGACTCACCGCCTGGGCTGGAGTAAACTCTCAGGAACGGAATCTCAAATGAATGGCAGAGGCTAACCAAACAGACAGTGGGAAGGGCGCCAGGTGTCAGGGGACCCTAGCAAAGGCACGGTGGCAGGTAGATGATCACCTGGGATGCGGCGGCTTGAAACAGTGGACATGTAGGTCCTCACAGCTCTGGAGGCTCCAGGTCCAAGATCAAGGTGCTGGTGGGGTGGTTTCTCCTGGAGCCTCTCTCCTTGGTGTGTAGATGCCGTCTTCTCCCTGTCTTCAAACTGCCCTCCCTCCATGTGAGTCTGTGTCATCTCCTCTTTTATAAAGATGCCAGTCAGATGGGATGGGGGCCCACCCTGGTGGCCTCATTGAACTTCATTACCTTTTTAAAGATCCTGTCTCCAGACAGTCACATTCCAAGGTAAGAGGGGTCAGGGCTTCAACACATGGATTCAGGGGGACACAACTGCTCCTGTAACCCTGGGGAAGGACAGGCAGCCAGTGCCCCCAGCAGGAGCTGAGTCTGGAGACGTGGGTCAAGGCCAGGACTTTGTTCTGGAGACAGCAGGGACTTTGAGGGTCGCAGCAGTTGAAATCCAGCTCTCGCACTTGGCCGCTGTTTGAGCTTGGACCTGCTGCTTGACCTCTGAGCCGCAGTTACCCCATTTGTAAAACTAGGACAAAACTACCTTCCTAATGGGGTTTGTTGTGAAAATGGAATGTTTCTAAAGCAACCTTGCAGAGTCTGGCAAGCGAGGGATGTACCGCACGATAATTCAGTGGAAAGGAGTGGGAATAGGGCTGCAGAGTGCAGGGGAAAGGCTACCGAGGGCCGGCACTCAGGTGGTAGTTTACACCTGGGCCCTGCCCAGGGCGGACGGCACACTGGTGCGTGATGACACCAGGCTTGGGGACGTCAGCAGGTGAAGCAGCACTGCTCAAAGTGTGGCCTGTGGATCACCCGCTTCAGACTCCCAGGCCCAGAGGCAGACCACCTCTGCCTGACTCAGAAGAGGGATCTGCACTTGAATGGGCATCCCAAAAGCTCCCGCCATCGGCCTGGAGCCCCGCAGGTACCAGGAGTGGAGAGAGGAGGGGAGGAACCCACGAAAGAGACAGAAACAATGTCGGCCTGTTGTCCATGTTTCTCACCTGGGTCCCCCAGATGCACCTATGGGGTGCGGGGGGCCCTGTCTCACCACACCTCCCCCTCTGGCATTGCTGGGAACATGGCTGGGAGTCCTGCCTGCCTGGCAGACAATCCAAATATCCACAGTCTTCTCCATTGCTAAGCTGGCCACTGGCCTCCACCAGCAAAGGGGGGACTTTGCCTGGCCGTGGCAGCTCCCCCGAATCAGGTTTCCAGAGAAAAAGCTAAACACAACCTGCTCACTTCTGGGATGAAGGGATTATGGGGGACTGAACTTGTGCCCTCTTCCAGAGATTTAATGAGCGCAGTCATTAAAGCCATTAGTCAGGGTCCTCATGTCCCCAGCTGACCTGGTCTCCCCGTGGTTCTTTAATTAAGCTCAAGTGATGAGACCCCCAGGTGTCTCCACAGAGCGGCCACCAGATGAGCTAGTTTGCCCCTGGCCGTTACCCTGGGAGGACAACTGTTTCTCTGGAAGTGAGTCTACCCCTTGGCTGAGCTAAGGAAGGCTCTCAGCTCCTCCTGATCCGGAGCACAGCGGTCTAGAGTCAGACGGGCGTTGCTAGGAGAGAGAGAAGGGAGATGCCAAGTGAGGGACCGTCACTTCCCAGCCTGAGCAGAGCTCACCCCTCCCCCACCTCCCACCCCCACACAAGGGAACGTGTGCTCGCGCACACACACACTGGGACACACGCAGACACACACGGACACATGTGCACACACAGCTTCCGGAGGCCCGCGTGGCAGGCATCACCTTCTCAGGGGTCCTGAATTATTGTGCTATTGCTGCATTCAAGTCCGTCTAACTGCGTTCTGCTAGAATTGAGGTCATGGGTCTGGCTGCGAGCTATGTTCAGCTGCTATCTGCCTTTGTGTTACTTATGAGGAGAGAGTTAAAAAGCTAATTCACAGGATACATGAGATTAGAGCAATTTCCATTTACTGGGCTCAGACTCCCTGTTTCATGCCATCGGTGTTGGCCGCAAATTACAAGTGAATTGATGTTTCATTTCACGCTCCGCCTGGTGCTTGCTTAGAAACGTTTGCTAAAGCTGAGGCCAGTTACCTTCGTGTGAATGGAACAGAGTGACATTTCTTAAGAAAAGAGCCTGCCTGTCAGACTTGCCTAACACAGCGGACCACCCCCCCATCTCCAGTTTGTCGTGCCTGGACACTTCCCCAGGGTGGAAGCCCCTGTTCCTGGATTCTGCAGACCTGGTTCTGAAGAGGCCACTCTGTGGGGAGAGGTCCTGGGGAGGGCGGCCTGGAGCTGACCTGCACTGAGAGATAGCAGAAGCAGGTGTCCCCATCATCCAGCTGAGAAGGAGGTGGCTGTGGGCTCTCTGCATGGGGCTCAGCTCAGGGAGACCCCCCTGTGCAGCCATCCCTGACCTCAGAGGGACAATAGCTGAGACCTCCTCACTTAAGCAGGACTGAAATAATTATACAATATAGACTAACTTAAAGGCCAGAAATGTGCCAGGCCCTCTAATAATATAGAGATGAATCTAGACTGTGACCAGTGGCGGAGAGACAGACGGACTCACCGCGTGGAAGCAGAGGCCTCAGAAGAAGCACAGGCGGCGTCCCAGCAGCGCGGAGGGCGCCCCCGGAAGCGCGGCGAGCAGGGAGCGTTCCCTCCAGGCGGGCGCCTCTTCCTGGAAAGGGCCAGGCAGTAAGTGTTTTAGGCTGTGTGGGCCACACCGCCTTCGTCTCAGCTCTGACACCGTAGCAGAGGGCGGCACCCATGGGTGTGTGGCCACGGGCCAGAACAGCTTCTTTCACGAGACAGGTGGCGGTGCAGCCAGCCGGCCTGAGCTCGGGCGTGGAGCGTCTGGACCTGGAGCGTCTGGATGTGGCTGCTTCTCTTTCCTGGACATTTTAAAGGTAAATTTTTATTGCTAGCCTTCTCTCTCTCTCTTTTTCTGATGGTATTAATCTACTGAGATGATATAAAATAACAATTATGTTTTTCCTTTCTTAAAAAAGTTATGAAAGAATTATGTGGTCATTAAAAAGTGATAAGAATTTAGAGGTAAGCAAAAAGAAAAAATCAAATCCCTGGGCTGCTCTGCACCTTGCCTCTTGCTTTGCTCTATTCACAAGTGCCCTTTGCCACCCATAGCCACGCACCAGGAGATCTGTTCAGGGGGTGGGAGGGGAGTTAGAACCCGGTGACATTGGGGGCCGCTCACCAGCAGCTGGTCCTTGCGGATGGAGCCTCACCGACGGGACGGGCTGGTGTGTGTCTCTGAGGGGGAGCTCCTATGTCTCCCCTGAAGCCCAGTGTTGCCTGCCCCTGCAGGAGGGACATTTGAGCTGTGATGGCCCTGGGCCCTTCCCTGAATGTCAGGGATCCCTCCTGAGGCGAGGTGACCGGCAGGAGAGCTAGTCCCTCAAGTCACCCCACCTCATTCAGTCAGCAAATGTCTGTTAGGTGACTCTGTGTGCCAGGCATCCTTCTAGGCACCAGGCCAACAAGACAGACCCGGGAGCATTTATTCTCACAGGAACGTTAATTATAAGCAAACAAATACCATAAACGTGATTATTGAAATTTTGGATGGTGCTGGCTGCAAATAATAAACTGGGAAGTATTTGGTGGAGGGGTAAAGGTGGCAGGGAACCGTCTCTGAGGAAGGGATAAAGACATGGGGAGAGAGGGTTCCAGGCAGAGCAAAGAGCAGATGGGAAAGTCCTGGGAGGGGCCGGGACTGTGGGCTCAAGACAGGAAGCACCCTGAGTGCAGGTGGGACAAACGACTCCGCTGAAGAACCATGAGAGCTGGGTGGGCAGACCCTTTGCTCTGTGGAGAGGCACGGGTTTTGTGAGAGCCATGGGAAGCCAGTGGAGGGTTGCAGGCGGGAAAACTGTGTAACCTGACTTGCATTTTCTTGTTCTTTTTTTCCCTTAACGGAAGCACTGGGGATTGCACAGCAAGCATGTGCTCTACCACTGAGCTATAGCCCCACCCCCTGACATTTTCAAAATCAGGCTTCTGCTATTTTGGGGGAAGAGGCTGTAAGGGAAGAGAGGAGCAGGAGGGGCAGCTGCAGGGCAGGTGCTGATGGTGAGGGCTCCCAGCTCTGCAGCCCCTGGAAAGGAGAGCCACAGGACCCGCCAGCAGGTGGAGGGAGTGTGGCCCGCTGGGTGGAGAGCGGGGGACAGGGGGTTTTGGACAGATAAGCTGGAGGTGCCCGTCCGCATCCAAGGCGTTGAGTAAGCAGCTCAGGTGAGTCAGGAGCTCCAGCGAGAGGATTTTCTGACCAGTGTTGACTGGACACCCTTAGTGTTCGAGGCTCAGGCCGGCCCCATTTGCCATCCTTGCCTGCGGTGATTGCCCGTGAGGGCCTGTGCCCTCCCAGCCTCCCTCCTAGGTGCAGCCTGACCCCAGGCCACCTGCTGACCTGAGATCCTCAGGCCAGAAGTGTCACCCTTGTTGCAGCCGAGGCTCCCAGCCTGGTCTGGTCAGTGCAGGCAGGATCTGAGGCATCCTCAGATAAGCAAGGGAAGGGTGGCCCCAGGGATCTCAACCCAGCAATTAGGTCCCCGCATGGTCCTCGTGGGCCTTGTCGTCCCTTTGGAAAGATGCCCTGGGCACTCCTGGGTGATCAGCAGTCACACTGCATGCAGTCTTACCCCAATGCATCTGCTAAGTAAGCTGCTTTTAGTGCTTTCTGTTTTCTCTGCGTGCATGTACATGCTTTTAATCAACTCGTAGCAGTTGCAAGGGCACCTAATGAGAGTTATAAACTGTGGAATGGCCTCTGCAAGAACAGCTCTCAGCTCTGACCCAAGGCTGCCCATGCGACATCCTCAGAGGGCCGCTCGGAGCCCGCCGCTTTGATGTAAGAGCTGGGCTGGGGGCGGGGCAGAGGCCCCGGGAAGGGGGCTGGTTGATGTCCTGTGCACTTTAAACTCCGCCATAAGGGCCCAAGCTTCCCATAAAACAGGGAGGCAAAGGTGACAGTGACATGGGGGGCCTGACTGATCAGGAGCCCCCTCACACGGCACACTGGTGGGGGAGGTGGGCCCGGGGCTTCCTGTGTTTCGGCTCCTCTGCAAGACAGAAGGAAGTCAGAGGTGGCATGCCTGTCTGCCAGCTCCTTCCTTACAGGCAGGCTTGCCTTCTCCCCAAATTGGCTCAGACCCTGGGTTTATGGGCCACATGGCAGGAAGCCCACAATTGCCATGCTGACAGAAACCGGGAGAGAGGCCGTTCTCCAGATGCACTTCCTGGACGGGCCTGACAACGGGTGGGGGGAGGGCCCTCTATGGGACCGTGGCCACACACAGCCCTGGGACTCCCTGCTCTGTGAAGACATTACCTAGCATAGAGCCAAACAACTCCAAAGCTGGAAAGGACTTTAGAAATCGTGTTGTTCAGTGTCTTTGTTTTACTACGAAGAAGACCCAGGAGAGTGAAACAACTTTCCCAGAATATTGACAAAGG
The DNA here is from genome assembly GCF_036321535.1 of Camelus dromedarius. NCBI lineage: Eukaryota > Metazoa > Chordata > Mammalia > Artiodactyla > Camelidae > Camelus > Camelus dromedarius. The sequence continues at coordinate 4,846,194 of NC_087443.1, forward strand.
AAGGACTAGAACCAAATTCCTGATTCTTCAGTCCCAGGAAAAGGACACAGAGCACTTTACTCCCCTCCTGTGAGGATTCCCAGGCCTCCTGCGCAGGACTTCCCAGACCTACTCAGGCCACAGCACTCAGAGGAAAGAACAGATTTGCATGACCCCTGTGATAATGGAATGAGACTGCTTTGGGGAGCAGGCAGCCTGCTTGGGGATTCCTGCTGCCCCACCCCTGCCAGGCTTCAGCGCATCCCCAGGGAGTTCTGTGCATGCATGCGTGTGCCTGTGCTCGTGTGCGCGTGCGTGTCCCTGTGTGTGTGTGCGTGTCCCCGTGTGTGTGTGTATGTGTGTGTGACTACAGAGCCCTGGTTCTGCAGCTCCCCTGCCTCAGTCTTTGAGTGGTTTTCAAGAACACTTTATTGATTAAGAAGTCTGAGGAGAACAAAACTCTCCATGTGTTCTTATCATAGAAATTAGTCCCTATAGCTTTTCTTAGGTGGAACGGAAGAAAACCATGAATAGATCAAATAATTTCCTTAGGTCTTTCAGGATATTTTTGATGTGCTGGATCCACATCCCCAGACCTAGAACAAAGATAACCAACACTATTAAACATCAGATCAAGTAGAAAGAAAATAGAAATTAAGGTCCAGGGTGTCCCTGTTGTATTTTATGAGCATGTGGCCACTCATCAGACAAACTGCTGAGGCACTAGTTTCAAAATGTCCCAGAACTAGGCCTGGAATTCACCTCGAAGGTTGATTTAGTGTATTCTGAGGAGTACTCACTAAGAAGTGTTCAACAAATGAAAAACAAAGGAGTTGTGCAGGAAAATAAGTTTTAAAACCATTGGTAAACAAAACTAAGCAGAATTCTTAAGACAGGTGCCTCTCAGGACCTTACGAGAGAGTGCAAAAGATAGTTTCTGAATTTATTTGATCACAGAATATTCTTCACCAAAGATCTAGTTGGTCTTATGTTTTTCCAAAATGCCTTTTGGAGAGAAAAATGTCTAGATATGGCTTCCTAGTGCAGCCTAATAATGGTACTCCTGCTTAATGATGGAAGAGGACTTACGCAACAGCATAGTGAGGACCTCCCCAAAACACTGGGAAAATGGTCAAAATAATTTTTTTCAGGCTCTGGAAATTAACCAAAGGCTTGCAATAATCCAAGGAGAATTTATTCCAGATAAACTGCTGAGCCCTGGGAAAAGCAACGGGGTTGTGGTATTTGAAGTCCCATCTTACCCTATCCAGTTTCATGGTAGCCTCGCTAACCAGCAGCTTGACGACCCCAGTAGCTGAGAAAACCACCAAGAGGAAACAGACTGAGTTTGAAGCTCCTCATAATGTTTCATTCCTACAGCATTGTCATTATTTAGTTGTCTGGCAGTTTCCTGGCAAAGCCCTATAAACGTGGCATTGTTGTTATTTGCCCTGACTCAGAGCTCATTCTGAAGGAAACACTCTGTCCCAGGGGATTTAACACGAACTGTCAGCAGCAACTGTTTCTCGCTGAGGCTGCCATACCAGTGGAGATAGTCAAATGTCTGGGCAAAAACGTAAAAGGAATATCTGGGTAATGAGATGCCCACCACACAGCTTTGAAAAGATCTGATATATTCCTGGGGATCAGGCTGTGCACATGTGCAGAGCTGTGCACATGCTCTGTAAAGACCTGAGAAAGTCTCAGTGTCTCAAGCCAGACTGACCATGAGGCTTGGCACAAGCAGAAAGTAAATAATAATCACAGAGGTGTAAGCTGCTTAAATGGTAAAGAGATGCCCCAGCACACACAGAAAGCCCCTTGGCAAAAGGCAGAATTATTGGTTTAAGGCATTTAAGGAAATCTCTGGCCAATTATTAGCTGACCACTAAGCTAACGGAGCAGGAACTTCAGTGGCTGCACATTGTAGGGAATACAGACTTTACAGAATTAGTTTAAGAAAGTCAGTAAACAAACAAACCAGTAACAAAACAAACCAAAACAACAAACTAACAACAGCAAACCCAGGTGTGTGTGTGTGTGTGTGTGTGTGTGTGTCTTATTTTGAAAGTTGCCACATTACATTAACAAAAATGTTTTTTTCAACAACAACAAAAATTGTGATACAGGGAAAGAAACAGAAATTTATGGCCCATACACTGGAAAATAAGCTTTGGGCAGGCCCAAATGTTGGCCTTGTTAGCAAAGAGTTTAATTCAGCTATTATAAATATGTTCAAGGAACTAAAGAAAATTATGACAGTGATGTCTTGCCAAGTGGAGAATATCAATAAAGATATAAAAATTCCTAAAAAGAACCAAATACAAATTCTGGAATTTAAAAGTACAAAAACTGAAATAAAAAATTCATTGAAATTGGAAATTTGAGTTATCAGAAGAAAGAATCAGTGAATTTGAAGATAAATCTAGATTAGCTGGTTTGAGGAACAGAAAGAAAAAAGAATGAAGAAAAAAAGACAGAACCTCAGAGACCTGTGGGACAGATACATACATAGAGGGAGTCACAGAAGGGGAAGAGAAATAGAAAGGGGCAGAAGGAATATTTGAAGAAGTAATGACTAAGAATTATCCAAATTTTATGGCCAACATTAAGCTATACATCCAAGAAGCTCAACAAACTCCGAGTGGGATCAATTCAAGGAAAGTCACACGTAGATACATCATGGCCAAACAGTTGAAAGCCAACAGCAAAGAGCATCTTGACGGAAGCAAGAGAAAATGAGTCGTCACATATGCAAAGGGACCTCAAGGAGATCAACAGCTGATTTCTCACTGAAAACCACGGAGGCCAGGTGGCATTAGGGCACCATATTAAAAATGCTGAAAGTCAACCGAGAATCCCATATCCAGTAAATCTACCTTTCAAAAATAAAGAGAAAAATGAAAACATTCCCAGGTAAACAAAAACTAAAAGAATATACCACTCACAGAACTGCCTTACAAGAAATTCTAATGGGAGTCCTGCAGGTTGGAATGGAAAGGCCCTATGTTTAAATCCATATGGAGAAACAAAGAGCACGGCTGAAGTTAATCATACACTTACAAAGACAGCATAGGTGCATTTGTATACCTCTTTTTTCTCCCATCTGATTTAAAAACAGCTTCTGAAGCAATAGTTATAAAGACCTTGTTGAAGGATTTATAAATATATAAAGATGTAATTCCTATGACAAGAAAAAACAATAAAGGAGAGAGGACTGGTGATACATTGGAGCAAAGTTTCTGTCTACTAAGTAAGTGTCAATCCAAGCTAAATTGTACTAAATTAGGCTGCAATTGTAGTCCCCAGGACAGCCACTAAGAAAATAACTCAAAAACATACAGTAAAAGAATATACAAGGGAATTAAATTGATGCCTAGAAAATATCTATTTAATACAAAGGAAGTTAATGATGTAAGAGAAAAGGTGCAAAGACAGGAAACATACTGAAAACAAATGGCAAAATGGCAGATGTAAATGCTGACTTATTAGCAGTTACAATAATGTAAATGGAATAAAAATTTTAATCAAAGGCTGAGATGAACAGAATGGAATAAAAAATGATTCGACTATATGCCCTATACAACAGACACACTTTAAAACACACAGATAGATTAAAAGTAACATAATGGGAAAGTGTATACCATGCAACAGTAATTAAAAGAGAGCTGAAGTAGAGCTACTAGTTTCAGATAAAATTGACTTTAAATAGTAATTGAGACAGCATGGTACTAGCATAAGGAAAATATATTGATCAATACGAAAAGAATTGAGTGTCCAGAAAGAAACCCTTACATTTATGATTCATTGAATTTCCACAAGGAGTCCAAGACCAGTGAATGACAAGCAGAATAGACTTTTCAACAAACAGTGCTGGACAACCAGTTATCCTCAAATAAAAGAAGAAAGTTGAACCCCTTAACACACATCCTACCTCAAAATTAACCCAAAACGGCCATGGACATAAACGTAAGAGCTAAATCATAAAACTCTTAGAAGAAAACATAAGAGTGAATCTTTGTGACCTAGGATTAGGCAGTGGTTTCTTAGCTATGACACCAAAAGCACAGGAAACGGAAGAATTGGGTAAAGTGGGCCTTACCAATACTAAGATCATTTGTGCTGCAAGTGATACTCTCAAGGAAGGAAAAAATAACCCACAGAATGGGGGAAATGTTAGCAAATTAATCTGATAAGGGAATTGTATTCTAAATACACAAAGAATACTTACAACGCAATAATAAAAGTAACCCAGTTAAAACTGGGCAAAAGATTTGAGTAGATAGTTCTCCAAAGAAGATATACAAATGGCCAACAAGCACATGAAAACATGTTCAACATCATTAACCATCAAGGAAATGCAAATCAAAATCCCAATGAGATACCACTGCCCACCCACTAGAGTGGCTACAGTCAAAAGCAGACAGTAACAAGTGGTGACAATGACGTGGAAAAATTGGAACTCTTATACGACGTTGGTGGCATGTAAAATAAGGCAGCCACTTTGGAAAACACTTTGGCAGATCCTCAAAAAATGAAACCACACAACCCAGCTTTCTACTTCTGGGTATGTACGCAAGAGAAAATAAAAACATTTGTCCGCACAAAACCTGTACATGAACATTCACAGCAGTATTATTCATCCTAGCCAAAAAGGAAAAACAACCCAAATGTCCATCAGCTGATAAACAGATAAAATGTGGTGTATCCATCCAGTAGAATACATTGCTCCTCAATAAAAAGGAATGAAGTACGGAGTGTAAACGAACCTTGAAAACATTATCTACATAAAAAAAAACCAGACACAAAGAACCACTTTATGTCCATTTATGAGAAGAGCCCCAAACAGGCAAAGCTAGAGAGACAGAAGTAGGTTATATTACCTGGGCCAAGGTTGGGGGTGGGGGATGGGTGAGGATGGGGTGGGGGTCTCTTTCCGGGGTGATGAAAGCGTTTTAAAATTAGGTCCTGCTGTTGGTTGCCTTACTTCTGTGACTAAAGCAATGCACCCTGGATTGTACTTTTTTTTTTTAATGGTTAGATTTTACAGTGCATGAATGAGATCTCGATAAATCTATTTTAAAAAGTAATCGGGAGAGTTCAAACTAACCCAGATTTTCCTTCTGCCACGTGCACTGTATCCTCCTGCGGGAGCAGGAGACCTATTTACCCTTTCATCGCACACTCTGAAATCATACTGCACTTGTTGCCAGAGAACTGAGTTGACAGTGGTCCTGGGGTCCCCGGGGAGGATCCGCAGACAAAAGTCACACCTTTTCCCGGGTGGCCCTTACACTGGCATTTTACTGTTTTCTTCCTTTCTAGCAATCCAGAGCGCTCTCTCTTTTTATTTGTATTTCAAGCACATCATAACTCTATTAATTCTCACTAAGTATTTCCAAGTGTGAGTCCCGCTGGGCTTGCTTTAATGAAAAGAATTGATTCAGTTATAATTAGCAGCATTCATTTGAAATGAATATTTTTCTCCCATCCTTTCAAACCTGACTGAAATGAGCCTTCCAGAAAAATGTCTGTTTTAATACCCTCCTGAGTAGGCAATCATAATTGTCATCATTTCATTATTCCTCATACCAGCAATGTTCATATGCACCCCATATTCAGTGTTAACTTGTATTTACAGACAGGGTTCAAATCCTACATGCACACAAACACACACACACACACACACACACACACATAAATCAGTAACAAGAAATTGTTACTGTGTCCTAGTGAATGGATGTCATACTGCCATTTTGTTTATTTTAATGCAGCAAAAATTCTGTGCTCCAAACCTTTGATATAATAAGATTGCTTTGTTTTCCACAGTTACTAATTTTTTTTTTCTTTTTTTCAGTAGAGGTACTGGGGATTGAACCCAAGACCTCACACATGCTAAGCAGGCACTCCACTACTGAGCTATACCCTCCCCCTCTGTTTTCCATACTTATTAACTGTAAAGAAAAAATAAAATCTAACACATTGACACAAATCTTATTTCCCAGTCTTATTAATCCTTTATGTGTGCTAATTTACTGCTTGAGGAACGCAAGGGCGCTGTGGAGTTTCTGAAATATAGCTGTTAAATTTTTGATGTTCTTTCCGTTGACAGGTAGGGGGTCTATGCCCTTCCTGAATGCGGGTGGGCTTGTGACGCTTTGCTTCATTGACTGTGGTGGAGATGCTGTGGCATTTCCAAGGCCAGGTCCTAAAAGGCCAGGTGGCTTCCATCTTGTTCTCTGGGACCCTCCCTTTTGGTGCTCTGAGCTGCATACAAGAATCATGACTTTCTTGAGGCTGTTGTGCCGTGAGGACCCCGAGTCTCACAGAGATACCACATAGACATGCTCTGATCAACAGGCCCAGCCCAGCTTAGCCTCCGAGACATCCCAGGCTGAGTGCGGCCCTGCTGGCTGTCAGAGGGCTCTGGCCCTGGGCTGTCTGAGTCCTCTCGGCTGAGGCCCAGAGAAGAGGAATCAGAGACAAGCCAGCTCTGCTCTGGCCTGTCCAAATTCCCAAACCACAAAATTCATGGGAGATAATAAAAATGATTAGAGCACATTGGGCCACTGGGTTGTAGGGTGTTTTGCTCTGCAGTGAGAGACAACTGAGGGGACTTAGAAAAGATCTGTGCTATTGGCCGACGCTGCTGCCAAGAGGGTAAATGAGTTAGTAATTCTCCTCTAGTCCTAGTAAGGCCCATTTGAAAAGCTACCATCGCTAATGGAATTTGGGTCCATGTGCTGCAAGGAATGAATCTGGGTTCCTCCTAAAATGTTTTGTGATTGGATATGACTTCTAATTTGCTAAGCGCTCTTTAATTATTTACGGACGTCTGTCCAATTTTTCCAACTAGATTATAAGTGCCTGTTTCCTTTGTTCCCTAACCTTCTTGTATCAAATTAAACAGAGCCCAGCATTTCACGGGGGCTTGATAAGTCCCCCACCTGAATGACCTCGCTTCCTTCTGGACCCCCTCAGGGCAACTGGCCCTAAGACTTTGGATGGCTGGGTGGGCGTCAATGCCTGCTGCTTTTAATTTAGGGGATGGGAGGGTATCGGGAAATGGGATTGGAGAAAGCACAGGCTGGCAATCAGGAGACCTAGGGTTAAATCAGGCTTCTGGCTTGAGCTCTTCCGGGATCGCTCATCAAGTACCAACTTCTTGGAACCTCTGAGAAGCAGGGATAATAATTCATCCCAGGGTTGTTCTGAAGTTCAAATGAAGTGATATAGGTAAGAAGGCTTTTCAAACTGAAATCACTTTGCAAATAAAAGTAGAGCAGTATTATTATCTGCTGTATGCATTTGCATAAATTACATCTTCTCTAGGCCTCCGTGAAATGGGGTTAATAATAGTTATTACTCCTTGCCAGGATTACTGCAATACCCTCCTAGCTGGTCTCCCTGTTTCTATTTTTGCATTCTTAAAAGATGTTCTTTACACAGCAGCTGGGCCATCTTTTTAATATGCAAATTAGGCCATATCTCTCTCCTGTTTAAAATCCTCCAATGGCTTCATATTTCACTTAAAATAAAATGCAAACTACATGTCAAAGTCTACAAGGCCCTGGGCCATCTGGCCCCTGCCCTCCACTCTGACCCTCCACCTTGAACTCCCTGTGCTCTTTTCTAGGTTCCTTAAGCTCCCCCAAGGTCTTCACAGCCCCAGGACATTTGCATGTGCTATTCCCTTACACGGTTCATGATCTGGTCCCAATTTGTATAACAGCCTCTTAAAGGGGCATTCCTTGGCCACGCATCCTGAAGTCGCCCTCAGCTCATTCTTACTCACATTACGCTTTTTGATGTAGTCATAGCACTGATCACTCTCTGAGATGTTATTGTTTAATATTTACTTGTTTGTTATCTGTCTTCCACTGCTAGAATGTGAATGCCTTGAGGGCAGGGACCGTGGCTATTTTGTTCAGCATAGTGCCTGGCACATAGTAGGTTCTCAATAAATTGTTGTTGATGAAGGAATGAGTCAGTGAAAATTTCAGAGTCCTTTCCACCTGCCCTCACCTCAGTACAGAAAGTTCGCATCTGCTCAGCATTCCATGGAGGAGGGTGATGGTGATGATGACGACGATGGAACAAGGTATCATTATTTGGACCAGATGTGGGGGCTGTGGGCCTGACAGCCCATCCTCATGCTCTCATTGGCTGAGATGACCTTTATCCGGAAGCACACCCTCAAGCACAAGTTCTTCAGGAACGCTGGAGTCTTTTGTGGTCCTTGGTTGCCATGACTAATTTTACGAGAGCGTACGAGTGAACATGAGCTGACCGAGTGCTCTGGCCTCTGCTCAAGACAGAGCTTCTTGCTATTCTTTGAGCCCAGTGCACTCCTCAGAGTGATTCCCCCCAAGATTTCTCCAGGACACTTTTACAGTGAGGACACGACCCTTCTTCTCAGATTGGACTTAGCTCAGACAAGCAGGAAAGGGGTCATGAAGTGGAGCAAATGCACACGGGGGGACTGGAAGATGGCAGTTTCCTGTAGTACTGGTACCCGCAAGCAACTCCTCACATTAGCATCTGAAGCCAGGCTTTGGGGGAGGGTGTAGCTCCGTGGTAGAGCATGGGCTTAGCATGCATGAGGTCCTGGATCCAATCCCCAGTCCCACCATTAAGATAAATAAATAATTACTCCACCCCCCTCTCCAGAAAAAAAAAAAAAATAAGGGCAAGCTTTTGGTGACAAAGGTGTCAACACAGTTTCAGATTGCCATCCTGAGACTCAGTTGATGCAGGAAAAACGAATGTGGGGCATGAGGAGGACCATGTCCTAGGTCTCGGTCGAGTTCCTGGGACGTGCCCCGCCAAGTGTGGGTCCTTGCCTTCATGCAGGAAAGAATTCAAGAGCGAGCCACAGTTGAGCAAATGTAGATGTATTTAGAGAGATACATACTGCATAGAATGCAGGCTGTTTCAGAAGGAAGAGAAAGGCCAAGAGGGGTGGGGGTTGGATGCTCAGGTTAAAGTAGATGTAGGTGCACACTCCACAGACAGAGTGCGGGCTGTTTCCAAAGATGAGGGAGTGCAAGAGGTGGCCACGAGGCACGGTGTTGCCAGTTTTTATGGGCTCGGTAGCTTCATGCCTACAAGTGGGAGGACTATTCCTGCTACCCTGGGGAAGGGGCTGGGATTCCCAGGAACCGGGCCACTGCCCACTTTGACATTTTGTGGTCAGCCTTGGGACTGTCATGGCATGGCGCCTGTGGGCATGTTATTCACTATGCTAATATATTATAATGAGCGTATAATGAAGCTCAAGTTCTACTAGAAGTCAAATCTCCCACCATCTTGAGCCTCTAGGCCTACTGGGAGTTGAATCTTCTGCTATTCTGGTGTTAATTGCTGCGTCATTCCTTGAATGGCTGTGTCCTGCCCTCTTCTCTCCTGTCTCATCTTTTTGGAGACCCTGGGTGTGGTCCTGAATCCCATGAAGCAGGGGGAGGTGATACACAAGCATGACCTTTTGAAGACGCAGCTCAGCGGCTTCGCTGCTTCACTTCTGCTCACATCTCTTTTGCCCCGACATCATCCAACGGCCGTAGCTCGTCACAAAGGGGGCCGAGAAATGTCATCTCTGAGGGCAGCTGCGAGCCCTGCTCATGCTCAGGAGACTCTGTCTGCTGGTACTCGGGAGAAAGGGGGGGTGACCATTGAAGGATGACAGACAGTTCCCATCACACTCTCAGGATGCAGCTGAGCAGTACTGCAACCCCAAACCCTGAAGTCCCCGGAGCCATCCGTCCCCTCACACACTGAGGAGCCCTCCATCATGGATCAAGGAAGCAAAGGGTGACACCAGGGTCCTGCTGCAGAGCATGGGGAACTATATGCAATACCTTTAACAGCCTATAATGAAAAGAAAATGAAAAGTAATACATATACAACTGAATCGCTAAGCTGTACACCAGAAATTAACACAACATTGTAAATCGACTGTCTTTCAATTTAAAAACAATTAAAAATTGAACAAAAAAGAAAGCAAAGGGAAAGAGAGGGGGTGGCTTTTAAAAAACAGAAAAAGATGATCAAGGTTTCTTTTAGTGAAACTGCTCAAATATACATACTGCTCTTAAATATATTTTTTCCCTACCATGACAACTTCATTTCTTTCTACAATCCAGTACATTCACAGGATCACAACCTTTTAAATTTATTACTTTTGGATTGAATGCTTCAGTTTGGGATTTTAGCCCAGAGGCAATATTTTTTTTTTTCAAGATGGAGAGTTTGGGTAAGTTCCATTTGGCAGTCTCTAGAGCAAAGAAATACAGATTTCTCTTATGGAGCATATTTTGGGATTTCATCATATTTGGTTAACACGGGAGTCCCTGCATTGTTGTGAATGTTTGGGAACAAGGATGGATGTAGAAGTTTGTGGCTTATATTAGCAAATTGTGCCTACTAGGAGTTTCTGGACATAAGCCTCGGCATCAGAAACAACCGGACAGCATTTCAAACAGGATGTCTTGCTCTTTCTTTGAACATGTGGGCGAGCAACATGAAATGCCAGGAGCTGATGCCCGCATGACACGCCAAGTGAAACGCTGCTGTGAGTGTGGGAACTGCAGGCTGCTGCCCCGTAGGGTTTTCGCCTTGGCCTTTGGGAGCCTCAGTTTCCGACTCTGTGCAATGAGGTTAGTAATACCTAGTTGGCATCTCAGGAGCATCAGCTGCTTTTGTGACCCAGCAGAACTGGTGTTTCTCCTGCAGGGAAGTAGGGGGATCGCTACACCAGAGGTTGTCAGACGGCATTTGGGGATCCCCACAGTTCTGCAGTGACCCCTCAGTTCCCTCTGGTTGGTTAGGGGAGGAAGTGAGCCAGTTTCACTGGAAATAGTTCAACTCGGATCTTTAAGATCGTTTGCATTTCTGAAGTTATGAGCATCAAGAGGGTCAGAGAAGGGAGCCTGGAAGACGATGTCTGTTGACAGCTGTGAAGAGCTCAAGGGAGAGCAGGGAAGGACGCACGGTCTGGGGGAAGGTGCCGGTGATGTGGAGATGGGGAAGGCAGTGCCCTGCAAGGAGCGGGTGGACAGGGAACCAGACCTCATGGCCCTGGAGTGCATCTGGAAAGACACAGACCCCGACTAGAAAACAGAAGAGCCCAGCTGGTCTTCCATGAGCCAGGTGATCGCCAAGACTTGATTCCTTCCTCTATGAAAGTCAAAGTCAGGAGGTGGGGCAGGGGTGCCAGACACCCTCTAGCACCCAGTACGTATTTCTGAAACCCCCACAAACCAAACAAATATTTATCCATTTAGCACAAGTTCATTGGGTGACAAAAATCTGACCTGAACTAGCACGAGGTGACATATATTCTTCATTTACCTCTCTTAGTTCAAATACATAGCTATATTGAGATATCAACCTAGAGACACATGTTGTTTCATTTCCAGTGTGCCCATGTCTTGACTGGGGAGCTATCTCAGACCCACTGGGCGTGTTAGGTCACACATAGCACCTGCATGCACAGTCTTTCTGAAATCTGAGGAATTCTGAAGTCTGTTTGAGCATCTGTGCCCCGTGGTTTGGGTAAGAGACCTTGCCGGGACACTTCTTGACCTGCCCTCCAAGTCTGTGGCGAGGATCACGTGAGCCGCCAGCCAGCAGTGCAGGCTGTGAGTGGGGCACGTCCCCAGTAGAAAGGGCAGCCTGGCCCGGCCCACGCTGGTCCCCATATGAGTCCGCTGAGAGGGATCACACAACAGAAGTTTATCTCTCATAGTTCCGGAGGCTGGAAGTCCAGGGTCAAGCTGTTGGCAGGTTTGGTTTCTTCTGAGGCCTCTCTCCTGGGCTCGTCGATGGCCGTCTTCCCTGTGTCCTCACATGGCCCTCCCTCTTCATTTTATTTTCTTATGAGGACCCCGGTCATATCAGATCAGGGCCCACCCTAAGGACCTCTTTTAACATCCATCACATCTTTAAAAGCCCTGTCTCCAAACACTGTCACATTCTGAGGTATCGGGGGTTAGGGCTTCAACGTAGGAATTCGGGGAGAACACAGTTTGGACCATCATGGTCACCATTTAGGCCATTTCAGCAGCCAGGGCACTTCTCCTGGCTCTGTACTTACATCTGTGACTTTCTACATGATACACACAAAAAATTCCCACATCCAGGCCAAGTCTGAATTAGAGAGGAGCCAGGTGGATGTACGTAGCCTCTCCTGCCTCCCCTCACCCTGTGGGCCTGATCACCAGCAAGCCAGCCTAGGGATATTTGGAATGTCTCCTCGCAAGAACAGAGTCACATGGAGAGAAGTTCTAATCAATCATTAGAAGCACATCTGTTAACTCTGAAACATTAGCCCAGGCCCCCACCGGGCCAGTGTGAGCGGGAAGCCAGTCATCCAACCCCACGTGGCATTTTCCTTTGTTCTTACTGCCTTGGGTGGGGGCAGGGAGGGAGTGGGGAGGGGCCCTCGGGTCCCTGGTGCCCGGCTGCCCACTGGCAGCCACTTACCCTGTCCTGCAGCTTCAGTGACAGCACAGCTGGGAGGGGGACAGTCCGATGGAAGATGGTGTCGCACACCCCCCACCCAACCCTGCCAGACCATCCACTGGGCTCACTGTCCCACGTTTTCCAATGGGGCAGGTGGGACCTCGTGGGCAGGGCCGGCCTGGCCTCCGTGGTTTCTGAAATCAGTAAGTTGGGCAGTGAAGTCTGTCAATCACAAGTACGTAAGGACCTCCTGCCGCCGCAGGGCCCCAGGGCGTGCTCTGGAGGAGACCCTCTGTCTGCAGCCGCTGTTAACCAGGACAAAGAACGAGGCGGGGTAGGCCCTCGAGGGCCCGTCTCCCCTCCAACAAGGGCTCCCCAGCAACACCTCATCAGACCCGGGCCTTCCTGGGGCTTCAGCCGCCTCGGGCAGGAACCATGACTGATGGGTCCCTTTACCGTGTGTCCCGGGGTCTGGCACGGAGCCTGCCTTGCCACAGCTACGCAAGAAATGGTCGTGCTTTTTCTACCTCTCAACCCAACCCTCGCGGCCGGGGTGGCAGCAGGTACGTCAAACGATGCACCGTCTCCCTGGGCGCCGTGCTGGAAAATGGCGTGCAAGTGCCATGCTGGAGGGACTATGACCAAAACTCTTCCTGAAACCTCGGGCATCCGCACAAGGGAGGTTTTCCCTGTCAGGGTTTCGCAGGCCCCAAAACAGCGTCATACAAGCATGCAGAGAAGGCTTTGGTGCTGTCATGGTCACATGTGTTTTTTCTTCCAACGTTCTGGACCTAAGTGCTGCACTGAGGGAAGGCCCGGGGTCCCTGTGCCTCGGCCCGGGTTGGAGCAGGGACCCCGATACCCACCGTGTGGAGTTGACAGAAGGCGTGCAGGAGAGGGGCCTGCAGGGGGCGCTCGTCCACACGTGCACCTCTGCTCGATTCTAAAGTCCCGTGAATCGAGACACTGGGAGCAGGTTCCTAAAACTCCAGAGCAGCTGGCAGTGTTTTCACCTTCCCTTTGTCTGTTTCAGTTTCACATGGTCCCTCCAGACCTTCTGATGGGAGTCCAAAAGGCCTCCCCATCCATCCTCTGCACTGGCCGTCAGTCCTGGATTCTACTCTCAGAATTCACCCCAAGCATGGCGCATATGCGGAGGGGAGGGACAGGATCACTCCGAGAGTCTGTGTGTCTGTGTGTGTGTGACCCCATGCCACCGTGTGCCTGACATGTGCCTAGCGCTTTCACACATGTTGCCTCTGGTTCATGCCAGGTGTGTATTATTTATCCTGTTTTACAAATGAGGAAACCGAGAGAATTCCAGGGATGTTTAATCTGCCTGAGATCACACAGCAGGTAAGTAGCCGATAGCACTCGCCCAGCCTGCCAGCGGGAAGCACGGACACCTAAGAACTCACCCCACCCGTGTCGGCAGAAAAGCCTTCTCTGTCTTGATTCCGGGAGCAGCTGTGGGGTTGGGGGTGGGCTTGGGAAGAAAGACGAGCAGCTCTTGCCTTCCAAGAGTTTGGAAGCAGGAATCAGAAAATCATGGCAGGTTCCAAGCCCTCTTTCAAGGGGCTCGTGGGGCAGGAGATGGTGGAGCTGGGCATCCCCAAGGCAGGATGCCAGTGGCACCCTCATGTTGGCATCTCCTCTCATCTCCTTGATGCTGGGGGGCTGGGGGTGCAGTCCCCCTGCCACTGGATCTTGGACAGCACAGCAACTCTCTCCATTTCATGTCACTTTGCCGACTGGAAGATGTCCCATCTCCTCTTTGCTGGGACTTCCTTATCCTGGGGGATGTTACCCACTGTCAGCTTCCCCAAGAGGACACTGGCTGTTCCTCTGGTTTCAAGTGAGTAGGAGTCAGCCCTGTAGATGGAGGCATATGTGGCAGGACCCCCATGGGGAGGGCGGCAGACCCCGCACCAGACAACTGGGATTAAGTCAGGACTCCACAGCATCCTGGCAGCATGACCTTGGGCAGATTACCGAACTCAGAGAGCTTCCATTTCCACATCCGTAGGATGGTGATTTAGAGCCAATTCCCCAGGCCAGTCTCGGGACTAAATGAGAACACACATGTGAAGCACTGGGTAAAGGCTCCAGCCCTTGGGTGCCCAGGGTGTCCCTTGCTATGCAGACCACTGCCTCAGTCCCTCAACCCACCAACATGCCAGCCAGCTGCTTGGGGCCACCTTGCATGGTCTGTTTCCCTTCAGTGGCCCCTACCAGCCTGCCTGGCTTGAGACTTCAATCCTTGAGCTGAAAGGCCAGTGGTAGACACCAAACTAGGAACCACACACTCAGACCCTGATTCCAGAGACCATGTGATCATTACCTGAGCTTTGGCCAAGCTGCTGATCTTACCTGGAGAATTATGACCAGCTCTTCTGAACTCAACTGAGATCACAGATGCAAAAACGCTTTTGACCATAAATCCCTGGTCAATGTAACATCATAAAACTGAACTTAGCTCTTATTCATTTATGCAAACAACTTTATTGTGGCATAATTTCTGTACAGTAAACTACACATATTTCAGATGCACAATTTGTTGAATTTTGATAACATGTATACACCTATGAAACCACCACCACAATCAAGATAGTTAACATTTCCATCACTCCCCAAGAGGTGCAACTTTCAAACTCCCAATTTATCCCTTCCCACCCACTGTCACCCTGGTAACCATAAGTCTGTTCTTTATGTCTGTGAGTCTGTTTCTGTTTTATAAATAAGTTCATTTGTGTCTTTTTTTTAGATTCCACATGTAAGCAATATCGTATGGTATTTTTCTTTCTCTGTCTGACTTAACGTCACTTAGAATGACATTCTCCAGATCTACCCATGTTGCTGCGAATGGCATTATTTTATTCTTTTTTATGGCTGAGTAGTATTCCATTGTGTATATACACTGCAGCTCCTTTATGCAGTTAACCTCAGCTCTTAATGCTGTCTCCATTGTGTAACTCAAAAGTTAGGGAAAATGTGAAAACTCAAATAAATGGTAAATCTCTCAAAGGGCATAACTCAGTTAAGAAACAAAGAGTAGCCATTTCACTTGTCCTCAGGAATTAAAAACCTCAATGAGAAGACTTAAACAGAGGAAGGATTTCTAGGAATGCCTGCAAAGTCCAAGGCCACTACACGCCCAGAGCAGAAGGGGATATTTAGAAACAAGGTGGTCAGTGATCACCTGAAGGAGGTGGCATTTGCAACTGACTAAGAGGAAGGAGACCTCAGAACTTAACTTCCTTTAACTTTTCCTTTAACTCTTCCTTTAACTCTTCCTTCTTATGTTCCTTTAACTGCTTCCTTTAACTCTTCCTTCTTATGTTCTGGTGAGTTTCACATTTTTTTAGGGATAGACTCTAATTTTTAAATAAAATCTCATACCAAAGCCCAAAATATAAAACCATAAGTTGGTGTTCTTTTGGCATACACTTATGCTACTTCAATTTTATAATAGGTATTCATTACAAATACAATCAACAAATACCCCAAGGCTTATTCTATTTCATAAAAAATTTGAAATACTACTAACTGCTCTACCAACTGATTTCTTTCTATATGTTGCTTTTCTTTGCAGAGGGTTGAGAAAGGTCTGGCTTGCTCAGAATGGTTGTTAGATAATTTCCTTTGCAAACTTGGGATGCTCTTCCCTCAAAGTCATCCAGGTCAGGGGTGGACAAAATGCTTCTGTAAAGGGCCAAGGAGTGAATATTTTAGGCTGTGTGAGCCTTGCGGTCCCTGCGACAACCACTTTTCTCTGCCTCCTCTCTCAAAAGCAGCCGCAGACTGTGTATGAGCAAATAAGCCTGGCTGAGCTCCAATACAACGTCATTTATGGACCCAGAAATTGTCACTGCACGTAATTTTCACACATCACAAAAGAGTCTTTCCTGTCTTTTCAATCATTTAAAAATGAAACCAGTCACAGCTAACAGGCTGTACAAAAGCAGGTGGTGAGCTGGGTTTGGCCTTCAGTTTGCTGACCCCTGATGCAGATGCTATAGAGAAGTAAATATTTTGCTCCAATGTTGAATCAGGAACCCAAAAAAATCCCTACATGATTGTTTCAGATCATTAATTAGTAAATATACAATTGGAAGGAAATCAAAGGAAGTTTTTCCATTTCTTGCAAAAATATTTTCCAAATACATCTTTGAACGAGTTTGACTTAAACAGTATCATTTAAAAAACAAAATACCCACCTCTGCAAAATATTTAAGCAAAGTTTTTGAACAGTCAAACTTATTTAATTTTGCAGATTGAGTTCATACTTTTTTCTTCACTGCTAATGATTCTTCTGCAGTTGTAATCATCATAAAGTTGTCACCCTGATGGCCTGAATTAAATTTGTTCCCTTCATTAAAAATATCAGCAAAACGTGGGAGCTACAGTAACTATGTTATATCTGGCAGTATTTAGCTGGGCAGAGTTTCTATATCAGTAAAAAGAGTATATATAGTTGACCCTTGAACAAAACAGGGGTCAGAGGCACCAACCCTCTGCACATTCGGAAATGTGAACATACCTTGTAGTCTGTCCTCCGTATCTGCAGTTCCATATGTGGATTCAGCCAACCGTGGATCATGTTCTATTGTAGTATTTACTACTGAAAAACTTATGTGTATAAGCGGACCAGCACAATTCAGACCTGTGTTGTTTAAGGGTCGGCTGTACACACACAAACACACACACACACACGTATATAACATATGGTGATTTTGTGTCTCAATTAATTATTCCTACCAGAATTAGATCTTCTCTGGAGGTATATTTCTATAGCATTAATCAATACAAGTTGGAAAGATCTTAGGGCTTATCTATGCAAATTATCAGATTTCATCAAATCAAGCTACACCATCACCTTAAGCACCACTAAGAAAGGAAAAACACTGCCAGACCAGATTCAATGCTTTCTTATATTTTATAATTTAATTTTATAATTGCTAGAAGCATTCTTTAAAGCTTATTTAATTTTTTTTAAATCACATAAACTTCTTTCATAAAACAAAAAATATAAGTGGAATAAAATTGGTTAAGATGTTTATGAAACTTCACAAACAGAGCATCTTCTGAGCCACCTGTGCGGATGACGCAGCTCCTAAAAGCACCCTTGTCTTGCCTTGTCCTCAGGGCATCCCTTCATGCCTCTGACATGGGCTTCATTGCACAAGGGTGGCAATGACAATGACCAGCCAGCAGTGACCAGTGTGGCGATCCCAATGTGCCAGCCCACTTCACCTACCTTAACCTTGGAAAACGCACACCACAGAGCCAATGAAATGCAAGATGTGATCTCATTATGGTATTTTTCTTTCTTTTTCTGGCTTGTTTCACTTAGAATGACAACCTTCTCTACAAAACAGAAAGAGACCCACAGACATAGAAAACACACTTATCGTTACTGGAGGGGAAAGAGGGCGAGAAGGGATAAACAGAGTTTGAGATTTGCAGATACTAATTACTATGTATAAAATAGATAAACAACAAGTTTCTATTATATAGCACAGGAAACTATAGTCAGTATCTTGTAGTAACCTATAATGAAAAATAATATGAAAGCAAATATACATATGTACATGTAGGACTGAAACATGATGCTGTACCCCAGACATTGACACAACATTGCAAACTGACTATAAATTTTATTTCAATAAAAAATAAAATAAAATAAAAATAGAAGAAAAAAAAGAAAACACAAGACAGCCATGTGGTTCCTCCTCCCGGGGGCTGCCGAAACGTGGCTACAAAAGTTGCTGCCTGTTTTCTAATTTACTCAATGGTATATTTTGAAACTACCTGAAAGGAACGTTTTCTTTTTAGCAGTTGAGAAGGTGTCAGGTTTTACATAAGACAAATCTTGCTCTATGTCTCAACACATTTCGCAAAAATCAGTAAAATAAACCCAGAGCGTGGGCACTCTTTCCCAGCGGACCCACATGGTGCCCCTGCTCTAGGACTCTGAACTGAGCCACCAAGTCAGGGCAAAGCTCCCCGGGTCCGTCTCTGGGCTCTGTTAGCAGATTGTGGCGATTCCCAAAGCCTGCTCATCTGATACAATTTAAGTCAGTCATCCCCAAAATAAGGCAGGTTTTCCTCTCACAATGTATAACTTGTATTTATGTGTGATAGAGGTCATTTTTATTGCACATCCCTCTACGTGTATTTTTTGTTCTCATTTCATTTATTTTAATATTTAGGGGGTAACATGCAATTTCCACTGAAAACCCTATTTTCATGTTTCCTCTGTTTTATTTTCAAACAGTATCTTAATTTGGCAGGAGGTCACAAGCACGCTGTGCGTGTGAAGGTGTCCGCCACAAGCACTGAGCCCTGACAACAGGTATTTAGGACATTGCAGCCTGGACTTGGAGGAGCTGTTTGCACCCCTTCGCCTTCCTGTCCTGCAGGGTTGTCAGAGGAAGAGGCGGGGACCAGGCAAAAAATTGATCTGCAGATTGGCACGATGTCATTTGACCATCAGCCTAGCTAATCTTTTTACATATACCATAAAGTTCTTTTAAAATTTTTTCATTTTTAACAAGTCGTCAAGTTCTAGTTCCACTCAGCCTGGAAAAAAAGAAAGCATTTATAAATATAAAAGGGAAGCAAAAATCATGCAAATAAAAATCATAGGTGTATACATCTATCAAAATTCATCAAATTGTACATCTGAAATATGTGTGATTTACTGTACAGGATCCATACCACAATAAAGATGTTAATAAATTCATTAATTAGTTAATTTTTTAAAATTGTACAAAAGTTATGACAACCACAAAACCACAGCCATCCCTTGACAAGCTCACCTGAGAAGCAGACACAGTGTTAACAACAGTTAACAGTCATCGTAGCCGGCACTCCTGGTCCCCACGCTGGGCCCGGCACTGCTCTGCGTTCTGTGTGAGTTCGTTCATTCAACCCTCACAGCTATGCTACTGAGGTGGGTACAATTAGCATCCATTTTACAGATGAAGACCCTGAGGCACAGAGTTTGTGAAGTGAGGTTGCACAGTCAGAATAAAAGCCCTGGCTGGGGCTCGTGGGGAGATTTGCCCCGAAGTGTGTGAGAGTTTTTATAATTAAAATGTATGTTGAAGATATGTGTATATAAGTACCTGCTTATGCATATGCACATGTGTATATTTGCTGGATCTGTACATTGAAATCTTTAAAATTCCCTGAAATCAAATCTATAAAATCTGTTTGACAGATACATGAATGTGTGCTATATTATTCTCTATACTTTCTGTCTAGTTGAAATATTTTAACAAATATTTTATAATCTAAAAGAAAGAAAAGAAAGCAAATCAGATGTTTGCAGAACCTCTGAAACTTCACTGGGCCGGGCCACACCCCCAGGAGCCCTGGCTTTGAAGAACAGATCGCACTGTCCAAGTGGCTTGACTCCAAAGGGACGCAGAGGAAGGGGCCAAGGTCGCCTGGGCAAACACCCCATCACCTCCTGGTGAGCCCCTCCAGCTCCCTGCCTCCTGAAGCGCTCTGCCTACTGCCTCAGCACCTCCCCCGCCTTCCCTCCAGGCCCCATCTTGCCTGTGCTATTCATTTCCTCACCCCTCTGCCTCCTGCTGCAGCAGCCCTGGGTAAGTCCATGTCCGGCTTGACAGCAGGCACCCATCACAAGCGCTCAGCGAGCAGATCAGTCCAGGCAAGCAGCCTGCTCAATCTCGGGGGCTCCTTTTGGTTCTGACAAGGCGTCTCTGATTTCTCTTAACTTACTCCTAACCACATAGCTTGGCCAAGCTTGCTTTCTTTCTTTTTTTTTATTGTAGTCAGTTACAATTTGTCGATTTCTGGTGTACAGCATAATGTCCCAGTCATACATACACATATATGGGTTTTTATATCCTTTTCCATTAAAAGTTATCACAAGATACCAAATGTAGTTCCCTGTGCTATACAGAAGAAATTTGTTTTTTTAATCTATTTTTATATATAGTAGTTAATATTTGCAAATCTTGAACTCCCAAATTTATTCCTTCCCACCCTCTTCCCCCCCGGTAACCACAAGATTGTTTACTACATCTGTGAGTCTGTTTCTGTTTTGTAGATGAGTTCACTCGTGTCTTCTTTTTTTTTTTTTTAGACTCCACATATGAGTGATGTCATATGGTATTTTTCTTTCTCTTTCTGGCTTACTTCACTTAGAATGATGATCTCTAGGCCCATCTATGTTACTGCAAATGGCATTATTTTATTTTTTATGGCTGAGTAGTATTCCATTGTATAAATATACCACATCTTCTTTATCCAGTCAACTGTTGATGGACATTTAGGTTGCTTCCAGGTCTTGGCTATTGTAAAATAGTGCTGCTATCAACATTGAAGTGCATGTATCTTTTTGAATTAGAGTTCCCTCTGAATATATGCCCAGGAGTGGGATTGCTGGATCATATGGTAAGTTTGTTTTTAGTTTTTTGAGGACTCTCCATACTGTTTTCCATAATAGTTGCACCAAACTACATTCTCACCAACAGTGTAGGAGGGTTCCCTTTTCTTCACAGCCTCTCCAGCATTTATCATTTGTAGATTTTTTAATGATTGGGGGCCCAAGCAGAGGAGGCTCCCAGAGCACAAGGTGAGGTGGTGGCCTCGCTGTAGTTCACTTCCTTGAGGTTGACTGAGGACCTGCCAGTAGCCTAGCTCAGCACCAAGAACGTGTGAACCGATGGCCGGGAGAAGGTGGGCCCGCAGGAGGGGAGAGCAACATACCTGGACCAAGCCAACAAAGGAGCGAGACCTTGGCCCAGGGCAGAGGTAGGCCCGTGAGGTGCTTAGCAAAAAGCTTTCACTGCAGGGACAGTGGGAGCAGTGGGAGGGAACACATGCACACCAAGAAGAAGGAAGTTACAGAGTAGGGTTAGAGAGGTGAGTGTGGCCAAGTGGTGCTCAAGGCACTGTGAGAGTAAGCCGGGGAGATGGGAGGGATGGGCGGGAGGAGGCTGGGCCCGGGAGAGAGCGGCTCTCTGTGCCAGGCTAGGAATGGTCTGTTCCAGCCGGTCCAGACTATAATACCTCAAGCATAAAGCATGTCCACGTGGCCTTATGTAATCCCTGCAGTGACCCAGTGGGAGACAGTTACTGTCCCCATTTTGCAGGTGGATATGCTGAGGTCCAGAGAAGCTGAGGCACTCAGTCAGATTCACATAGGCAGGAAGTAGGTAGATCAGGAGACTGGGAGACGGAGGTATTTACTCTAAGACCATCACAGAAACTCTCCTTCACCTTGAGGTTTCAAACAACATTTGGTGGGGTTGATGCGTTCAGCCCAACTCTCTTCCCTCTCAAGAAGGAATTTACTTTTCAACTCAGGTCATGCTCAACATTGATTCAACACAGGGACAACACGACTCGGGATTTGAGGATGTCCTCAAATTGAATACTCAGAGTTGGCACTGGCCGTCAGACAGCTGGGGACACCAGCCAGGTCCCCATCTGGTCTGAGGTTGTAATTACAGGACGTGGGGCTGAGTTATGGTCAATGGCCTCTGATGAAAAGCTGCACAAGCCTGGCTGACAAAAGGCAGGAGTGAATGAGGGCAGAAGTGTTGGTGCCCCCACAGGCTCCTCGGCCCCTCCAGCCCACAGCCTCACCCCTCCCTCAGGGAGCCTGGGCCCTGAGCACTAGCCTCAGGGCAGTCAGAGCCTGCGGTCAGTGCGTGGGGGACCATGAGTGCCTCCCACGCTTCCCTTGGCCTCTGGCACATTCACGATGTGGTTCTGCCTCTCTGGGGCTGCCTATGATCGGTAGGGCTGCCGGGGGTCTGTAATCTCTAGTTGGGGGGCAAGGAACCCACTGACTGGCTTCAGCCTATGCTGTAAATAGCTCTGCCTCCAGGTAGAGAAGCTTGGAAGGGATCTAACTCTCATCTCTGATCTGTGTCTGGACGATGTGGGTGCAATCTGGAGGACCTGCCCCACCATCCACTCTGAGCCCACAGAAGCCTGGACATCTGCACTGGGAGAAACTTACAAAGAATCAGGCCGTGTTTAAGGAGAAGTAACTGGACTGGTTCAGGAAAGGGTTGAAGGCAGCCATCTTTTGCTTCTAGACTGGGGGAAACTTGAGGTGGCACCAGAGGCTGGAGGAGAAACTGGGCCAGTTGTACAGGGCATCCAGAAGTGGATCTGTTCCTACAGCTTTTGAAGGGATGGGGTACAAAGACCCCAGAAGGGGAAGAATCTCAGAACAGGGGAGGTCAGTCACACCTTGAAAATTCTGTTGTTTTTCAACCCCACAAGCACTTGAAGAATTCTCTGTGGGACCCTGGTCCTGGTGAGAGCCACGCGGAGCATCGCTTATCTCTAGTCCTTCAGGACTTCCAGGTTCATCCAGACATGGCTGAGTTCCCTTTCGAACAGCCACGCCGCTCCTTTCCTGTCAATTTGTATCTCTGCTCCTCATTCTCACCGCCCACACCCTCCAAAATTTACCTGCCCAGACTTTAAACTTGTGTGGAAACTGTAACATGTTACGACTTTAAAAACTGTCCTTTACATTACGCCGCGTGGTAGGAGGGTCCCCCCAGCTACTCACAAAGGTGCTTCTGGCGATTAATAAGTGTATATGATTTGTTTGCAAATATCACTCAATGTTTAGTTCTTAGAAGTCTCTCTGCACCTTTTTGGGGTTTCCTGCCCACATCCTTTCTGTTTTCATACCCGGAGTTGAACGTTTCAAGGACTTTTCCACTCTGAACTCTGAAATCCCTTTTCCTGTTTATCTGAAGTGGGATTTAGATCCTGTGTGGCTCTGGTATCCTCTCAGAAAAGAGAGAGGGAGGGGAGGAAGAGGGAGAAAGCGGCAGAGGAGGTCAGGGGTGAATCTGCTAGAATAGAAAACACCAAGAGCGTGAGCGGCCAGGACACGCGTGTGCCCACGGACCTCCCTGCTGAGGGCGAGAGTCAGTGACAGTCTCAGCCAAGCCAGGCTTCCTCCCACAGGAAGCTGGGCGGGGAGGGGCTTCGACCCTGGCATTCTATAGGGCCTCTCTTTGCAGCAGGTTACCTGCTAGCTTTATCTCTATGCACTGTCAAGAAACCTTTTTTTAAAATAAATTTAAGCTTTTAAACCCATGGTGAGTGAGTGATTAGGATCTCACAAACTAACGTCTTTTTCTTATAAACACTTAATAAAGCCAAAAGAAATAAACCTTCCTTTCCCAAAGTTGTCATGCTCTGCCCTGGCTGTCCCCAGTCAGGCCATCTTTCCACGTGCAGGACTCCTGGCTGGGTCTCTGGGAACTCGCCCAGGATAAGAAGGATCTGAGGAAGCAGTGGTTCCCAAGGGTTTGCCTGATTCCTGCTTGGGATTGGATGGGACTTTGTTCCATTACTATGCAGGTTCTGGGGTGAGCTGAAAGGCCCCCTCTTCCAGGAAGCCTTCCTTCCTCGGCTCTCCACATCAGAATGCATTGCTCCCTTTGAAGGATTCCCATAGACCTTATTATCTACCTTTTTGGTTGCATCTTCTTTCTGACTGCTTGTCTTTCTTTCCCAACTCCTTGAGGGCCTGGCTCAGAATTTTTCACAGAGCAGACCTAGCACATGTTCATTGTATCAATAGATCTACTTTTTTGGGGGGTGGGGGATGGTAATTAGGTTTATTTTTTTATTTTGGAGGAAGTACCGGGGATTTAGCCCAGATCCTGATCCTGAGCATGCGGTCTACCAGTTGAGCTATACCCCCACCTCAATAGATGTACTTCTAATGTCTTCAATATTATAAGGATCTGAGCTGAGCATTAGCAGTGGGTGAATCCTTCTGGCTACTGGGGAGAGCTCAGCCCAGGGGTCACCTTCCCTCATCCCTGCTCTCAGCCTATGACCTTCCTGCAACTACCATGTCACCAGGGCCCTGGGCTTCCAAGGTCCCTACTCTTGGTTTGATGTTCTGCCATCACCATCTTGAAATTCTTAATATTTTGTGAACAGGGGCCGACTTTTTCCTTTTGCATTTCTGTCTACAAATTATGTAGCCCATTGTGATTCCTCTGTTCACAACTGAGCACGTACTGACTTCCTTAATCGCACTAACAGCAGGAGGGGACACATTCAGCATAGGACACTTTGTTTTAATTGCAGTACCATCAGTTACAATGTGTCAGTTTCTGGTGTGCAGCACAGTGTCCCAGTCTTGCATATGCATACATCTATTCATTTTCATATTTTTTCAGCATAGGAGACTTTTTAGAAAATATGTAGCTATGTTCACAAAATAGAACTCTGTACTATTAAGGAAGTGATTCCAAAGAGAAATCATTAGGAAGCTGGCAAGAATAGATGAAAAAGAAGGGGTTGGTAATCACAAGAAGATAGAAGGCTTATTGAAATATTATGTTAAATATTTTATTTCTCCCAATCCTGTTTGTGCTCCTAATACACACTACTTATAAACAATGGCCATTCTTGTTTGCACAACTTTGCAGTTTACAAAAGTCGTTCGCCCTCAGTGTCCCACTGAACCCTCCCACCCCGGTGAAGGATGTACTTCCACTATTATTGCCACTTTACAGATGAGCAAATGACAGTTAAAAAAACCAGTGGCCTTGCTGGGAAAATTTGATATAACTTGGAGCTGAACCCACCCGCTCTGGATCCTAAATTTGGCCACATCACTCTTCCAAGGGGAGTCACCAACATATGTGTTTGTCAAGGAACAGAAATGTTAATCCAGGCCTTGTATGAATGACAAAATTTCAATTATTTAAGTAAAAGTCGATAATATTTGGCTACGGTTAACTCACAAGCTAAACAACAAATTGTCTTGGAGCACAAAGCAGCAATTTCTACCTAGTCCTCCTGCCTTGTGAAAGAAAGTGGAGAAAAAAAAATAAAGCTCAAATATTCTCAGTTGCTTGACTTAAGTGCCTTGTTCAGTAACTTTAGAAAACCTGAAAGAGAAAGCAAAGCCCTGCACCCTCCTTTCACATGATCTCAGGCTCCCTTCCTTGCGCGGTGACTCCCTGCATAAGCCAGCGCCTTCTTCAGCGATAACCCCGGGGACGGATGAAAGAAGG
The DNA here is from genome assembly GCF_036321535.1 of Camelus dromedarius. Taxonomy (NCBI): domain Eukaryota; kingdom Metazoa; phylum Chordata; class Mammalia; order Artiodactyla; family Camelidae; genus Camelus; species Camelus dromedarius. The sequence continues at coordinate 4,871,687 of NC_087443.1, forward strand.
CTTCAGAGTCCGCCTGGAGAGAGCCAGGGAAAGTGCGCGGTGTGGCCTTCCCAGGGGCGCAGGCGGAACCTTCACACCCCCTGCACGCCCTGCTCTGGGCGGGGGCTGACGGGCAGTCATCGCGCTGACCCAGTTCGGGGACAGTGTAAGGTGACACCGTGTCAGGCTGAAAAGCCCTGCATGCAGGCCAAGTCTGGCCGGGAGGCTCTCAGCAGTGGCCATGGGCACCTGTGAGAATTCGTGGGCATCTAAGGACAAAGCTGGGATCCTGGCCGTGGAAACATAGGGTGCTAGTCTGAGCTGCTGATGACGAAAACAGCCTGGGCGCCGATAGGGCACGATTCTGTTTTAGTTTATTTTATTGAACAAACACTTGCACGGTGCTTTCTACATACCAGGGGCTAATCTAAGTACCGTATGAATTTCACTTCGTTTAATCTCACCGTAGCCCATTCAGGTGTGGCCATTATCCCTGATCTAGTTTACATTATTTACATTCATTATTTACTTTCTTTTTCTTCTGCATTATCTATTTTACAGATGAAAAATCAAGGCCAAAGAGGTAAGTACCCGGACCCAGTGGCCAAGCTGCGGCAGTTTGGTGTCACAGCCTCCACACCCTGTGCCCAAGGGGGCTTCCTGGGGGGCATCCCGCCCCCATGTGAAGACAGCCATGATTCTCCCTTGGGGCCAGTTCTCCCTCGGAAGTGGGAGCTGAGAAATAGCCAGGCTCCTCGGCTGGAAAATTCTTCTTACTTTTGCCTCTTCCTGATTTTACACATAAAGCAGCAGCAGAAGAGAACCAGAAAGATCATTTTAAGAATATCCTTCTTCAGGAGGAGGGTAGAGCTCAGTGGTAGAGCCTGTGCTCAGCATGCACGAGGTCCTGGGTTCGATCCCCCATGCCTCCATATAAAATAAATAAATACTTAACTACTGCCCCCCAAAAACCCCACAAACTAACACAAAAGGAATAGCCTCCTCTGGCCTGTTGGGCCATCTCTTCAATTCCACCAACAGAGATTAAGTTTTTAAGTCAGCATTTCCCAAGCCGTTGCCCTGCAGAACCCTCATTCAGTGGTGGGTTGACAAGCACAAGAAAGTGAAAAAGGCTTCAGTGGGCAGTGTGCAAAAAAGATGAATGATCTGAAGTTCTGAATCATTCTTATCCATGATTTTTATACTGTAAATTTAGACTTTATCCATATGCAGTCATCAATACTCTTATTCTGCAAGGCTTTCAACTTTAAACGAACAATCTCACACATCATTCATCATTTGATAACTTGCTTTTCTCTGCAAATTTATGTTTTGCAATTTACCCTTGTTCATGTGGCTCATCTGAGTTCATTTTAACCCTGCAACGTAACTAAAATTTCCCTAGTATCCACATTAAATAAAAGAAAAAGGTAACATTATTTTTAGTGACATTTAACCCAATACAGCTCAAATGTGATCATTTCAACATTTAATCAAAATAAAAATTCTCAATGAGATCCTTCACATTCTTCTCTCTGCACCAGTCTTTGTAGCTCAGTGTGTATGTTATCCTTACTGCCTGCATGAGTTCAGACGAGCCCCGGGGTGTTGTGGCCCCACCCTGGACCACACAGCTACAAAGCATTCTATTGCATAAATCCACCAAAATTTGTATCCCAGGAAAAAAGGTGATGAGCTAGAGTTGAAGAGGTTGTTTATTTTTACTGCGGTACTTCTCAGAGCTTATAGCTCAAAGGGCAAAGTGAAACTCCCGAACCACGGCGAGGGGCACAAAGATTCAGCATCTCCCAAACTGACTTCACCAGGGACCACTTCTTCCTGGAGCTCTTTGTAAAATACACTTTGGGAGCAGGAAGAGCCCAGGTACTAGCTCTGGCTCAACCTAGGTGGAAGCCTGTTCTGACACTTACTAAACACTTCCCCTCGGGGGCCTTCCTTTCCACATCTGTAAACGGACAACTGATGCTGCCTTTCCAGCATCTTGTAAAGAATAATGCAATAACGTGTTTTAAGCACCCAGGGCATAGTAGGGGCTTAACAAATGTTAGGCTCCCCTCAGTTCTTCCCTCTTCCCTTGCCCCCTCTCTCCTAATGAAAGGAAACCACCTCTTAATAGGGAAAGATATGTGATTGGCCAATTCACATAACAATGAGCTGTTACCAAATGAATATATAGGATATTGTATGACAACTCTATGAGGTGTTTTTTTGTTTTGTTTTGTTTTGTTTTTTTAATGCAGATAACAAAAAATGAGGCACAGATGAAATGCCTTCTCCTTGCAGTAGGCGACTCGGAGCCCCTCTGTCATCGGCACCATGGTAGCACCAGTTCCAGGTTCTGGCTGTCCACTCTGTTCTGTTCTCCTGTGTCTTACCCTTTCGGCCCTGGACACACCCTCCGCAGCAGCGCTGTCTGCGGTGCTGCCACTCTGGCTCCATGGGTGGGACATCACCCTGCCCTGTGGGTGGGACATCGTCCTGTGCATCGTAGGCACCCAATGAGTACTGTTGATGGAGGATGATTAAATGAACCATGTTTGTGCAAATGGATGAGCTTTGGAAAAACACGTGACAAACTAAAAATGGCTGGATGAGCGATTTGCTCTGAAAAAAATGTTATGCCAGGTATTTGTGCAAAAAACAAAAACTATTTTTTAATTCATGCACCTCTGAGAAGGGCAACAAATTAATTAGTCATTAGTAATTGGTAGGAGTTACTCAGCAGGAATTTCCCAGTCTCAGGTGGAGAGCCAGCTCAGGTAGGGGGCAGGGTGGAGCCTGTGGGTGCTGGTGCAGGGGAGTAGGGGTGCTCGCCCACAGCACCACCTCCAGCATCGCGTTGACTACAGTGATCAACTGAGGGCCAGACCTAGAGGTAATCACACGTGATCCCTGGAAGGAGGAAGGAGGCTCTAGGGGGAGTTGCTTTGGGGGGGGGCAGGCATTTATTACATTTATTTTTAATGGAGGGACTGGGGATTAAACTCAGAGTGCATGTTAGGCATGCGCTCTACCACTGAGCTCTACCCTCCTCCTCCCAAATGTAACTTCTTATTTCTGCTTTCAAAAACCTGTAATGCTATGGTTGAAACTAACACTTCAGGTCAGGGAGCAATTAATTTGTTTCTCTTAACTTGCTTTCTTTGAAAGAAATTTCCAATCCATTGACTGCTTTCCAAGAACTTCCACATGTAGTATCTCATTAAACTTTCTATCCGCTCTTCCAAGTGGGCATTACTGTCTTTACAACATTAATGGTGATGAAGGGCCCACCCAAGACCTGGAGACCACAGAGGGAGGAACAGGGGTCTCTGCCGGCTCGGGGCCTGGCCCGGGAGCCCACATTCTCTCCCATACACCTCCCTGCCTCCTGCTCATTCCACCTCCCCAATCTCTGCCTACAGAACTCAGCAATGCTGAGGGGGCGCCAGGAAAGGTGGAAATTTACAGAGTCCCTGAACTTCCTTTAAGTGAACTTCCCTAGTGACGCCAGTACCCACTGCTTGCTGCTTGTTTTACAGACAGTGTCTCATCCAGTCTTCACATACACAGAAACAAAGCTTTGCCATAGGCATTACCTTCTCCCATTCTACAAATGAGGATTTTCATTTTGAATGATTTGCCCAAGGCCTCAAGCCAGTAAGAAGCAGCTGGATGCAAATCTGGGCCCTGAGCGTTTGACCCAGCCCAGCGGGACCCAGGATGGTCTAGTCAATCGCCCTTGTCCCAGCTCCATGGTTGGCAGTCTTACCCCTCCCTGCCCTCTGGTCAGGGGAGTCTGAGGACCCTGGAGGTAGCTCGGGGGTAAGGGCCAGAGGCAGCAAAAGGACAAGGATGGGCAAGGCCTCCTGGACACTTCACACCCAGCACACACACTGCCTGCGCTCTCCCTGGGACAGTGCAGTGCTCCCAGCTGCCGCCAGCTTTTCTAGTTTTCTTGGCAATTGGGTCTTGCCAGGTGGCCCCACTTTTCTGAGACTCCTGGACAATCTCCATTCTTGATCCTGTTTCATGAAGACCTGGCCTTGCCAGGAGGCTAGCCGGGCAGACAGGGGTGGCCCCACACTGCACCCCGACCTCAGACCAGCTTGTGGGTTGGGGGCCATGCAGGGCCTGGGATCTGAGTCCAGGCACGTTCGGGGTCCATGTCCTACCCATGATCCATTCTCTCTCTCTTGCATTGTCACATCTTTTTTTACCCTTGTGTTTCTGCATCAGCTTCTCATTATTTTGCCCAAATTCCTCCCGAAGAATGTTCGTGTCTACCCTACTTCTAAAAATACATGAATTGTAGCTAATAAGTATCGATGCTCAATTTGTGAAAATCGCCATTGTGCTGCAGATTCTTTTCTATTACTCTCCTCTTTGCCCTCAAAATATACTAGTTCTTTCTTCCCCAGCTGCTCCATCCAGTACAGCTCCTGGCCGGGCACTGCTGGGCAAGCCCGCCCTCTCCCCAGCCTCACTCCCATGGCCAGCCTGGATCCAGACTCCAAGTTCTCCGCCCTCTCCTCAGGCCACCTCTCAGGAACGGAGGACAGACACACCTGTCCTTGTTTTGTTTTATTTTTTTAACTTGATATTAAACAAACATATACAAAAGTACAGACAATGACCCAATGTAACCATTACCTGGCTTCAGCAATCATCAGCGTGTTTCATCTATTTATGAGGCAAATACAGCCGACACTCACATCATTTTGAAGCAAATACCAGGGGTATCCTGTCATTGCATGTGCACATCTAACAGATAAAGCCTGTTTTAAAAAGTGTATCACCATACCATTCTCATCACATCCTTGAAAAAATTAATATAAATCCTTAATCTCATCAGATATCCCACCATTGTTTCCTCTTCCCCAATCATCTTACCAATTTTAAAATTTCATTCAGTTGACTTGGGATTCCAAAAAAGAGCCATATGTTGAGGTTGGCCGGTGTGTCTCCAAAGTCTCTTTTAATCTGTACCTCCTCCCCTCCCTCCTTTCCTTTTCCTTTCTTTGCACATTGCTCTTGTTGGAGAAGAAGCTGGGTCATTGTCCTGGAGAGTTTCCCACAGTCTGGATGTGCTGCTGGTTCTCATGGTGTCATTCAACACGGTCCCCTGACCCCCGGCTTGTTAAAGAGCAGTGAATAGATCCAGAGCATCCAGATTATACTTGGGGTTGATTGCCTTTTTGTGGGTGTGTATTTGCATCAGCACTGACCTTGACTCTTAAGACCCTTGGGTAAAAATAATCATAATAACTGGGGACTCCACTTGGAGGTGGGGCGCTGGACAGGAACTTCCCTTCTGACGTCTTAGAGTGGAAGTCCTGGAAGTTGGCGAGTACTGAAAGTTTCCCACTCTATTTCTGATGCTGGGCACGCTGATCATCCCAATGCCTGAGTCAGGCTGGGGCCAGTTCTGTGATGTGCTTCAGCTCAAGGACCAGAGCAGTTTCAGGATGGAAAGTCATCGTGTGTCACAGTAACAGGAGGCCAGCTCCATTCATATGACTGCCTTGCCACAGAGCTGGCCCTGTGCCAGTTGAGCAGAAGGAATACAAAACAACCTGGCTTTTCTGAGGCCTGTTTCATGTGCCAGAGTGACGTGTATAGATGCCACCTCCACGAAGGTTGTCCGTGCATGGTTGTAAACGTGCCGCTGTGGACAACTGTCCCTTAGAGGGACTCCCTGGAGCCTTCCCCGCTTTGCCATCAGGTGGCTGTGGGTTCAAATCCAGCTTCTGCCACATTCTAGCTGAGTACCTTTGCACAAAACCTTCATCTCCTCATCAGAAGAATGGAGCTCCTGTTATTTACCTTTTGGGTTGCTGTGAATATTAGGGAAATTAATATGAAATGCCCAGGGCAGTGCGTGGCCCAGGGTCGGCTCTCAGTAAGTGAAGATGTGTTACGACTGTCTGCTGGGGCAGCAGGCCACGTTCTAGGAAAACAAAATGTGAATTATCTACTGGGCATTGGGGAGGGGATTATTTATAAAAACGTTGGAGCCATCTAGACACAGTGAGTGGGAAATGTAATTTGAGCTTGGGAGAGGAGAACTGTCAAGTCTGTTTAAAGGACTACAATTTTATTAATTCAAAATCCTGCTTGAGTCGGGGAAAGTAGGGTCCTGGGAGAGATGCCAGGTGTCAAGGTCAGGCCCGGGGAGTGGAGGAAAGTTTTCTGTAGCCAACTGCCTCCCAGGGCCCCTGGAACAAAGTGTGCATTGTAGCCGCTGCCTGGGACTCTGGGCCAGGAGGAGCGCCTGGGAGTCGGTGGACCTGTGTACTGGAAAGAGGCTGGCGGGGGCTAAGGGGAGGCTTGGATCCTTGGGAAATAGGACTTGATCCATTCGTCTTGATGAAATCTTCCCTCCTGATATGATTTCCTTGAGCAGAACAAAAGGGAAATTGAAGGCATCTTTGCCAAAGCAGCTGGAGAAAGGAAAGCTGGAGCAAAGTTAATCATTATTTTCCTCCTGGCTTTCCAGACCAGAGATACCAGTGATGGGAACAAGCACACTTGTGGCCGCCCGCTCGGTCTCCGCAGAGATAGGAGCCCTTTCCTTGCAAATAAGTAACACAGAAACTGTCGGCCGCCTTGCGGAAGTGTGGGGGTGTGGGGATGTGGGGGTGTGGGGGTGCGGGGAGGGTGTAGCCAGAGTCCATAATGTGCTATTCTCTGCAGATCAAGAGAGGCACCTAATCTTACCCCAAGTCACTGACTCATCCAGGCAGCAGCTCTCCCCTGCAAAGCCCCTCCTTGCAGGAAGGCAATGTCGGGATGGGAGAATTCATGGCAAGTACAGTGGCTTAGTCCAGAGAGTCCCAGAGCTCCCTGGGGAAAGGCCCATCACTCTGGTCCTGAAGGAAAGACCACACTCCATTATGACTCACAGATGGCCAGTCTGTTCCGCCAACGTGAAAGTACCCCGAGATACAAGATGACTCATACACCTTGCATAGCACCGGCTTCAGCATTCAGCTTTGAGTTCAGAATCTGCCACTTTCAAGCTATTGGACCTTGATCAATTCCTGGACCCTCAGGGAGCCTGTTTTCTTGTCTGTGAGGTGGGAAGAATCACAGGATGGTGGTGGGCAGGGAGCAAGGGGAAGGATCTCCTGCCGCCTTCAGGGAAATTGCAGGTGGCCGTAAGTCCATGTCTCAGGCGGTCGTCCACTCTGTAGATCATCCCGGTGAGCACAGCTGTCCAGCAGCCACGGCCTCCCTGGCACGGCCTTCGGTGGAGGCAGGGACCCAGCAACCTGGCAGTGCTAAGCTGGCCGTGGACATAGACGCGTGCTCAGCCTGGGCCGCGCAGGTGCACTGATGCCGCATCCCGGCAGCCAGGTCCTCCTGGAGCACGGACAACAGGGAACTCCAGGATCCACTTCTCTAAAGCTCAGGATGTGCACACTGGGCACACAGCCACCACACACACCCTGGTCATGCCATGGGCAGCCCATGGGAGGGCAGTGTCTGCCATGTGGGGCCTGAGCTGCAGCCAGATCTCGTAATTAGGCCAAGTTCCAGAGCAGCCAGACACAGAATGGAGGGAACTGCTTCATTCTGTAAAGAAATAGAAAATTGAGTAGTGCTCCTTTGGGTCCCAGCCCTGTAGATTCCTGTAGATGAGCAAGGTTAAGAAATTCAGGATCACAGGTTTATTCAGAGGTTTAAAAGTCCCTAAATGTGTAAGTAAAGTGACCAATCAGAGGACATTATCATCAAGGACAGCATCCTCGAACTAGACCTGACTCAACTTTTAGGTCTGTTTGGGCCCATAGCAACCCAGCCACAGTGAGGTCCATCACTGTATCTCCAAGGTCTGGTCACTGCAGGCCCTGGGAAGTGAGTAGGGAACAGGGGAAGCCCGCCTTCCAGCTTGCTGCGTGTCCCAGGGCTCCGTCTCCTCACCTGTAAAGTGCAAACAGGACTAGTTGCTGCCTCACTGGTTGCTGTGAGCGTTGAGCGAGCCGGTGTAGGTGATGCAGTCAGAAATCTCTGGAAGGCCCGGCCCCTCAGTGTATGGGGCACAGGGTACCAGCCTGCAATGCTGGAGGCCTCGGCCTCTGCCGGGTGGCTCAACCTGACCTCAGAGATCTCTGACCAGGCCCTGCCCCACCTGTGCCACGGGGCTGACACCGTCCTGACGCCGCTCCCCCCCCCACTCCCTGATCCTGCAGAGCAGAGGGCTGTCTGTCAGGTCCTGGGCCAGCGGCTCTGCAGGCAGCCCTGGTGACCGCCAGCAGCAGCACCTGCAGCTCCCAGGCGGAGGACTGGGGCCCTCTGGCTTCTCCTGCCCCGCCCCTGGCCCCTGGCCCTTCTCAGCGATGAGCCTCGCCCCACCCTGGGGCCCCTCTTCCAGCCTGCTCCGGGCACACTCCCCTCGGGTGCCTGGTACTCACACTCACCTGCAGGCCACTCAGCGCCTCTTTTTAGTTCCCTGGTGCTCTGCCCTCCCCACCGGGCCCTGGGGGAGGAACAACGGTGCGGAGGTGGAGCTGCACTTGGCGCCATGGCCACAGGATGCTGCCCCCGACCCCGGCCCGCTCCCAGGCCCTCCAGGATGACCCGCCCCTGAGCGGCTGGAGGGAGCTGGGGTGCTTGCAAGGTGGGGCTCAGTGCTGCTGGTCCTCCCAGCAGGAAACCCTAGGTTTCTAGGCCTCATAAGACATCTCTGCATCACCTTCCCCATCAGTCCTCCCTGCCCCCTCGCCTTTCTCTTTGTAACTAGCCAGCTGGGCAGAGGCTCGGCTTCCCTGGGCCTCTCCCATCTTCTCCTAAGGGAGAGGCCAAGACAGGCCGCAGGGCGTCGGCCTGGGCTGCGAGGGAAATGTCCTCTGGACTCCCTGCCTCCAGCTGGGCCACCCTGAGGTCACAAGGAGAAACCCCAAGACTGATCCAAAGGAAGCAAGTGAAGCCGGCAGGAGCCGCAGCTGCTCCAAGTCCCTGGGGCTCTGGGGAAGGAGGAGTGGGGATTGTCCCCACAGAGAGAGATGGCAGGCATATCGTTTCTCAACCGCTGTCCATTTCCCCACTGTGTTCTAAAACGAGAGCCTCACTGAGGGTCGTCAGGACGTCCCATCACCCCTCTACCTGAACATCATGGGTTTTCCCCTTTTCCCTAAGAAAGAGGCTTTTGAAAATTTCTCCTTTGATGTGAGTGTGTTAGCCTGAATTAAACGACCCTCCCCCTGGGCTGGCCTTGGAGGCAGAGGTTACAGCTGCGGAAACAGCCATTAGCTCGCTGGCCTATTAGACGTGGGTTTCTTTGGACAGAAATAGCCTGTTCTGTGCAGTTTCCACATGGCTCTGGAAGCGCAGGGCCTGCTTTTATTTTTAAGTAAATAAAACATAAAAAATAATAATCATAAAAACATTATTTTTGTATAAAATAAATAATATTTTTGTATAAAGTTGATACAATTTTTATATAAAAATAAATAAAAAATTTTAAATAATAATAAATAGAATAATAAAAAAATGTCAGAGTTCATCTTGGAGCTAAAGTTCTACTTCCCTATGAGGCTCTGTGGGTCCTGCCCTGTGTGAAGGGCCGTGCGGGCCCCAGACCACGGTTCACATCCTTAGGGGCACTGGGAGCCCTTGCATGGCCACCGGGCTGGACCCCGAGCACAGATCCAGACTTTGTTCTCTGAGAGGCTGAACTGCTCCCTCCATGGACCTGCATTTCATCTGGGATTTATTTCATCGTTCTGTTTGTTTTTTCTAGATGTACCCCCACTATCTGATCTGATCTGTTAAGTCTAATGGGGGATAATATAGACTGGGAATGAAAAGAAAAGTTTCAGTGAAAAAACTGTTTTAGAAATAGAATACGTAGGTTGATGTGAATTCCCGATGCTTGTCATTTGACTAACAGGTCCTTTGGTTAATGTGACCTGTAAAGGATGAAAGGCAAGTGGGTAAGATGCATTCCTTAAAAATCAAGACAGGAAAGTCATCTGCCAGGCTTGCTGGATGGAGGGCAGCTGCCTGCGGAGGTCTGCTGAGTGTGGTCTGAAGTTGCCCTGGACCCCCCTGCCCGCTGACGCCCCTTAGCACACGAGTGTGCGGAGACAGAGACCCTCACTCTACAGGATGGGAGCTGAGGCCACCGGGCTCCACTGCGCTCAGGCGGGGTTAGAACTGGAGGCTCACTGCTCCGCCTGCCTCCCTCCCCCTGCTGCCTGTCCTGTCCCACAGCCCCTCACTCCCGTGTCCAAGTCCCCTGGCCCGGCCCCTCTGGTGTCCTTCCCTGGTCCTGTCACAGAGCAAGGCTTGCCTGATGATTACTCCACTCTGGAAATTACCCTGTCTCCAGACCCAGCTACCCAAGACCTCAACTTTGAGAAGCATCTGATACATCAGAGAGCAGCTTTCAAACTTTTGTGCTCATGACCCACAGCTCAGTACACCAGCACACACACGCACACATCTGAATCAAGATTCAGAAGCAATACTTCCCTTTACTACGCGCAACGCCTTCTGTGAGTCTTTTCTATTCTCTCCGCCCCACCCCCACATCTCAAACAGACTGGCTGAAATCCACTAAAGTGATTTCCAATCCCCTAAGGCCTATGGTCAGCAGTTTGAAAGCGCTGGCTGGAGCGCTAATGAAAGGGCAGGAAGGCGTCCACAGAGCCCTCCTCTCTGCCCTTCACCCTCATCCCACCTGTCACTTGTGATTAAGCCACATTTTAACATCTTTAAACCCCACTTTCACTCAAGGACTAACTCAATTAGGGCTGAGCTGGTGGGAGCCGGAGCCAGATTCAGGGAAGACAAAGGAAGCTGTAGGGTTTGTCTTCAGCTTTTATGTTTCTAGGAGCTCTGCTCTCTTCCTGGGCTTAGTCCCAGGCATCAAAGGGAAGGAAGGAAGGAAAGGGCGGAAGGAGGGATGGACAGATGGAAGAAGGATGGAAGGGAGGGGAGGGAGGGGAGAGGAACCCCTCACTGTGCACCCTCACCTGCTAAGGGCAACCAGTGCAGGAGTGGTCACTCCGCCTGGCTCCAGCTCCATCTGTCCAAATGAGCTAGGGCTGACCTCGGGAGTCACGCGGTATTCAGTGGAGGAGGTCATAGGTCATGCTGCTCTCAGGACTTGTGGTCAGAGCTGACCCCCCACTGTCTCAGCCCATGTGCTTCTGTGGGATGACCATGACTGTGCTAGACATCTGGGGGTTGTGACATGTTTAGGACCCACTCCCAGGCTGGACATTCTTAGGGAGATATCAATGGTATGACTCAGGGTACCCATGGGTGCTGCTCCCCAAGCCCCACAATGGGGCCATTCCCTCCCTGGCCCTTGGAGCATGTAACCTCGCTTCCCATCTCCAGCAGCTCAGTGCAGGCAGCTGCGGGTGTGATGAGGAAACGACCCCCGCCGGTGCCTAACACAGGCACACAGAAGGTGCTCAGTGAGTATCTGCCCAGTCAGCCGAGATGGTCCATTCAGGCCTCTTTACAAGTCTGATTCTTTCTAGGCCAGTGCCAACCGACAGAATCTCAACGTGAGCCACGCGTGTGATCTTACATTTTGCAGTAGCCACACGAAAGGAGAAAGAAACAAGTGAAGTTAATTTTAGTGATGTTTTCTTTAACTCAGCATATCAAAACCGCTATTTCAATGCATAATCAGGATAAAAGTAATGACTTTTTTTACCTTCTTTTTTCTTTTGGACTGAATCTTTGAAATACAGGCTATGATTTACACCTCAGCACATCTCCATTTGGAATCGCCACATTTAAAGTGCTCAACACATTATTTTCTATAAACAAGACATGGAAGCAACCAAAGTGTCCATCGACAGATGAATAGATAAAGATGTGGTGTGTATATATATATACAATTGAATATTACTCAGCCATAATAGAATGAAATAATGCCATTTGCAGCAACATGGATGGACCTAGAGATGATCAGACTAAGTGAAGTCAGACAGAGAAAGACAAATACCATATGATTATCACTTATATGTGGAATCAAAAAAAAAAAAGGGCACAAATGAACCTACTTACAAAACAGAAACACTCACAGGCATAGAAAACAAACTTTTGGTTACCAAAGAGAAAAGGGTGGAGGAAGGATAAATTAGGACTTTGGGATTAGCAGACAGAAACTACTATATATAAATCAGATAAACAAGATCCTACTGTATAGCACAGGGAACTATATTCAATATCTTAAACTATGATGCAAAAGAATCTGAAAAAGAATATATATATAGATGTAAGACAGGATCACCTTGCTGTACACCTGAAACTAACACAAGATTGCAAATCAACTATACTTCATTGAAAGAATAAAATAAAACAACAAAGCACTCAGTAGCCACATGTGGCTTGTAGCCACTGCCCCGGGCTAGGCTTAGAAGGAAGGCAACAAGCAGGGCCATCCTGTCCCAAGTCACAAAGCAGGCTGCTCCCCGGAGCTTTTCTTCACAGCCCCCTCCTCACTTTCCCTCCCCACCCGGCACTATACCTCATGAGAGGAGAGGGGAGGGGAGGGGAGGGAATGAAAGGAACCCGGAGAGGACTTGGAGATGTGTGAGCAGCTGGCACAGGCCAGCTGGCCACCCCCGGTGAGAAGCTGACCCCACGCTGGCCTAACCCCATCACCTGTAGAGAGCAGCCCGGCAGCACAGCTCTGCGGGCTGCATTCGGCTCCAGGTTGGCGACAGCTGAGTTCAATTTCTGTATCCATGGTGTGGTTTCCAAAGACTCACAGCCCTCAGTCAACCTCAGCTGTCTTTTCTGGGACAGATTGGCAATTCAGTGTGATCTCATTTTATTAGAAGCAATCAACCATATGGCACTTTGCAATAAGTCAACACGCCTTTTTTACAATCAGTGTCGTTCGGCCTGCTTGGTTATGAGCTGATCCCGGCGCTGCTCTCCCGCAGAAGAACTCGCATCGCCAGGAGGGTGAGCTGGCCTTTGTCGGGGGGATGACTTGGGGTGCAGCCCGGAGCTTGCCACATGTGAGGCCACAGTGCCTCAGTTCCAGAATGTCAGAGCTGCCCCAGTTTTCTCCTTGTCCTGAGGTTTTAACTTTTCCTTGTAAGTACAAAGCCTTCTGCCAAGTGAAGGCAACGGGGACCCTGATAGAGACAGGTGACCCTCTGTCCCTCCCTCCTCCCCGAATATCTCTGTGTCATCCAGGCCAGCAGCTCACTGTCCCCATCAGCAAAGCACAGCCCAGAGCGGTTGTGGGTGACGTGGTCACATCGTTCTGTGACAGAGGCCAGAGCCACACACTCAGCTTCCAAGGCCTCTGTTTTAGTACCGTGTTTTCCCAGAAAGTCCTGGATCACTTTGCAAACAGGCAAGTGATCTCTTACTTGGAAACGAGATATGGAGGGGATGGTTAGCGTTTACGGAGAGCTGCACGTGGGGCCTCAGGAGGGGGAGTTCACATACATTGGCTTCCGTTCTCACAGCGATTTGATAATTTGGCTGTTGTCTTCACTTCACAGCAGAGGGGACTGAGGGTCAGCTATCCAACCCACACAAGGCCGTGCGGCCAGTCGGTGATAACGGTGGGGTTGGAACTCGGCCTGACCCAGACCCAAGCCTTGCTCCCATGCTGCCTCCCACAGGCCCTGGGCTCAGGCTGTGGGTCAGGTGGGCAGACTGCCAGGCACATTCTCACAGAAGAAGCATCATTAGCTGCAGTCAGGGTCCCTGCCAGCTCACAAAGTCCAAAATGCAGTCAAAATGGTGCCAGAGCCCCAGTCAAAATGTGGCCATTCCCACCCGCCCTGAGGACTGGGAGCCACTCGAAGCCCAGCCCCACACCCCCAGAGGACCAGGCACCTGGGGCTCCTGGTTCCTGAGCCCCGATCCCCTGGGAGGCCCTGAGTCTGTGGAGCCTGGTCCTCTGAGAAGATCAGCTGGAGAGGAGACTGGGCCCCTGCTGAGGAGAGGCTAGGGGAGTTTCCAGGCAAAAAGGCAAGGAGGGGCCTCAGGGGGCCCTGGGAGCTCCTGGGCACAGCAGAGGAGGGTTCTAGATGGGGTGTGGGACGTCAGGGAAGATGCTGCAGGGGTGGGAAGGCAGAATACAACAGATGGGGACAGGGCAGCTCTCATCAGTCAGGTTTACGGGTCCAGGAGGGCTTTTGGGGTCTGGTTACAGCTTGGGGACTGTGTGTGGCAGGAGAGTAATGGTCCATGGGCAGAAGCCTGGAGCCAGACTATGGACGCCGTCGTGACCTCTGCTCAGAGGGACTCCTGGGGACTCATCCACTCCCCATCTACCTCTCGATCTGCTCAGACTGTCTCTAACCAGTGTCCACCACTGTCCTCAAAGAGCAGAGGCGCACAGGCCAATGTCAGAGACCACAGGGGCACAGAGGGGCCCACAGGGAACAGCAGGAGGGACTCAGTCCCAGGGGTGAGGGGCGGGCCCCCGGGAGGCTGGCTGGCCTTGTCTGTAGCCAGGGCTCAGGACTGGGCTGCCGCCTACCCTGAGCACCCGTCGGGCAGGACACGGAGCCAAGACAAACAGCGTGCGTGAGCTCCCCGGCCCACGCCCTCAGATGTGCTGTCGGAAATGTGGACTGTGGACCAAGGTCTCAACCGGAAAAAAAATAAGCCTGAACTCTTGAAACAAAAGAAAATGTTAGCTCGAACCGTTTCACTGTATCTCCCAGCTCTTCAGATCTAAACATCACTAAGGGCAAAGCCCAGATTTAAATGGGCCTCCTGGGAAAGAAGTGAAAGGGGGGCATTTCCAGAAAAGGATAAGGAGGTTAGAACCTGCTGTACGTTAAGATTTAAAAAACAAAAGATAACAAACCAGCCCCAGGGGGTCAACGTGGATTCTGATGTGAGGGTTGGAGCCCACAGCCCCTCCCCGTCTGCTTCTTTGTCTCTCTTGCACAAGGCAGTTTGGAAAGTGGGGAGGACGCACTAGAGGAGACAAGGGAGCGAGGAGGAGGCAGTGCGGTAAGGAGGGGAGCACGTACCTGATCCAAAGACTCAGACTCTGGGAGGGCAGCTCCTGGGAGCCACAGGCGAGGCCTGGACATCAGGGTCCTCACACCTGGTCGGGGCAATGGCTCACAGCCCACCTGCCCCTGCGTGTCTTTCCCTTTCTTGGGGAAGATGTTAGGTGCCTGGAGATGAGATGTTAGGTGCAGAGAGATGAGACCTGGATGGTGAGTGGAGGCCAGACCTCAGGAAGGCCCAGACACTGTGAGAGGGGAGGGCCTGGCTGTGTCAGTGAAGGTGTGCAATCCCTACAGAGCCGCCTTCTCACAAGGGAGGCAAGCACCCAGCCAGTGGATTCCGTGGCGGGTGATCGTGATGCGCTCTGACCGCACAGAACAGGGACCAACAGGAGGAGGCCCAGTTTTGGGGAAAGAAGTGTGTTCAGTCGAGGAAATGTTGAGCTTGAAGGGTCTGTCGATTGCAGGTGGCAAAGTGAAGTCAGCAGCTGAAATCTGTTCAGCCACACAGCGAGCGCTGGGAACGGAACAGAGAGCCTCGGACGCAGGTGGAAGTAAGCAGTGGACAGAGACCAGATGACCCAGGAACAGAATAGGGAAATGAGAGGGTCTGGAGTGGGGCCTTCCTGTTAGCACTTAACAGCTGGATAGGGAAGGCCGAGTCAGCAGACAAAACTGAGGAAGCCTGTGGGGTCGGACGCGTGAACTACTGTCTCCCCAGAACCAAGCCCAGGGCTTCGCACAGAGCACATAATCCATCAGTGTTCATTGAATTAATGAATCGATCATCTTGGCTGTCTTTACCAGGGAGGAAACAAGGCTTGTGCTAGGCAGCTACTGCTGCAGTGGTGCTGGGTGACCAATGGCCCCAAAGCACAGTGACTTCGGGCTCCAGTCTGTTCCACGTGGCCCATCTTGGGACTGAGCCTGAGGGACAGTGGTCACCTCAGGCAGGTTCTGTCATGGCAAGCACTTCTAGAACCACTGCCCACATCATGCCCACCCAAAATCCATCGGCACATCGTGGCCCAGCCGAAAATCAAGAGGCAGAAAGTAGATGAGAAAAAAAAGAAGCGCATAAGCATGAGCTGCAGAGCCCGAGGGCTCTGGGTTCAAAGCCTGACTGGACCACTAAGAAATGTATGGACTCAGCCCAGTTACTTCGCCTACTTAAGCCTCATCTTCCTCACCTTTCAAGTGGGTGATATAAGAGCTACTTTCAGGAGTTCTGGGGATGGAACGTCACACACGTGGAGCACCTCCCGCATTACCCGACACTCGGTAGGGAGCCTTAGCCAGGACCCACTGTGGTCTGTGCGCTGTCTTCAGCCTTGGCCCTGACTCTGAGGAGCTTGCGCGTCAATCTGAGTGCCGCTGTGCCTGTATCTGCCCACAGCTCAGCAGGAAAGCCCACCCTCAACGTGGTCCCCGAGATGCACCGGGGATGGGGGTGGGAGGGAGGCTGGGAAGATTGAGAAGTCTTGAGGCAGCAGCGATCAGCCCAGCTGTTGATCAGATCCCTCACAGGTCTGCCAGCGCCGATGCTGAGTTTCTACCCCTGCAGACCCACGCTGCTGCCTAGAGACATTCTTACAAGAAATCCTCTCACTTCCCAGGCCAGCCTTTAGTTCTGCCTGTGTCTTGAGTGAGACCAAAATATTAATGAGGAATACAGTTCTGCAGGCAAACAGCTTTTCCAAATGGTGCTTTTCCCAGATTGCATTTGAACTAGACCTTGGCCTGAGACGCAATAACCAGATGCAGTTTTATAGCTCGTGAGGCCTCTTTCCAAGAATGCTTATGTAAAGATGAAGAATTCATAAGATCCAATGACACGTCTGGCACCAGTCCCGGGTTTATCCACAGAGAAGGCTGTTTTCTTTTGCTCTTCTCCACTAGTTAGTAAATTACCAGCTTCGCTGTCACAGAAACAGAAGATAAGAGCTGTTTTTCTCATCCTGATGTCATAATGACCATTCAAAAGGCTCGTCTCTATCACTCTTAAGAGGTATATTTTTGTAATTCAGCACTCCTTCTCAAATCTTCAGCGACAGGTTTTATTTGACATTGAGTCATTCCTTCCACAAGTATTTTTTGAGCACCTACGTGTGTCAGGCACCATGCTAGGGGCTGGGAGTTTAGCAGTAAATAAACATGCAGCCACTGCCCTTGTGGAGGGAACAGATGAGAAAGTAGAGGCCCAAAGAGTGGAAAATTTGGCCAAAGTCACAGGTTTTTAACCAAAATTGGAAGTCATATATCGGTAACAGGACCAGCAACGTCATTGGCAAAGGTGGTAAATGAAATCATGGGGTCCCTTGTTCAAAAATTATTAAGAATTTCAAGACATCAATAGCAGAGCATGAAAACAAATGCAGGGCCCTCTGTCTCACAGCTATGCAGCTGGCCCAGTTCTCTGGGTTGTTTATTTTTTTATCAGGTTCTACTAATTGCATCATTAAATGAGTCTGAAAGAAAGAGGGAGATGCTGCTGAGGAAAGATGGGACCACCATCTACCCTATACTTGCATATATTTGCACACACTAGTTGAAGTCAAGTAAGTCAGTGATGGGGTTAAAACCCCATGCTCAGCCTTCCTGTAGGGTGAACGAGGCAGGCCACAGCCCCAGAAAAGAGGACCAAGCCTTCCCTTTTAATCAGCATGACTTTGGTGCACAGTCTCAACCAAAGGCGGAGTCGTCCTGAGCCCCCTTCCTTTGATAGCTGATACTTCCTTTAAAAAGAAAGAAACCAGCAAGGCCACAAATGCAGCCTGTGCAAATAAGCCAGTGAGTGAACCACCAGCCAAGGGGCGTGCTGGGCTGGGCTGGCTGTTCCCATAAGGTCTCTTTCCTCAGAATCTGTACACAGACGAGTGTGCTTGCAAATCCAAACTCCTTTACATGAAAGTATAAAAATGCGTCTTCTTCTTCAAAAAAATCCACGATGGGAGCATTCTGGGATTCAAGCTTGGGTTTTCCACTGCTTTGTGAGACTAGAAAAATCACTTCGCCTCTCTGGGCCTCTGTTTCCCCATCTGCCAAATGAGGAAGCCGGAGTGGATCAAATCTAAGCCTCCTCCCAGCTGGAACAGTCATCTGAGTCATCCACATCCTCCAGGCTGGGAGCTGCTTCTCTTTCTCCTAATCCTAGGAAGGGGAACGGGGCTCATCAAAGAAAGAAAACTTTCAATGCCTTTTTGCTATTGTTTCACAACTGGAAACCAGCAGGCCTTGTAGCCTGGACTGGATGTCCTAGGGAGGTTTCCTTCCCAGTTTCCTGGTCCCCCATGGGCCAGGTCCCAAAGATGCAGAGGATCTGCCAGCAGCCTTTGGGCTGGATGGATCTCAGCCTCAGCCTCAGCTGGAGAAGTGGCATCTGCCAGCACTGGGAACTGTCCTCCATGGGGCCAGATGTCCTCTCACCCACTCTCTCTGCATCTGTCTTTGGTTTTCAGGCCATGACACAAAGTGTGACATCCAGCGACTCTTGGGCTCACTGTCTTACGGGGCCAGGCTGATGGAAGGAGGAGCCAGACTTTTCCTCTGGCCTGGGAGCGAGGCACCTGCTGCAGCAACTCCAAATTCTCCACATGACCTGTCAGAGAGGAGAACCCTGGGCACCATCTTTGGCCATGGAGGGAGTTTAATTAACTTGGGCTCAGGTGGCACTCGAGCCAACAAAAAGCCTCCAGCTCTGTTCTCACTCCAGCTCTGCTACTAATTGGCTATCCAGTCCCGAGCAGAAAGCCCTTTAGCTCCAAAACCAGTGCAGGGCCTGATTAGGGGCTGAGGGGATAGGAAGACCTTGTCGCAGGAGGTTGTGAAGGGATTTGCAAGATGTTCATCAACTTTTGAGGTCCTTGGGGGAAATAATGAGGCCAGGTTCCCTGGGTTTCTTAGGGTGGCAGGTAAAGGGGGGACCAGTTGAGGGGACAGTGAGGTGGGCACTCTCTATAGCATGTGTGGACATACATACACATGCAGTGGGTAAAAAATAATAAGAAATAATAATAAGAAGAAAGTAGAAGTTTCTACCAGATTGGTAAACTAGCTGCAGAGAATTTCAAATGCCTGTGGGTAAGTTTTCCTAGGAAAAGGAGAGGCATGACTTCACAGAAGTTTACCTCCAGAAGCACTCATGGGTCCCCATATAATCCCCTTTCTTAAATTTCTCAGTGAAAACATCAGTATGAAGTGGGGTTCGGCCCTCACACTGGATGTCCTTGCAGATGGACCCAGGATGCATGGTAAGTTGTCCAAGTGCTCATGTATTTATTCCGAGCTACAACCCACAATGATTCAAAAAGGCTTTCAGCTGAAATGATAACATGTTAATACATAATTAAAGATTTTGTTGGAGGAGGGATGTTAGCAAAACGGCAGACGTGAAAGCTTCAAACTCTCTCACCCCACAGAAATATCACACACATAAAAACAGAAACTGTCTGAACCAATTTCATTGGAGTTCTGGAAAACAGCCAAAGATTTACAGCAACCAAGTAAATTCCCAATCAAGAAAAAGTGGTCTTCACAATGGTAGGAGAGTTTTGTGGTGTTCTTACTCCCCTGATCCCATCCCCTCTCCAGGCTACAAAACAATTCTCCATAAATTTTAAATGATTGAGATCATATAAAGTCTCTTTTTCCAATCACTATAGAATGAAACCTGAAATCAACAGCAGAAGGAAAACTAGAAACTTCACAAATATGTGGAAATTAATCACCACACACTTAAATAATCAATAGATCAAAGAAGAAATCATAAAGGAAATTAGAAATACTTTGAGACAAATGATAATGAAGACACAACACTCCAAAACTTATGGGATGCAGCAAAAATGGTGCTAAGAGAAAATGTATAACTCTAAATGCGTACATTAAAGAAGAAAGCTCTCAAATCCACAACCTAACTTGACACCTAAAGAACCTATAAAAAGAACATACTAAATCTAAAGCTAGTGGAAGGAAGATATTAAATAAATAATAAAAATTAGAGTAGATAAATAAAATAAAGAATAGAAAAACAGTAGAGAAAAATTAGCAAATCCAAATGTTGGTTCTGCAAAAATCAACAAAATTGAGAAATCTTTAGCTACATTGACTAAAAAAAAGAGAGACACTACAAATGACTAAGATCAAAAATGAAAGTGGAGATATAATGTTACCACCAATTTTATAGAAATAAAAAGCTTTATAAGAGAATATGACAAACAATTGTACACTAACAAATTGGATAATCTAGATGAAATGGAAAATTTTCTAAAAACACAAAATCTACTATAACTGACTCATGAGGAAATAGGAAATCTGAATAGACCTATGACTAGTGAGGAGATTGAATTACTGATCAAGAACCTCCCCAAAAAAGAAAAGCCCAGGACCAGATGGCTTCACTGGTGAATTCTACTAAACATTTAAAGAAGAGTTAACACCATCCTTCTCAAACTCTTTCAAATAATTGAAAAGGAAACACTTCCTAACTCATTTTATGAAGCCAGCATTAACTTGATGCCAAGAACAAAGAAACTACAAGGGAAAAAAAAAAATAACAGACCAATATCCCTTATGAATATTGATGAAAAAATCCTCAACAAGTACTAGCAAACCAAATTTGGCAGCATTTTGAAAGGATTATACACTATGACCATATGAGACTTATTCTTGGAATGCAAGGATGGCTGCACATATGAAAATCAATCAATGTAATATACCACATTAACAGAATGAAGGGGAGAGAAAACCACATGATCATCTGAATTAATGCAGAAAAAGCATCTAACAAAATTCAATGCCCTTTCATGATAAAAGAACTTGACAAATTAGTACTAGGAGAAAGTCTCCTCAACATGATAAAGTACATATATGAAAATCCACTACTAACATCACACTCAGTGGTAAAAGACTGAAAGCTTTTCCCCTACAATCAGGATCAAAACAAGGATTTTCCTTTCGGCACTTCTATTCAACATAGCATTGGAAGTTCTAACCAGAGCAACTAGGCAAGAAAAAGAAATAAAAGGCATACAAATTGGAAAGGAAGAAGTAAAAGTATCTCTGTTCACAACCACATGATTGTGTAGAAAGCCCTAAAGATTACACACACACACACACATACACACACATGCACAAACCCATTAGAGCTAATAAACAAATTCAGCAAAGTTTCAGGATAAAAGATCAACACATAAAAATCAGTTGCATTTCCATATGCTAATAATGAACAATCAGAAAAGGAAATTAAGAAAACAATTGCATTTACAATAAATCAAAAAGAGTAAATTACTTAGAAATAAATTTAACCCAGGATGCAAAAGACTTGTACACTGGAAATTACAAAACATTGCTGAAAGTAATTAAAGAAATGTGTAAGTGAAAAGACATCCTATGTGCATGGAATAGAAAACTAAGATTATTAAGATGACAATATTATCCAAAGCAATGTATAGGTTTAATATAATCCCTACCAAAATCTCAATATTTTTTGCAGAAATAGAAAAACCCATCCTAAAATTTATATGAAATCTCAAGGGGCCCCACATATCCAAACAATCTAGAAAAAGAAAAACAAATTTGGTGTTCCACATTTCCTGATTTCAAGACTTACCTTGAGATACAACAGAAGCAAAACAGCATGGTACTGGCATAAGGCGGACATGCAGACCAATGGAATGGAATAGAATAGAAAGCTCAGAATCAAACCCTTGCATGTACGGCCAGCTGATTTCAACAAGATCGTTCAATGGGGACAGGACAGTCTTTTCAACAACAGTGCTGAGAAAACTGGATATCCACATGCAAAAGAAGGAAACAGAACCCTACCTTACACGATATATAAAAATTAACTCAAACTTGGCCAAGGCCTAAATGTGAAAACTGAAACTACAAAACTCTTAGGAAAAAACACATGGGAGAAGCTTCATGACACTGGGTATGGCAGTAATTTCTTGGAAATGACACACACACAAAAATGTATCAAAAGGAAAAATAAATGGGACTTTATCAAAATGTAATACTTTGGTGCATCAAAGGACATTATCGGGAGAATAAAACAAAAACCCAAAGAATGGGTTTGCAAAGAAAATATTTGCAGATCATATATCTAATTGAGGATTAATATCGAGAATATTTAAGTAGCTCTTAAAACTCAACAGCAGACAACCCGGTTGGAAAGTGGCAAAGGACTTGAATAGACATTTTCCAGAGTGTATGTACAAGTGTCCAATAAGCATGAGAAAAGATGCTGACCATCACTAGCCATTAGGGAAATACAAATCAAAACCACAATTAAATATTCCTTCACACCCATTAGGATGGCTTTTATTTGAAATAGAAAAAAAAAAAAAACAAAACAAGTCTTGGCAAGAATGTGGAGAAATTGAACCCTTGGTTCATCAGCGATAAGAATGTCAAATGAAGCAGCCACTGTGGGAAACAGTTTGGCAGTTCTTCGCAAACTTGAACATGCAATTGCCATGTGATCCAGCAATTCCACTCCTAGATGTATACCCCAAAGAACTGAAAGCAGGGGCTCAGACTGACACTTGTGCACTCATGTTCACAGCAGCATTACTCACAATAGTCAAAAGTTGTGAGCAGCCCAAGCATCCATCAACCAACAGAATGAATAAACAAAATGTGAGTTACACATTTATAGAGTATTATTCAGCTTTGAGAAGGAAGGAAACTCTGACCCAGGCTATAACAGGGGTGAACCTTGAAGACGTGATGCTGAGTAAAAGAACCCACAAAAGGGCAAGTACTCTGTCATCCCACTTATAAGAGAACCTAGAATAGACAACTTCTTAGAGACAGCAGGCTGAGCAGAGTTTACCAGAGGCTGGGTGGAGGGGGAATGAAAAGTTATTGTTTAATGTGTACAGAAAGACACTCTGGCCTCATTTCACCAGATTGTTAATATTTTAAGTTAATCCTAAGAGTCACCCTCTTCCCACTCCTACTATGATGGGGCTGCTCCGCACGGCAGGGTCCACCAGGTTCAGACGTGGGATGTGGTGGGACCCTCACTTTCTACTGTGTCTCGGCCCATCCGCACGGCCCCTCCAGCCGGGTATCCAGGTCAAGTTTGGGCTCAGGGTTGGGACATCACCCCTGTGCCTCGGACACTGGCCACCGTTGCTACCTGGGGTCTTTCTCGCCTGTCACACTGTCAGGACAAAGGTGTCCTCAGGAGCCTCAAAGCTCTCCTGTTCCCTTCCCCTTTATCTTCTCCATCTTCCTCTTTCTCCTGCTCCTCCTCTTCCCCCTGCTCCTCCTCTTCTGCTCTCTGGTCCTCCTTACCCCTCCAAGCCCCAGGGACATCTTTCCAGTGTGAGGGAGAGGGCCCAGACTCCCTCCCTGTTTCTGTCAAAGACATTTTGTTTATACGCATCAATCCTCTCTCTTTCTGGGGCTTAGGTTTTTGGAAAGAAGAGTCAGAGGACTTCAAACCCATCTCTTCTTGCTGACTTCCAGGGCCACCCTCAGAGTGCTCCCTGCTGGAATCCAGGGTGAGGGGCGTGGAAACGGAGGGGGAGAAAATTTCATGCAAATCAGGGTCTGAAAATATGACCTAGGCATGATGGCCCCACTTCACGGATGGGCAGACTGAAGCCCAGAGAGGATAAACGACGCACTCAAGATCGTCAGTGGCAGGGTCAGCGTGCAAAGCTGCCTGTCCTGACACTGAGGCTGGGGGCCTCCCACTGCAGCTGCTGGCCTGGGGCTGAGCACAGCTTCTCTGGGCCCCACCCTGGTCCTCGTTCCTGAGCTTTAACCCGGGAAAGTGCAGAAGTCCCTCCTCTTCCTTTTGGGCCCCATGGGCTGCTGTCTTGCAGCTGTGTGCTAATTTGACACAGCTGCCCCACTGGCATCTCTGGAGTTAGCCAGAGAATCTGTGCCAGCGACACACGTGGTTTCCCACTGAACTTAGTGAAAGTGTCTCCAGCCGCAGGCTGGGATGTGCGGCTGATCCGCACGTGATGTGTTGGGCGGATTCCTGCCTCTGGGTGTGGAGGTTCAGGTTTTCTGCTTCACATTACAACCAAGACCAGCAGAAGGTCCCAGCTGAGCACACTGCCCTGCCGGGTCATTTCACCTTTTCTCTACAGAGACTGAGACCAGTTAAAAACGAACGAAACGAAAACCAAACCTTCCCCCCATCACCCAAGTTCAGTGTGCTCACTGCTGAACTTGGGCAAGGTAGAAGCATGTCCAGAGGCAGAGAAGATCCCCGCATGCAGCCCTGGGGCCTCCAGCCGCTTCTCAGTGGGTCCCTGCCACCTCGGAGCCTGCTGCGCACGGAGCCCACTCCCACCCCACTGGCTGCACGGCTGCTCATGTCTGCACGGGCCTCCGGATCTGATGGTTCTGGGCACCCCAGGGCGCGTTTCTCATGTGCTCAAGTCCAGCTGCCCCCAGTAGCATCACTGTTCATTCTGCCCACTTCACCGCCCTCCTGTGCCCTCGTCACCTAGGCTGGGTGCTCTGGTTCCCACCGCATCCTCACCAGGGTGCCCACTACATCTTCTGGGCATGTGCACTGGGCATACAGCATACTGATAGAAACTCAGGTGGGAGAAGGAGACCATGCCATTGAAAAGATAGTCTGTTACTCACGGTTCCCAAGAGGAGGGGACACACCCCACTGCTCAGGGGTCGGAGGTACCCGGCGAGGCACCAGGGAAGTCAGGAGGCAGAGGTGGGGGGAACACGGACAAGAGCCTTTACTGTGATTCCCATGAGAAGGAACAGGCCAGGCAGGCCCAGCACTGGCTGGTTTGGGTCATTCCAGGGCTCTGGGGTGGGGGGCCATCCCTGGTTGTCTGGTGCCCGGCCCTGAGTGATTAGGGCAGGGGGACAGTGGCCCATGGTGAGACCCCCATAGAGTAGGTGGGGACAGGGGTGGGCTCTGGGTTGGTTGCTTTGCATCTGAAAAGCACACCCCTGGGGCGAGTGGTTAATCTCTCCAGGAACTGACCAGTTCTGGGAGGGGCCGCCCCTCCAGGGTCAGCAAGGCCCCAGAGGTCAAAGCATCAGAAAACAAAAACAAAAGACATGGTTAATTCAGTACAGCAGCCTCTTGAATAGGGTGACACTAGTCCCCAGGGCCGTGCTATCCCACCCCTTCCTCCCAAGCCTCTGTAGGAGAGGCAGGGGGCAGCCTGGGCAAAGCGGGGGTGGGGGTGAGGGAGGGCACCGGCACCTTCCGGTCTGATCTCTGATGGAAACGCACTCAGGCCTTCCCTCCCATGCCCCACAGAGCCCTGAGTGGAAGGCTGTCTCCTGTGCATTCCCAGCTATGTCCTCCTGAGGACACAGATGGAAGTCCATGGGGCTGGACCAGGGTGAAGGGCCACGCCCCTCTGCCAGGCCCCTGATACTGGCCAGGATCTCTCTTCCTCCAGGCAGAGTCCCTCCTAGCAAGCTCCTCCATGTTCTGTCTGCCCACCCAGCCCCCAGACCCCTGGACAGGTGTGATCCCAGCACTGGACACACCACAGGCTCCCACTCAGGACCACTGTGGCCCGTGGAGCCCACACTGTGTGATATGTAATTTTGGAGAGTGCTTTTGTAGCATAACCTCATACTGTAAACGTTTCTCATGTTACTGAGAACGCTTCATAAAACCATTCCCTTACTTGCGGAATGATCCACCTGGGAGCACGTCCTCATTTACTGCGCCATTCCCCACCACTGTACTTGGGAAGGGAGAGGGCCCAGGCTATGGTCAAGGGTTCTAACACTTGCTTGCGCACTCCTAATGCTACTTCTGCTCACACACAGTGACAAGGGAAGAAATTAATGAGGAGGCATCGTGCAATCCTGAGAGCCTGCTTATGACCCCTCCCCAAGGCTGGCTATCAGCCAAAAGAGCATGTCTCAGAGCTCAGGGGTGGATGAAGACACAAAGCTGTCCTTTATGTCTTGTTCTTCTCTGTGGACATGATGCCGAGGTCCCTGAACCAGCCTCCCAGTGTCCCTGGGCTGGGGTGATTACTCCTGGGGACACCAGGTATTTTGTTACTTCTTTGTGCCCTTCCAGGTGCCCAGCACTGTGCTAGGCATGCCCTCGCTGCACCTCCTTGAAGGAAGCCTGCATTTCCCAGGGAGGTAAACTGATGTCCCAGGAATGGAATCAGCTTAGTGAGAGCCCAGTTGCAGGCCCTGGACAGAACAGCCGCCCGGATCCACATCCTCATCACCGTGGCTCATTCCAGAAAATGGAGAACCACTGCTGTTCAAGGTCCCTGAGCTGCCTCAGAGGAAGCCAGGTAGGGCCACTGGGGGAATCTGATGTGAGGGGCACTTAAGGGAGCTGTAAGATGTTTGGCTCATTGAATATTGAAATGACAAGCTTCTGCTTCCTAAATCCTACAACTAATTTCCAATGAGCATCAAATTCATATTATGTACAATTAACTTGGAAAAGGCAATGAAGAAGGAAGAGAGGCTCGGGGAGAGAAAAGGGATCAGATTGGACAGAGACGTGCAGGAGGGAGAGAGCCGGAGAGGGCGGGTGGGGCAGCCTGGAGGAGAAGGTGAGGGACACGAGTCTGGGTCCTCACTTCTGCCACTGGTTTTGCCACTTCAGGGTCCACAGCTTCCTCTGCCAGATCTATGAGATGCCAGCTGGTCAATTAATAATTGTCCAGAGTTCTAGTCTATCATATCTAGTCTAGTCAAAAATGACTCAAAACAGGACGGCCTTAGCTGAGCCCGGTCACTCTGGGGCAGGGGCTGCCCCAGCAAGCTGAGGGTCAGCTCTGAGGTGCAGGCGGGGCCAGGGTCTTCCACAGGGCCTTCCTGCCAGACGCCCACCCACAAGGCCAGGGCAGGCCAGCATGGTCCATTCATCACCTCGCCCTGTGCCACGAGCCCAGTGTGCGGCACAAAGCAGGCTCTTGAATGAATCAACCAATCAGTGAATCAATAAAATGCCTCACTAGGAGCCCTTTCTTTTCCTCCCCCTTCCCAAATGACACAACCTGGAAATTAATTTGATGAGACAGTATATTCAGTATTTTAAATGTGCTACCGATGCTTAGGAGAAAGAAAACAAAGAGAAAGGGATTTTTAAAGACCATGTAAATGTGTGCCTGTGTGTGCGTGCTTGTGTGCCTGTGTGTGTGCCTGTGTGTGTGTATGTGTGTGTGCCTGTGTGTATGTGTGTGCCTGTGCGTGTGAAAGAGAAATGGACAGATGAGCCACAGACATAGCACACAGACAGTGCTTCCAGGGGCCCTTCCTGATGGTGGCAGAGGTGGAATTGCGGAGCTGGCATCTCTCTGCCTCTTCTCAGCCTCTCTTCAAGATGTTCTTGGGAGAGGAGTTCAGTGGGCATCGGTTGGTTAGGAAGCACCATGAGAGAAGTGACTTTGGGCACAGGCGATCGATGAAGTTCACATGTCATCTGCCACGGGGAAATTGACTTCAGCAAAGCCACAGCTGTTTCAGACCTAGTATCAACTCTGGACCTTGAATCTATTCTGCCAGCCATGAGACAGATGCCTTCATAGGGGGAGACAAAGGCCAGGGAGCCCACAGAGGGCTCACAGAGCCTGGGACCAAGTACCCAAGAGGCTAACTTGTAAGTGGAAACAAGATGATTGTTCATGAAAAGTGGTCTGAGCGGTCATCCCCTGGAGGAGCTGCAACCGTCCAAGCCCCACCTGTGCTCCCTCCCTGGTTCCCAGGCCCTCTTGTGCAATGAACCCCAAAGTGAGGCTGGGTTTGGGCAGAGTGGCAGCTCTTTGGGGTGCACAGACTTGTTACTGGCACAGTGTGGCACACCTGAGGCACCCCCTCACAGGTCACCCAGCCTGTCCTCTGTACCAGACTTGTGGTGTCCCCAGCTTCCCCACCTGGTCTCTCCGCCCTTCAGATTGGAGCGGGGGTGGGTGAGCCCATCATGTCCCTCTTCCCTGTGTCACTGCAGGAGCCTGTCTTGTCCCTGCCGGGTCCAGGCTGTGCCCTCATGTTCTGTCTTATTTACCAAGGGGAGCAGGGCCCACAACATTAGCCTCCACGAACTTTTCTCCAAGCTTAATCCTACTGCGACCACACTGTTCACAGCAAAAAGATCCAGAGTGACGGTCTGTCAGCAACAGAGTATCTGTCGCGCAGTCTGGAGCGGGTGGCCGGCGGCCTGGCTCACCTCCACAAACGCACACAGCAGGCACACAGGCGCAGAACAGGGGTGCCTCGCCTGCCTCTTTCACGCCGTGGGATGATTCAAGACTTTCTTACACAAATAAGCAGAGCTTGGATCCCACTCCTTCCCAGTCAGCAGCTGCCACATTAAACAGGAATCAATTAACCGCCGTGTTTGGAACCCTAAGAAGCTGATTCGGTGGCGACGCCGCCCTGTGAAGTGTCTGAAAAAGACCTGCTCTTAGATGGCGACGTGCTCCCCCAGCACGTCTAGCGAGAGCTCTCCTCCTCGGCAAAGCACCCCTTAGCCGCGCGTTGGCTTGGCCTTGGCCCAGTGCCGCTCTGGCTGGTGGGACCCAAGTGTCCCTCAACGTCTCCCAAGTCCTCTGTCTGGGCAGGGGCAGCTCCCGCATGTGGGCCACCAGCTTCATCCTCACAGCAGTCCTGAGGCTTGACAGAAGCGACAGAGTTCAGAGTTTGCAGTTAAGCTGAAACGGAAACCCCTTTTCAACAGAATTCTTCCAGCTCCCCCACCCCGCACCCCACTGAGGCCGCAGTGCAGGCGGTTATGGGACACTCAGAAAGCGCAGAAAGAATGTCTGAGCGGCGACAGGGGCGGGGACCGGGCCACGCAGGGAAGCCCCGGCCTGGCCCAGCTGCGCGGCGCGCCCTCGGGGAGGCCGGTAAACGGGGGATGAGATGTTAGCTCCAATTAGAGTTCAAATCAGAAAATGAAGCCTCATTTTAGGGGAAGAAGGGGACAAAAGGACCCCGTGAAAGAGCTCTCGGCCAGGAATCAGGAAATCAGGACGCCTCGGGTAAGATACCCTGAGGGCGCCACGTAAGCTGGAAACAGAAGGAGCCCAGCAGTACCGACCAGCAGTCGCCAACCCTCTTTGGTCGCAGAACCCCTTACGAATCTGATGGAAACGTTGGGTCAGACAACTGAGAAAACCACACATAAACACTCGCAGAGTTTTCACGTGCAGATTTTTAATCGCATTGGAAATAATTTGGGTCATATGGACAGGATGTAAAACCAATGCAGAGTCGGGGAAGGTAGAGCTCAGTGATAGAGCGCCTGCTTGGCATGCCCGAGGTCCTGGGTTCAATCCCCAGTCCCTCCATTAAAAAAATAAACAAACAAATAAATAAACCTAATTACCTCCCCCTCCAAAAAACTATTTTTTAAATCAACACAGAGAATGTGACAGGATGCTACGCGAGGACTTGTCCTGTTGTAGTAGGATCATTGCTGAAAAGAGCTCTTACCAGCACCACGCATTCTAAAGAGAGGCACTCAAAATAACGGCAGGAGGTGTGGAAAGGTGGCCAAATACTAGTTTTTGGAATTTTAGTTACTCACTCACTTCCGGGCTACATAATGGGGAAAGGAGTTCACTAAAGGGGTGCGAAGATGCCTTTAAGGACAGTTGAGGCATTGGGTACATTTGTCCTGCTTCAGGAGAGGACGGACACCCTTCCTGCATCCCGTTCAAGCCAGGCGAGGGGAGAGGAGGCTTGAGGAGAACCAGCCCCAGAACCTGGAGGTCTAGGCCCGCAGGGAGACCGGTGGAGCCCGGAGGTTCTGCCTCCTCACCTGAGGACGCGCTCAGGGCCCAAACCAGGAGGGAGTGGAAGAGAGAACGAAGGGCATGCAGGTAAAACAGAGGAAGGAAAAGCACACAGTCGAGGCACAGTGCTGGCTGCAGCGTCCTGCCTTCACCCACAGGCCTCTCCCCTCTGGAAGCCAGCCAGGGCTGCAGCTCAGCCGTGAGTTCCCACCCCCGTGCCCACCCCAGCACCTTGGGACCCTTCTCCATCCCTGCACAACGTTTATCTTGGCAGCAGCACTAGCTGGGCTCTCAGCCGGCTCCGCTTTCCGTCCCCTGGGTCTGAGGTGCTCAGCCAACACTTCAGGCGGGATTAGGAAAACTAATTGGCAGCTAGTTGGGCATAATTCTGTGGGGCATTTGTCTAAAGACAGCCTGAGACCAGCTAAGTTATCCCGAGCCGGACACCCCCACTTCTCCCTGCTCACCCAGCTGGGTCCTAGAAGACACAGGAAGCCCCTTTTCCCCAAACATACCACCCAGCCTGGGATCCCGTGTCCCCAATAGAAAAGCTGAGAATGTGCTTAGGGCAACGTCAACACAGGGACCTTCCCCTCAACACCTTTTTTAAGATTTTGATGATTTCCATTAAAAATGTTTTTTTGATGTAATCATCTTGAGATGCTTGAATCTTGAATGTTTTGGATTTTCGTAAACACACAGTTCAGAGTTGTATTCATCTTTAGTTGCATGTGGGGGGGGGGTGCGCCCTGGGCTCCTGGCCCAAGGACACCAAGAGTCCAAGAGTCAAAAAGGCGCCTGCAGCTCTCCCTGCGCCAGGCCCGCTCCCAGGCTCCACACTCACGCCCGGTCAGCCCACACATCAGGAGAGGGAGGCCCGGAGAGGTTTTAGGGAGTCGAGTCCAAGACCCCACAAGTGGCGAGCAGCAGAGCCCGGCTTCAGGCCCCAGCATGCGTTGCCGAAGCCAGATACAGGATACACCCACCCTTCTTTCTGTGGCCCGCCTCCCTTGGGGCTGCAGCTGCTCAGAGCAGCCAGTGAGAGGATGACCCCAGGGCCTGAGTGGACCCCATGCAGGACCACTCCCAGGGAAGCCCGCTGTCAGCCTTTACCTGCACGCCACTGGGAAGGGGCAGCCGGGCCCCATGACACCTGAACAACTCTCCCCCCTTCTCTGGGTCTCCATTTCCTCAGTTACAGGAAAAGATGACAAGACCACTTCAGCCATAGTCAGTTAGACTTAAATGCAGCGGAAGAAAAAAGGCTGAGCGCTTGCCAGAATCTAGAACACTCAGGTCTCCTCTGGGCGGGGCCGTCAGCCCGTGTGGGGCTCCGGGGACAGCAGGTCCCACCCTGGAGCAGGAGCGGGAGCAGGGAAGTGGGGCCCCCCTGGACTAACAGGTCCAGAACTCACACCCCCGGGTGAAGCCCACCCAGGCTCCTTGGGCAGCACCGGCTTCTGGCTGCAAGTGGGCTTTAGGCACAGAGCCCCAGGCTCAGGCCCAGGGTCCTGGGTGGGGCCCGGGCAGCGCGGCTCATGTTCCATGGGTGCCAGGGCCTGCAAACCCCCAGAAACTATTCAGAGTAAGAGTAAGGAGCTCCGGGCAGAGGCCAGAACCTGAACACAAAGCTGAACCCAGGACCTGAGGGCTGGTGTCTGGAGTGTCAGAGCCTCAGCTTCACAGCACCAGCCAGCAGACTGTAGATCCATCCGTACTCCCCTCCCTCCCCAGGGCCCTCATTGTCTCACCCTGGGAGATGTCTCCAGGTACAAATGTTATCATTTGAAATGGGTGAAGGATGCGCTCTCATTTTTATGTAAACGTTGTTCTAAATGAAGCATCTTTGGAAAACCGCTCTGTCATTGTCAGGGGTCCAGCAAGCTTTTCCCTTCCAGGGCCAGACTGTCAGTATTTTCAAGCTTGGGCAGGTCATATGGTCTCTGTCACAATTACTTTCATCTGCCCCCAGCACGAAAGCAACCACAAATAATCGGTAAGTGAATGGACATGGGGCTGTGTTCCAATAAAACTTTATTTACAAAAGCAGGTGGTGGGCTGGATTTGGCCCACTGGTCCGAGCTGTCACCTCCATGCTCTTTAATTTGGCATCGAAGTAAAGCCAGAGCTTGCTGTGCAAACACAGCTGTAGCTGGTGATGCTAGCACCTTCCCCCCAACCCCCCAACCAGATTCCTGCCTCCAAGCCTTGTCTATGTAAAAACACTGGAGTTCCCCTGGTCCTGGATAACCTTTTCCTGATACCAGCCAAGGCCTCCGTCCATGGCACCCACCCAGGGTGCCTGCCTGGCCGGGGGGCAGAAGGAACCAGTGAGTCTGACTTAGTGCTGAAGACAGCCAGTGAGCAGAGACGGCTCATGATCTCTGCTGTTCAGATAGGAAATTGTTTTTCTGGTCTTTCTCCAAAGAACTGCACTGATAACAAACAGATTGATGCCAATTAAAACAAGAAGGGAGAGCTGGCCCTGTCCCCAGTAGAGGAGCTGGTGGCAAGCATGTCCCAACTGGAAAGCATTCTGCTTCCTTCTTCCCACCAGCACCGAGTGGGGAGGTGGGAACTGGGGCCACCAGGACCCAGGCGGACAGGCCCGAGGGACTCACATGTGCCCAGAAGGACACAGGGCTGAAAACATAATTGGAAGGATTTAGTCTAGGGGCGCTAGGTTTCTGGAAAAGGCCTGGATGGTCTCATTTCCTTGAGGTTTCTAAGAAAAGGGAAGGTTTTCACTGCTTAGAAGGAGTGGAGATAAGATTTCCTAAAGGCAAAGAAGGCGAGACTTCTAGTTTCTCTGTGGTGATAATCATCGTGGTGTGGATGAAAGTTGCGTTTCTAATTTATTAAGAGTTCCCTCAGTGCCAGGCCCCAAGCTAAATGTGTAAGCTCCATTTGACAGAGAAGGAAGCAAAGATTGGGCATAGTTGTGCCCAACACCTCCCAGCTGGGTTTGAACCCAGGTCTCCAAATCTCATTTGCTAACACAGTGCACTACACTGTCACTGCACAGAGTGCGGTCTTGTAGCAGTCAGGGCTCCCCAGAGAAGCAGAAAGCTGCACCAGTATGTGCAGGGGGTGGTCTCTGTGAGAGAGATTGATTCATTTTAAGGCACTGGCTCACAGGATTGTGGAAATGTGGTAAGTCCAAAGTTTGCAGGGCAGGCCAGCATCAGGAGAACCAGGAGAGTCACAGTTCACATGCAAAGGCCCTCGCGTGGGCTGACAGAATTCCTTCTCCTTCCAGGAAGCTCAGTCTTTGGGCTCTGATGGTCTTCAACTGATTGGGTGAGGCCCACCACATTATGGAGGGGCATCTGCTTTGCTTCATGTGTACGCATTTCAATATCAATCTCATCTAAAAAATACCTTCACAGAAACATCTAGAATAGTATTTGACCACATATCTGGGTATTGTGGCCTGGCCAAGTTGACACATAAAATTAACCATCACAGGTCCCTTCAGCACCTGCATCACCTGGGAGCTGGTTAGAAACCCCACATCAGCCCTACCAGACCTACTGAGTCAGCGTTTGCATGGAGAGTGGGAAATGCTGCCCAAGACCGCTGCTCTCTGCTGTTTCTAAGACTTACTACCTGCCTCCCACCGACACCTACAACAACTCAGTGATTTCTCCGGTCGCTCAGATTCCACAGTGAGGGGAGGTGAAATCTGGATGTTCCGTGATGGGCTGCGCAGGGATTCCTGGTCTCCACTGTAGAGCTCACTGCTTCACTCGTTCCACGCCTCCTGAACTCCTCCAGGTCTGATGCTCTGAGGTCCCAGAACACACCCCCTTCCTGGTCCACAAGGCATGGAGATGCCCGCCGTCTTCCGTCCTTCACACTGGGGAGATGGCCCTGTGGGAGGGGAGGACCCCAGGCTGTGAGTCAGGAGAACTGGGTTCTGCATGGATTTCTGACTCTGTGTGATGACAACCCATCACTAGCTACCTTCTCTGGCCCATCATTGTCTTAGGTGTAAAAATGAAGGCTTTGTCCCACATCAGTGGCTTTCAAGCCACTCTCTCCCTGCCAGTGGAATCCTTTTGGGTAACTGAAATATTACATACAACCCCAAAATGCAAAACAGGTGAGACTGGAGAGTGATAAATAAAGGAGAGGAGGGTAGATAACCTTGGCCGAGCCCTACCCAGGCTCCCCCTTCCCTCCCTCATACCTGCAGGCCACTCCTGAATGTGAGTTTGCAGGGAGCAACCTGAACCCCACTGCCAGGTCCCAGGAGGTGGAGGCCTCTTCCAGCCTCTAAATTCCTCTGCTGAGTCCGAGAGGCCAGGCCCTCCTGAGGCGGCAGGGCGAGTGGGGAAGCGTGGGCTTTACCACCAAGCAGTCGGGATTCACAGCCCCAGCCTCATGCCTACTCAGCCTCGTTAGTCCCCTCGGGCTGCAGTGACAAAGTACACACATCCAAGATCAAGGTGTCAGCTGGGGTGGTCCCTTCTGAAGTCCGTTTCCTTGGTGTGTAGATGACCGTCTTGTCCCTGTGTCCTCACACGGTCCTCCCTCCACGTGGGTCTGTGTCCTAACCTCCTCTTCTTATAAGGACACAGTCAGATTGGATGAGAGATCACACTCATGAGCTCATTTTAGTTTAATCCCCTTTTAAGGACCCCATCTCCCAATACAGTCCCACCCTGAGGTATGGGGGTTAGGACTTCAACATAGGAATTTGGGGGACACAGAACCCATCATAGCCCCTCTGGCACTGATTTCCTGTGAAGACACCGCTGCAGGGTTCAGGGCTCACCCCAGGCCACTGCCTCAGGCACTCCTTCACCCACTGCCCTCCCCCAGCCCCTCTAGTTGCCCTCCCACCTGTGCCCACCTGCGGAGGGCTGGGGGGACAAGGACTGGGCCTGACTCACAGAGTGGACAGCGAGACATGGGCAGGGTTTCTGTGGCCTCAGCCACTCGAGCTGCTGGAGCAGGGCCCATGCAGGGGCTCAGCTGCTGGTCCTCAAGGCTCAGGCAGGCGGCTGGCCGCTGGGAGTAGGGTCCACAGCTCCACTAAGTCACCCAGAGCAGAAACCAAAGTAGCAGGCCAGCCCCCCAATCAGGATGTGGCAGGGAGGGGACTGACTCAGGCTCAGAGACTGAGACGCAGGAGCACTGGGGACAGTGCAGGAGCCCAGGACTCGGTGTTCTGGGCTGTGTCCAGGCAACCCAGGGGGAGGGTGTGCCAAAGCCAGCCCACTCATCTTTATATATAAGGGGGGGGTTTAGCATGTACATCACTGCCCAGCCCGAGGCTAGATTTCCTGATCTCCCCAGAGGCTGTGCATGGCATCAGCCATGGGGTCGAAGTAGGAGTGGAGAGGGCACCGTGTCTTATAAAGAAATCCAAGGCTCCTCTTCCCTACCTGTGCCCCCAGGCTAAGGTGCAGACAAGGCCACAGGCAGACAACAGCAGGGCAGCCACTGTGAAGGATGTCGTGGAGCCAGCCACCTGCTGGACCCCACCTCTGGAGGCTGCTTCCCACTTCTTTTGTAGTCCGGGAACAGGAGCTGGAAAATGACTCCAGCTGGGATGTCAGGGGACAGAGAGTGAGGCTGGGAGGACCACTCCTACTGACCAGCACCCTGGCACATCCTTAAGACGCCCAGGAGCCTCTGGGAGCCTGCAGTCTGCTCACCCGAGGCTCGCTCCCCATCTGCCTGTCCCGTTCCCTCCCCCTTCCCTCTCCACTAGCTTTCCCGACCTCAGACTGCAAAGGCACCAAGGTGTCAGCTGTCTGATTTGATCAGTTACTCTGTGCCAGTGACAAAGGGTCCAGGGAATGAAGCTCCTTCTGATTTCAAGTTTTTTAATAATTAGGACACATTGATGTGGAATGTTGTCATTTTTTTACTGCATGTAAGAAAATGATGCATTTTCTACTTCCATCTATAAATATAATAAACTATATAAATTAGGTTTTGTTAATGTTATATTCACTTTGTTTTACTTGGTCTCAAGGTATCTTCAGAAAGTAGGGGAAAAGGGAAAGTCCAAGGTTGGAGCTCAGATCTGGAGGCCTGGGCGGTGACGTGTGCATGCTCTGACCACACAAAAGGTGAAATCTAAGGTTGTCAGCATTTTAAGAGTACATTTTTATACAATTTGGACAAGTAAATAACTTTTAAGGACAGATCACCTGGATTAAACGGGAGATTTCCTGGAGGGCAAGAAAAGTCTTCTCTAGTAAGATCCCGTGTTATCCCCTTTGTAAGGAAATTTACTCTCACACAGGGG
The DNA here is from genome assembly GCF_036321535.1 of Camelus dromedarius. Lineage (NCBI taxonomy): Eukaryota > Metazoa > Chordata > Mammalia > Artiodactyla > Camelidae > Camelus > Camelus dromedarius. The sequence goes on from NC_087443.1 coordinate 4,907,620, forward strand.
CCTTGGCCAACTAGCAAAATATCATTGTCTTGGAGACACAAGAGATTGTTCAGTTTACCAATAAAAGGTCAAGGTCTCGGGTTTTTTTTTCTGGACAACAGGGCACTATAAAATACCCGGAGACCTGTGTCCCCAGAATGTGCTGGTGAATGTGTTCCAAACACCCCAGTGATGACCACATCAGGACCAGAATCCTGCTGGGCAAGAGTGGGGCATCAATTTGTGCCTCCCTTGATCCAGGGGTCTATCTGAGGGCTCCATAGAAGCCTGGAAATGGTGGCCAATGGTGTCTGGTTTCGTGTTTAAGGAAAGGGATGGCGTGTCAGGGCTTCCTGGGGAGTTTGGTGTGGTGCACGTCACCCCTTCCCTTGGAGAAGAGGGCAGGAGTGAGGAAGGGTCCTTCACCTCCTCTGATGCCACTGCCCGGCCCGGTGAGTCAAGGAGGGTGGGTGGCAACAGAGCAAGTGCCGAGAGGCCTGGGGTGAACCGGGGAGGGAAGCAGGGAGAAAGATGAAGGCAGGAATTAGGTCACCATCAGGGAGGCGTGGCCCCTCTGAAAACCCATTCTGGATGGGCTGTGGGGGCGGGAGGATAAACAGAACATTCTGGGGCTCAGCTCTGCCTTTTTTGGTGCCACTTAAGCTGAGCAGCATATGGAAGAGATTTTATTTCTTCTCAAATGTTGATGCTAATTTTGAAATCTTCTATTCGAACAAGATATCAAACTATATCATAGGAGAACACACAGATTGTTACCCAAGTGACAGCTCTCCGAAGACAAGCCCACATGCTCTGTTCACTTGTTCCAGACCCTGGACCGCCTCGTCAGGGCCCCCACCCGCCCCTGATGCTGAGATGGGAGGCGGGCGGCTCCACATGCCCTGCCCCCAGGATTGCCACACCCTTCATACTTGTTCCCGGACATCTTGTGGGCTTAAATGTCATTCCAGACTAGGGAACAACACCCACCAGTGGCACCTCTTGAGAAGTGGGACCCTAGCAAGGCTGTTTCCTGGCAAGACACAGCTTCCAAATTTTTACTCACTGAAAGGAATTTCCTCCTTCAGTTACAGGGTAGCTGCCTCGCTGGTTCAAAAAAGTCCCCCCGACACTGCTCTCAGCCACCGATGGTGGGCAATGCATGGCCCTGCCTTGTCCAGGTGGGGAGGGACCACGGATCGGGCCGGCGCCCTCCCTGTGGCCAGCCCCCAGCCCCACCCTGCCCTTTCCCATCCACCCTTCCCCCTGGGGCTTCACCCACGTTCACAGCACTCCTGTCATGCTACTGGGCATGGCCCACTTGACTGCAGCAAACGTTTTCAAGATAATCATCCTGGAAAAACAGTCGTTGAATTGGACAGAACACAAACATCTGGACTCCAGAGGCTGATCTAGAAAGGAAATGTGCTCCAGCCCCCATCTGCCCCCTCGGAGTGACGGACCCTCCTCTCAGGCTGCAGTAAGGGGTCGGGGGGGTGTGCTTCCCGGCTTCAGCTGGGTGAAGGGTCTCTCAGTCTTGAAGGCAGCCAGTGGGTTCTTTATCCTGACCCAGGTCTTGTGTGGGGAACGATGCATACCCTTCCAGCTTCCATTGATTGCCTGTGCAGCCTGTGAAAGAGTAATGATGGTCACCAGAACTCAGATGTGTCGGTCACCTGCTACACGCCCCACCCTGTCCTAAGCCTTTTATGTGGCTTATCTGATTTGAACCCTCATCACCGTCCTATGCAATGATTATTGCTGTCCCCATCTTACAGAGAAGGAACTGAAGCCTCAAGGACTTAACTTCCGAGATGTCACAGCCCATGGACAGAAAGCTTTTTAAAGCCAATTCCCTGAATTGTCACATAATCCAGTCTCCCTGAACCCACACCAACAACCACCTGCTAACAGAGAAGCAGTGAGCCTCCTGACTTCCTGGACTCTTGACCTCTGGGACACGCTCCTGGCCTTCCCAGTGATGCTCTAGGCCACAGGGTGGGCCTTGGGTGATGAGTGTGGCAGAAGCTCTTCCTTCAACCAGGCGGCCTTCCTTCTGCAGCTGGTTCGCTTTCTTGCCTGGGGCTCTGCTCTCGGCCAGTTCTGCCACCTGAGTGCCTCCCCGGTCAGCTGTGTGGGTGCCTCTCTGTGCACCCCAACTCAGCATGCTTCCTCCCTGCTCTTGATTCCAAGGCCTTGAGTGGGGTTCCTCTGGGTCCTCCAGGCTCAGCCTCGGGACAGCAGTGGCCCCTCGCTGGCCCCGCGTCTGCCCTGTGCCGGGCTGGCCGCAGATACACCAGCACAGCCGTGGCACCGCGCTGCCACCGGCTCCAGGCAGCTGAGCCCGACTTGCTGACACTTGGAAAGGGCTTTATAAGCTTCCACGCACACTCATTCATATTCATGACCAGTGTCCCTTCCTCCTCCCGATGGTCCTGGGAAACCAGCGTTATGATTCTCATTTTATGGTAAAGAAATGAAGGCTCAGAGACACTGAGTAACATGTCCTGGGTCCTATATCCCCTATAGGGCCCAGTTTGTCCTGGAGCCCAGGTCCCCGATCCAGTAGTACTGGGCTTTCTCCTGTGCTTTATTTGCTTCAGCGCTGGCCTCTTCGCTGGCCGGCAGGGTGAGGCAGGCGGAAGGAGGCACCAAGGCAGATTCAGACAGGTGGCCCCTCAGACACTGCTGAATGCTCTGGGGTCCAGGGGGTCTGGCAGAGAACTCCCTGAGAGGTAAGTTGTAAGCCTGATGCCGAGAGAGCTAAGGGACGTGGGGTGGGGGACACGCATCCCAGAAGGAGGAAGTTGTGCGGGTGAGGAGATGCATTGTCCTGACCCAGCAAGGGCAGCACCTGGCCAAGGTGGACCCCACCTCAGGCTGGGGGAGGAGCTGAGTCAGAGGGGACCTGGGGATCAAAGAGGGGTGGGCGGTCAGTTGTGTGACCAGTGCTGCAGCGGAGGAAAGTCTGGGGATGGGAGAGCAGGAAGGGGTTCGGTGCAATATTCCAACCTCTGTGCACACAACCTTTGGCCCGGTAGGGAAACACCAAATCTTCCCCCTAGTCTACCACGTGGCTTCACCACCCCAAAAGGCTGGGCCACAGCTGGGGCTTGAGCAGCCAACCCCGCCCTGCACGGGCCCCCAGGCCGGGGGCGTGGCCACTTCAGCTGCTGTGGGGCCGGCAGAGGGGACCTTCACCTGCAGCTCTCTTTCAGCCTCCACCAGCTGCCGGAAGGAGCTTTGCTCCTCTGAGCATGACCCACATATCCTGACATCACAGGACATGAAAAGTTTTCAAAGTGTGGATTTCTAGGCCCAGCTCGCCAGTGCGGCTGAATCAGTCTCTTTTGATTGGGCGAGTGGATCTCAGTGATCTGGACTTTTTTTTTTAATAGATTTATCTTTCTAGAGCAATTTTAGGTTCACAGGAAAATTGTGTGGAGAGCACGGATTCCCCCATAAACCCCCTTTTCCTGTACACATGCACAGCTTCTCCCACTGTTAACATTCCCCACCAGACCGGTAGGTTTGTTGCAGTGGATGAACCTGCATTAATGCATCATTATCACCCAAAGCCCAGAGTTTGCCTTCAGGTTCCCTCCTGGTGTTGTACACTCTATGGGTCTGGACCAATGTACACTGAGTGATGTGTATCCACCAGTATAGGATCATACAAAGTCGTTTCACTGCCCTGGAAATCCTCTGTGCCCCACCTGTTCAAGACTCCCTCCCCCAGCCTCTGACAACCACTGATCTCTTTACTGTCTCCATGACTCTGCCTTTTCCAGAATGTCATGTAGTTGGAATCACATAGCGTGTAGCCTTTTCAGACCGGCTTCTTTCACTGAGTCATATGCATTGAACATTAATGTGTGTCTTTTCGTGGCTTGGTAGCTCATTTCTTTTTAGCACTCACTAATATTCCATTGGATGTACCACAGTTTATCCATTCACCATGAACATCTTGGTTATTTGCAAGTTTGGGCAATTATGTATAAGGTTGCTGTTGACATTGCTGTGCAGGTTTTCGTGTGGACATATGTCTTCAGCTCCTTTGGGCAAACACAAAGAAGCACAATTGCTAAAGCATTTGGTAAAAGTAGATTTAGTTTTGGAGGAGATCGCCAAACTGCCTTCCAAGGTGGCTGTGCCAGCAGTGAGTGAGAGTTCCTGTTGCCCCACATCCTCACCAGCATTTGGTGTGGTCAGTGTTCTGGTTTTACACCTCTCTCATCACAATCTGTAATCTGAACTTTTAACAAGAAGACTGAGAGCCACTCTCTGGAGGTGCGTACCCTGTCTAAGACATCGGGAGCAGCAAACTGTGTTGCAGGTATGGGGGGAATTTGAGAAAAGCAGCCCCAGCACCTCCGGAATGCCAGCTGTGGTCCCAAGTTTGGGTCTGCATTTAGTGTAGCTGCACTGGATTAACAGCCATTGGGTGATGCCTTAGCTGGGGATTTCAGAACTCCTAGAACCTTCTAGAAGTTTTGTGAAGAATCCTCAGGTAATGGTGGAGGTTTGCTTTATTTAGCTGTTTTGTTTTGTTTTGTTTTGTTTTTTAAGGGGCCAAATTCAAGCCTCCAAATGTGTATTCCATCCCGCACTGGCTCACAGCAGCCGTTTGGCCTTGGTCCCGGTTAGTTATTGCTGGAACACAGAGCAGCAGTCATGCTCAGTGAGCTTGCCAGGGCCAGGATCCCCGACCACCCCCGAGGGCCCTGTGATGCAGGAGGCTCTGTCAGCAGTTTCCAGCACTGAAGAGGCATTGGCCTTGAGCCAGCCCAGACACGTGGGGGCTGGGCTGCCCTGCACACACCGCCTCCCTGCCCCAGGCCTACGCTCAGGGCTTCCCAGCCATCAGGACCAGTCTCATTAAACTTGCAGAGCGAGCCTGGTGGGTGTTCAGCTTGCTCAGAGAGCCTTCCAGAATCTTCCAGCAGAGCCTGGCCCACTTCCGGATGTAAGCCACAGGAACTCAGCAGCCCCAGATCTCAGCACTGCTGTCCGTGGCCGTGGCCCTTTCTGGCCCCAGCCCTGCCCGGTGTGGGTGTGGAGGGGAAGGGGCTGGGAGGGAGAGAGCCGTCTGAGGCGGGATGATGGAATCTGATCTTGCTCTTTGGGTGAGATCTGACCCTGTTCATTCAGTGCATTTAGGAAATGGGACTGAGGCACCTGCATCCTCTTCCTGCTGGGGCACTGAATCCCTGATGCCCTCCCCACGCCCTCGGGAGAGCAAGGTCAAACAGTCCCTCTCGGTGGGCCCAGCTTCACGTTCCTGGGGACTCTGCACACCTCTGTGGATTTGTAAGGTCACCTCCGCAACAGAGCCTGGCTCAGCAGATTTAATCCAAAACAAGCTCCATCAGGCACCCCATTGGAGAGATTCCGTCAGACAGACTTACACTGGGGAGAGCGATTTGAAGGAGAGGCAACTAAAATGCCCCTGGGGCTTGGGGAGGAGAGTCACCTTTTTCCCCAGATTCTGCCTCTCACAGTGGAAAAGACGCATAGCCTCAGACACCACCCAGATATGAGCCCCCAGGCAAGGCCCGGGCCCCGCTGACGGCAGGGCACGCCTTAGTCACTCCATCAGCTTGAACTGCTCCTTCTACTTTCTCCAGAGAATCATCCTGCTGCCAAAATCGAACCCCAGGATGATGGTGATGTCAGCGACGCTCTCGGGAACTGTGCCAGCAGGACGCCCAGAAAGCCGGGCCTTGGCTGCAGTCACCAGGGGTCTTGGGTGTTTGTCTTGACTCCTCCTGCAAATCCACCACCAGGGGTGGCTCTGCCTGGGCCTGGGGAGAGTCCCCTGTGGACAAGGAGAGTTTTTCTGGTGATGTGAGCTCCATGAGCGACCAAGTTCAGTTACTAACGCACCCCCTGTGAATGTCATTCAAAGCAAAAACTCGGGCCTGGGGCCGGCAGGACGCCTGCAGACAGAACAGAGACCAGGTGGATCCGCCTGCTGGGGCCGGAACGGGGAGCCCCAGACCCAGCAGCTTAAACGACAGATGCCTGTTTTCGCCCAGTTCCAGAGACGGGAAGCCCCAGGTCACAGTGTCGACAGGGCTGGTTTCTCCTGAGGCCTTTCTCCTCAGCTTGTGGGTGGTCACCATCTCCCTGTGTCCCAAAGGACCAGTCACACTGGACCAGGTGCAACCTGATGACCTCATATAATTTAATCATCTCTTTTAAGTCCCTGTCTCCCAATACTGTCACATTCTGAGGTTCTGGGGGCTAGAAATTCAACACTGGGGAGGAGGAGGGGACACAATTCAACTGATAACACCTGGGAGCCTCTTCTGTCCCTGCCAGCATTTCCCCTGCCGCCCCTCCCTGGCCTTGGCCTCCCCAGGACTAGAGCCAGGGTGGACAGAGCCTTGGTGGGAGGGAATGGTTCTCTCTGTCTGGCTTTGGATCCCTGTGGCCACAGCGCACGTGGAAAACTGGCCTTTCTCTTGGGAGTGTCTACTTGGGTCCTTCAGGGGCCCTCTCCTGGGATTCCTGGGACCCTTCCACCTCCAGTTCTCCTGACAAGGGCGATGCTCTGCCCAGCTGGCCACAGCAGCTCGCCTTCAGTCCCTGGCTTTTGGAGGTTCATCTGCACACAGGAGGTGGGGGCATCCTCTTTTGGGGTGTCGAGGACAGAGGCCCCAGGCCTGATCTCTCAGGAGAGACCCGTTCCCCTTCTGGTGCAGTCCTTGGCAGGCTGACAACCTCCCACCCGCAGCCAGTGTCTCACCTCCTCCAGCTGCCTCACCAGTCCCTCACCCTTTGACTCTCAGGCCAGTGTCAGACCTGTGTCCCCCTGTCAGCACCTCAGTGTGTCTGCTTAAAGCCCCCTGCCCTAAACTGGAGGTGTGGGGACAGACCCCCACTCCTTCCCCACAGAAGGGGAAGGACTCACTGCACACCCACAGTATTATGAATCCTCTCTTGAACCACTCACCTCTCTCCATCTCTTTTATTGGCAGCCAGACACTGCCCAGAGACCTGTGACAGGTCAGCCGGGGGGCTGGGGACTATCCTCGGAACGTGGGGCTACTGGCCACTTACTGACTGGAGCCTCGAGTGAAAATCAGGCAGAGGCCCGTCTAATTACCCCTTACAAAGTGCAGCGTCAATCAAGGGTGGAAGTTGGGGGCTGTGGATGGGACGGCGGGAGCGACACTCACCACCAGCTGACAGCGGGCCGGGCGGCGGGCAGCCAGAAGCAGCCTTTTCCTCCTAATCTCAGGCTGTGGGTTCAGACAGACCAGCGCCTCGGGCTTTGGGCTTTGGGGTCTGAATTAACTCCTTCCAGAGGCACCTTTAACCGAGTGGTGGTGCTTTTCTAGCAATGTGCTCGCCCTGTTCAAATACAGACCAGTTAAGACAGCAAAATGTCATGGTAACCTTAGCATATTTTTTTTAAATATGATGCAACTTAGATAAAGTTCAAAGAAACACAAACAGGCCTGGAGGGGAGAGAGAGCAAGTGTGGAAAAGAAAGTGAGGAGATGGGTGAGGACCCAGCCGGGGCCAGCGGAGGCCTTGGTCCGGGATTTCGCCTGAGGGGTCAGCGATCGGTCCCTCCTATCACCAGCTTCAAAGGGTCAGAATCTTTTTTTGACATTGGGTTAAAAACACCAGATCTGAGTCTCACTTACAAAGTCGTGATGTTCAATGCTCCTCAGTTTTGTAAACATTCCTGGTGTTCACAGCTGGAGACCCTTGGCGGCTTGTTTGTTCTGTTACAGAGGACGTGGCTGTATATCTTTCCTAATCCCAGAAAAAAGATAAGACTGTTTTTCCCTGCACCACTGCTCAGAGTTTCTTCTTCCTTCTTCTTTCCCTCTGGGGACTGACACACTGACAACACAGACCTCTCCCCAGGCGCCTGCTCTCCCCTTCCCTGACTCTGCCCCGGGGACCTCAGAGCCACGTCTACAGATAATGCACCTTGAACTGTGTGCTTTTCCCTCTGGGGCTGCAGTTGAACAATTCAGCTACCAGTTCCTCAGCTGGTGGCCCGACACCATCCTCTGGCTCCATGAGGCTGCTCAACACACAGTCATTCAGTCCTCGTGTCCCTTTATCCCCCACTCCTGCCCTGTCTCCCCTCTGCACAGCCTCGTGGTACCACGGCCTCCTCCCAGCCCTCCTCCCACACTGGTTCCTGTAGGGTTCCATTAAGTGTGATGTCAGCTGTGGATATTTTGTAGATGTCCTCCACCTAATTGAGGACGTTACCCTCTATTCCTAGTTTGATGAGTTTTTTAAAATCATGAATGGGTTTGGATTTTGCCAAAATTTTGTCTACATTTATTGATATGATCATGTAATTTTTGTTCTTCAGTCTATTGATATGACGGATTATGTTATGGACTGAGTGTTTAACCCCCATCCCAGATTCATATGTTAAAACCATAACCCCCAATAGAGCTGTATTTGGAGATGGGACCTCTAAGGAAGTGATCAAGGTTAAATGAGGTTGTAAGCATGAAGCCTTGCTCCAACAGAATTAGTGTCCTTATAGGAAGGACTTCCTTATATTAGTGCCCTATATAAGAGACACCGGAGAGCTCACCCTCTTTTTCCATGTGCAGGTACCAAGGAAGGCCACGGGAGGGCCCAGAGAGGAGGTGGCCGTCTACAAGCCAGGAAAAGAGTTCCCACCAGAAACCAAATTCCCTAGCACCTTGATCTTGGACTTGCAGTCTCCAAAACTTGGAGGAAATACATTTCTGCTGTTCAAGCTACCCAGCCTGTGGTGTTTTGCTATAGCAGCCTGAGCAGACTAAGACAAATTACATTAGTTAATTTTCAAATATTGAGCTGGCCTTGCATACCTGGAATAAATCCAGTCATGGGTTATAATTCTACTTGTGCATTGTTGGATTCAATTTGCTAGTAATTTGTTGAGGATTTTGTATCTGTGTTCATGAGAAATATTCATCTGAAGTTTTCCTTTCTTGTGATGTCTTTCTCTGATTTGGGTGTTGGAGTAACACTGGCCTCATGGAGTTAAGTGTTCCCTCTGCTTCCATTTTCTGAAAGATTGAAAAAAATAATACTATAGTGTCCTCCTTTTTTTTTGGTAAAATCCACCAGTAAACCCAACCTGATTCTTTCTGTTTTAGAAAATTATTAGTTATTGATTCAATTTTTAAATAGATATGGATCTGTTCAGGTTACATATTTCTCCTTGTGTGAGTTTTGTGTGCATTTCAGTGGGTTGTGACTTTCAAGGAATTAGTCCATTTCATCTAGGTTACCAGATTTGTGGGCATATATTTGTTCATAATATGCCTTTATTATCCTTTTAATGTCAGTGGGAGTAGCAGTGGTGGCCCCTGTTTCATTTCTGATACTATTTGTGTCTTCTCTCTTTTTTTCTTAGTTATCCGAGCTAGAGAGATACCAATTTTTTGATCTTCTCAGAGGACCAACTTCGATTTCATCGGTTTTCACTATTGTCTTAAATTTTATTTATTTCTACTCTAGTTTTCCTTATTTCTTTTCTTCTGCTTGCCTTGGATTTAATTTGGTCTTATTTTTCTAGTTTCCCAAAGTAGAAGCTTAGATGATTGATATTAGATCTTTCTTCTTTTCTAATATGTGCATTCAATGCTATAAATTTCCCTCTGAGCACTGTTTTCACTGCATTTTGCACACTTTGATAAGTTGTATTTTTATTTTCACTTAGTTCAAACTATTTTTAAATTTCTTGCTAGAATGTTTTTTTACTTCTGTGTTATTTAGAAGTGTACTGTTAAATCTTCGAGTATTTTGGACCTTTCCCACTATCTTTCTGTTATGATTTCTAGTTTGATTCTATTGTTATCTGAGAGCAAATTTTGTATGATTTCTATTCGTTTAAATATGTTAAGGTGTGTTTTATGATCCAGAATATGGTCTACCTTGGGAAATGTTCTGTGTGCCCTTGCAAAGAATGTGTATTCCGCTACTGTTGGCTGAAGTATCCTATAAATGTCAATTAGATCCAGTTGACTGATCGTGGTGTTCAGTTCAGCTGTACCCCACTGGCTTCCTGCCTGCTGAATCTGTTCATTTTTTGAGAGAGGGGTGTTGAAGCCTCCAACTATAATACTAGATTTATGTATATTGCCTTGTTTTCTATCAGTTTTTGTCTCGTGTATTTTGAAGATCTGTTGCTGGGTGTGTAAACATTAGGGACTGTTATGTCTTCTTGGAGAATTGGCCTCTTTGCCATTAGCTAACATTTCTCTTTATCTCTGAAAAGTTATTTCTTTGCTCTGATTTCTGCTGTGTCTGAAGTTAATGTAGCTAATCCAACTTTCTTCTGATTATTGTTAGCATGGTGTATCTTTCCGCATGCACTTACTTTCAATCTGTCTGTGTTTATATTTAAAGTAGATTTCTTGTGGACAACATGTGATTGGGTCTTGGACTTGGTTTCTAGTTTGTTTGCTTTTTCACCTACACTGCAATAGGTGACGTATCAGTTACTTGACATTTAAAGTGATTATTGACATAGTTGGATTAATATCTGCCTATGTTACTGTTTCCTAGTCATTGCTTGTTCTTTGTTTCTTTTCTTTCTTTTTTTCCCCTTTCTGGTTTTAACTGAGCATTTTATGTGATTCCATTTTCTTTCCTCTCTTAGCAAATCAATGTTGATGGTTAAATTTTATATGTCAGCTTGACTGGGGCACATGGTGTCCAGATATTTGGTGAAAGATTGTTCTGGGTGTGTTTGTGGGAGTGTTTCTGGATGAAATTAACATTTAGATTGGTAGAATGAGTAAAACAGATTGCCTTCCTCAGTGTGGGCAGGATTCATTCAACTTGTTGAAAGCCTGAATAGAACCAAAGATTGAGCAAGAGAGAAGTCACTCTCTCTACTTGATGGTCTTGAGTTGGGACACTGGCCTTCTTCTGCATTTGGATCAGTTGGAACTTATATCATTGGCTCTCCAGTTCTCCAGATTGCAGATCTTGGGACTTCTCCATCTTGCACGAGCCAATTCCTTATTTACACACAGACACGTGCACACATATGCACACACACATGCACACGCACACACATATCCTAATGGAGAACTCTGACTAGTACATCAATTGCAGTCCTTTTTAAAATCTTTATTAGTGATTTCCCTAGCAGTTGCATCATACATGTACAACTAGTTCAAGTCTACTTTCAAATAACACTACACCACTTCACATGTAACACAGACACCCTAGAACAGAGTACCCTCAATTTCTCTCTCCCATTCCTTATCCCATTGCTGTCATTCATTTCAATTATCCATAACCTATAATTACCAAACACATTGTTCTTCTTATTATTTTGAACAAACTACTTCTGTTAGAATATTCAACACTGTGTGTGACAAGCTGAAAAATGAACAACTTGGTATGAAGGGTTTCTGTCAGCAATGACAGGGTGTGAGCCGGAAATACTTGCACTAGCATGGATAAATCCCAAAGACAGGTAAGTTCGAAAAGCAAGTTGCATGCCCCACATATAAAGCCTAATTCAAAATGAACTACAGATCGAAACATAAGACCTGAAACTATAAAAGTCCCAGAAGAAAACAGGGGGAAAGCTTCATGACACTGGATTTGTCAAGGATTTCTTGGATATGACACAAAAAAAACAAAGGCAACAAAAGCGAAAATAGATAAATGGGACTACATCAAACTTAAAAATATTTGCAAACCATATATCTAATAAGGGGTTAATATCTAGAATATAAAAAGAACTCCTACAATTCAGTAACAGCAAAAAATAACCAAATAACCCAATTTAAAAATGGGCAAAGGACTTGAATAGATATTTCTCCAAAGAAGACATACACATGAAAATATGCTCAACGTCACTGATCATCGGGGTAATGCAAACCAAAACCACAATGAGATATCACCTCGCACCCATCAGGATGGCCACTGTTAGACAAAAATAAAAATAAAAATAAAAATAAACAGGTGTCGGTGAGGATAAGGAGAAATTGTAACCCTTGTGCCCTGTTGGTGGGAACGTAAAATGCTCCAGCCACTATGGAAAACAGTAAAGAGTTTCCTTAAAAAAATTAAAAAATAGAATTATCATATGATCCAACAACCCCACTTTTGGGTATACACCCAAAAGAATTGAAAATAGGATGCACACCTCACAGCAGCATTATTTACAATAGCCAAGATGTGGAGGCAACCTAAATGTCCATCGATGGATGAAAGGATAAACAAAATGTGGTCTACCCATGCCAAGGGATATTAAGTTTGGTGCAGCCATGATGGAAAACAGTATGGAGACTCCTCAAAAAACTAAAAATAGACTTACTATATGATCCAGAAGTCCCACTACTGTGCATATATCTGGAGGGAACTCTAATTCAAAAAGACACATGCACTGCAATGTTCATAGCAGCACTATACACAATAGCCAAGACATGGAAGCAACCTAAATGTCCTTCAACAGATGACTGGATAAAGAAGTTATGGTATATTTATATAATGGAATTTTACTCAGACATAAAGAATAATAAAATAATGCCATTTGCAGCAACATGGATGGACCTAGAGATCATCATTCTAAGTGAAGAAGCCAGAAGGAGAAAGAAAAATACCATATATCATTTATATGTGGAATATTAAAAAGAAAGACAAGTGAACTTATTTATGAAACAGAAACTGACTCACAGAGATGGTAAATAATCTTGTGGTTACTGGGGGGAAAAGGGGTGGGGAGGGATAAATTTGGGTGTTTGAGATTTGCAAATGTTAACCATGATATATAAACATAGGTGAAAAACAGATTTCTTTTGCATAGTACAGGGAACTATATTCAATATCTTGTAATAACCTTTAATGAAAATGAATATGTGTGTGTATATATATATACATATATACATATATATATATATGTATGACTGAAACATTATGCTGTACACCAGAAATTGACACATTGTAACTGACTGTACTTCAATTTAAAAAAAAAAAAGGAAGGAGAGTCTGACATGTTCCACCAACATGGATGAACCTTGAGGACATCATGCTCAGTGAAATAAGTCAGTCACAAAAAGACAAGTAGTCGATGGTTCCATTGATGTATCTATTCATAGAATGTTGAAAGGTGGCTGCCAGGGGTTGGAAGAGGAGGAGGTGGGGAGTTGCTGGGTGGGTACAGAGTTTCAGTCATTCAGGATGAGGGGATTCTGGGGATCTGTCATCCAACGATGTGCATGTGGTTGGTACTGTATTCTTAGCAATTGTTGGGAGGATAAATTTTATGTTGTGTTTTTTGGCCACAGTTATTCTTAAAAAGCAAGTTGCAGTACATGTACAGTAGAAAATCACTTAAAGAAATCACAGAAGTGCAAAAGAATATCATACACAGTTGTTTTTATAGATGCACACACATGCCATAAAGATATTAAGCAAGCATGGGAAAGATAAACATAAACTGATGGTAGCAATGAGCTCTGGGATGAGAATTACAGCCTATGGTTTCTAGTGGAGCAAGGGCGTTTTATTTCTGTTTCTTAAGATCGGGAGTGAACTAAGCAAAATTAGTTGAGTTGTTTTTAAAATTGCTCTATCTTTTGTTTGAGAAAATCTAGCCCCTCCTTCCTGTTCTTTTTCTCCAGAATTGCTGGTCTGGAGCCCTGACAATCCTGCCGGCTTCCCCACCATAAGTGGTGGCCTTTCTGGGCAGGCTGGGCTGGTTTCCTTCTGCCCCTGTCAGTGTGATCGCCAGCTGGCATGCACTTGTGATTATTGGAGCTGGTTTCTGGGTTTATTTATGCCATGAGCAAAAACAATTATTCCTTCTTGAGAAACTCATCATGGCTCTGGAATGTCTTGGGGAGAGCATGTCTTGGGAAGAGTGAAATGGAGAATGAGCCTCTTGGGAGCCAAGACCGAGCACACAGGGCCCTGCTCACCTGGGCAGCCCCTGGGCACCAGCCTTCACAGCGGAAGATGCACCAAAGAATACTCCATCCCTGGGGAACTCCTTTTCCTGGAGAGCCAAGTCGGAGCTGGATAACCCTTTGTCAGAGTCCAAATAAATCCCAAATACACATCCAACCTGTCCATCTCTGTTTCCCCAAGGACCCCTTGGTTGTTAGTTGAGGTTACTCCAGGCCAAGCCCAGGATCAGGATATCACTGAGGAAGAGTCGTCTCCAGTGCCAGGACCAGCCCCTGACGTTCCGTTCTCCTCAGTGCTCCTCGATGACTTAATCTCGCATGCCTATGTGAACGTGGTGAGGCTTCCGGGAAAATCCCAAAGGATGCGGTTTCTACAAATTAATCAAACTCGAGGAGTGGTTCATTGGAACCTCCAATCGGTAGCCCATTGGTCTGAAGCCCGGGTGACAACCTGGAGTTCTGACTGGTATCTGAAGGGGGTGGGTGCGGTCTTCTAAGACTGAGCCCTCAGCCTGCGGGATCTGGTGCCACCTCCACAGACAGCATGAGAGCCGAGCTGACCTGGAGGGCACCCAGCTGGTGTGGAAGAACTGCTGGGGATGTGGGCAAACTCCTGAAACACACACTGAAACCGGGCGCAGAAACGATGTCATTCAGGCAAACTTTAAAAACAAACATTGTGCTATTTACTGTTTATATGTTGTAATTCCCATAAACAATATGCTGAACATGTTAAAAATAGAGGGTAAAGTGACACAAATTCCTAACAAGTTGCCTTTGGGGAGAGGGATGGAGGGAGGAATACAATGAAGGAATTAATTAAAGGGTTAACAGGGCCTTGAGCTTTGTGTGCACAGATATACTCCAGAGGGATAGGAAGCAAATAGAACAGATTCTTAGATCAGCTACTCTGAGGGGTGAGTACCTCAGCATTTGTCATTTATTCTTGGTATGGTCCTTTGTCTTTAATTTTTTTTTTTTTTTCCCAAATGGCAGATTGGGGAAAATGCCTCCCACTGAAGCTGGCTTGGTTCCCTGAACACTTCCTTACACAACTTTATGCTCCTCAGGCAGGACGGGCGGGACACCATCCTTTGTGTGTCACAGGTGAGGGAAAGGGCTCGCGGAAGTGGATGACTCAGCCAAGCCTGGGGAAGGTAAACTTAAGATGACTGGAGCTGGCCTCCCTGACTCCAGGTTCAGAGCCCCTGGCTCTGCCTCACTTGTCCCGGAGGTCCAGGGGTCACCTTGGCCTCCTGGAGGAAGAAGCTGCAGGTTTTAGGGGAGGCCAGACAGAGGGACGCCCACATCTCCTGTGGGCTTTCATGCCCAGCAGGGAGGGATCCCAGAGCCGGGCCATCCATGGGCTTTTGATGAGTCCACTCACTCACTCAACAATCGTCTAGCAAACTTGCATTGTGATCCACGCCCCTGCTAGGCATTAGAGATATAACCCATAAGCCAAACAGAAGGACAGAATCCCCTTACATTCCAGAGGTAAACGTGGGATGCTCTCGCGCTCCCTGTGGGGGAAGACAGAGACTCTTCCCTGGCAGGGGGTCCTCACCCCTCTCTACAGCATGACTCTTCCTCGGTTCTTGGACCAGGCCCTCCCGCAGAGCATGCCTGGGCAGCTCAAGCCGCCCTCCCGCCCCGCCCCGGTGGGGAGGCACCGAACGCTCCAGAGGGTCCCGCGCTCGCTCGTGAATCTTCTTGGTATCTTCCCCTGGGCGTCTGGGCGGGGCTTCCTCCCGTCACCGCCACAGTTTTAGTCTCTCCATTTACTCTGCTCCCCATTTGTAAGATTTACTTTAAAAGCTTGCATAATTAACATCCAAGATCAATTCCTGACTTTCCCCAGCATCCTGTGCCCTGAACTGCTTCCCCTTCCCTTCTCCCTCTTGGTAAAGGTGACTGTGCAGCCACCCCGCACTCCTGTCTGTTCTACGGCTGGCCGCGCCCATCCTTCCTTAAGTGCCATTGGCTCTTCCTTGTAGAGGAGGCTCACCCTGACCACCTTTTTCCATATCAATCGCTCCCCACCAACCCCAGATCCTCCTCATCTTGCTCTGTTTTCATCCAAAGCACAGTGTCTTCTAACGCAACACTTGCTGATTATGTTTGCTGTTTGTCTGCCCTCCCTCCCACCTCAAAGTAAGCTCCATGGAGCCAGAGTTGTATCCATTTTGCTCCAAGTGTGTGGCCGTAGAGGTCTGGGCAGCAGGTGGATGGTGCCAGGACAGACGCGCCCAGGTGTATAGAAATGAAGGGCTCCCTGAGAGCCTCACGTGTCCTTTAAGTGAGTTGGACCAAGATGCAGGGCACGGCCCCCCACGGGGTAAGGCGTCTGCTGGGGACAACAGCACCTGCAGAGGAAGAGCAGGGCTTGTCCCTAACACCAATGCTGACCCTGCCAGGCTCTCAGGTCTCAGGCTGACGGTGCTATTCCCGCAGCGCTGAGGACAATTCAGGCCCATTTATCTCAAGGGAGGAAGGTAGGAGGTGATGAAACTGATGCAAGTAAGGCTTTTAGGATGAAAACTGCCTCTGTTAAAAAACCTCACTCCACAGCTCACGCAGAATGCGGGGTATACACTGAGCACAATCTCTCGGGGGTGGGGGGTCACTGAAGAAACCAGCTCTTAAATGCAATTCAAAACCAGTATTTATGGTGCATCCACTGTGTACAAGGCTGTCTTTGGGGCTGTGGGCAGGAGTCATTACATGTCACAAGGGCACTGACAGCCCTTCCGGAGGGGAGGGGGAAAGAAGCCTCAATCCATTTAACATGCAAATGGGATCAGTACTCCTCTCCAGGCAAAGCTCCATGGCTTGCGTTTTGTTATGGAGCCTTCTTTCCAGTGAATGGAGCATCCCAAGGGGAAAAACCCATTTTCTGTCTGCATTGTTGATTTTTCATGGTCTCCCCACCCCCACCAGCTCCTTCTTTGCGAGACTGTTTTTTTCAAATTGAAATCTAGTCGATCTACTATGTTGTGTTAATTTCTGGTATAACGCACAGTGATTCATTTATGTGTGTGTGTGTGTGTTTGTATTCCTTTTCATATTCTTTTTCATTATAGGCCATTACAAGGTATTGAATATAGTTCCCTGCGCTGCAGGACTCAATTGTCATAGCTGGTTCCCACCCCCACTCCAGTCCCATCCACAGGATTTCATATGATTCACCTCCAAGCCTCATTTCATCTTACAGTCACTGTTTTCTGTCTTCTCTATCAGCAGATGTGGCCGAAGCAGCCATTTCTCAGGTCAGATCACCCAGGAAGGATCTCTGACATCCAAAGAGCTATTTGTTTCTTCAACACTGCGCATTTGGGATTCACACCAAGCCCTTGTATTTTATTCATTAAGTTTAGACTTAAAAATTCTCATGTCAGCTCAGGCAGTAGGTCTGACACTCTTAGTTCCCACCTGGGAGTTGGCGCTCCACATACTGTCACCAGGTGAGGATCTGCATTTCTCTGTAAGCCATCTCTCTGTGTGATGCACTGATACCCTTAGCATATTGGGATGGTGAGAACAGGTGGTCCTTCTGGGGAAGTCACAAGGGGGCTTCTGGTGTCCTGTCCTGAGTCATAAATGCTGAGTTACCTGTGGGTCATGGAGTGGCCTTACCCCTAGCTGAGCCGTCCTGACTCCTCAATTCCTGGCTGGCTGGGCACCATCCAAGTCCACTCTCTCACCCTCCTGGAGGGGCTTCTAACTCCCTAGGACAATGTAGGAATTCCTCCCGACTTAAACTAGACAGATGGGACTGTTGGGACAGAGGGGAAAAGTCTATCAATTCCAGAGTCAAATCATTTAATAATTGTTCCTAAAAGCAATGGACAGTATTTTCATTTGAAAAGGAACTTGAGGAGACCGAAATAGCCATCTTTCCTAAAAAGGTATCCAGATGGTCAACAGGGGCATGAAAAGATGCTCAACATCACTAATTATTAGAGAAATGCAAATCAAAACTGCAATGAGGTATCACCTCACACCCGTCAGAATGGCCATCATCAAAAAGTCTACGAAAAAATGCTGGAGAAGTTGTGGAGAAAATGGAACCCTTCTACACTGTTGGTGGGAATGTAAATTTGTGCAGCCACTATGGAGGAGATTATGGAGGGTCCTTTAAAAACTAAAAATAGACTTACCATATGATTTAGCAATCATACTCCTGGGTGTATATCCGGAAAACACTAATTGGAAAAGACACATACACCCTAGTGTTCACAGCAGCACTATTTACAATAACCAAGACATGGAAACAACCTAAATGTCCATCGACAGATGACTGGATAAAGAAGATGTAGTGTATATATACAAAGGAATATTACTCAGCCATAAAAAAGAATGAAATAATGCCATTTGCAGCAACATGGATGGATCTGGAGATGGTCATTCTAACTGAAGCAAGCCAGAAGGAGAAAGAAAAATACCATATATCACTTATACGTGGAATATTAAAAAGAAAGACAAATGAACTTATTTATGAAACAGAAAGACTCACAGACATAGAAAACAAACTTATGGTTACCAGGGGGTAAAAGGGGTGGGAAGGGATAAATTGGGAGATTGAGATTTGCAGATACTAACTACTATCAATAAAATAGACAAACAACAAGTTTATACTGTTTATGCAGGGATCTATATTCAATATCTTATAGTAACCTATAATGAAAAAGAATATGAAAAGGAATATATGTATGTACATGTATGACTGAAAGATTCTTCTGTACACCAGAAATTGACACAACATTGTAAACTGACTATACCCCAGTTTTAAAAAGGTTAAAAAAATAAAAATAAAAGGGACACTGCAAAAATTGGCAATGTGTTTTTCCAGTTTGAGATTTTTGGTTTCAGCCTGGATATTATTTGAAAATCTCTAATGCATCATTTATTATATTTAGATCTTAAAAAAAACTTTGCACATAAAACTAAGAGAAAGCATCCAGGTAGGAGGGTGTGAAGGGGCAGTTGTGGGAGTAAATCACCTCTGACCTGCCTCCCCTTTTAAAGTACATCATATAGCTTAAAAACCAAAACTAAGCAAGACAGTGGTTCATTTGTAGGCCTCTGGAACTGCCCGTGCAGCGTCCCTGGTATTTTCTCACACAGAAGCAGACTGCCCATCAGGGTGGGTGCAGCCACAGATGCCTTCTGGACACTGCGGGGCTGGAGACAGGAAGCCCTGAGTGGCACTTCTCAGACCCATGGGAACCTGAGCTAAGACTTGCCATCCAGCCCACCTGTGCCTCTGGCTCCCCTGCAGCTCCTTCTTCTCTAAGCCTTACCTCCCCAACACCTCCCTGCCTCGGCCCTGCAAACAGGGGTGCGGGTCCCCTTCAAATGAACATCATTTTCCTGCATCTCCACCCACATCCCAAGACACGCATCCATGTGGACAGATGCAGCTGTGGGCTCATCCATCATGCACATGGGACGCATGTTAGGTGTGGGGTCACAGGCCTGGGCTGAGCCTGCCAACGTCTGGCCTGCTGCATTTAAGAGTGAGGGTGCCAGAGGGGAGTGCAGGGGAGAGTCCTCTCCCTTCAAAGAGATCCAGTGTCCCGATGCCCTGGGACTTCGGGGACAGAGAGTGTGGACAGCAGGGGTGGGTGTGAAGAAAGATAATAATCTGCTTCACAAAAATGTCCAAGGGGCTTTATATAAACAGCTAATCTGCTGCATTTTCAGCACAATTCAATCTACTGAAACTTCATTTATACACAGCTTTTCTGGAACACATCTATTAATAGGAGGCGTGACTGTATATATATGCAAATAATTCCTAAATGAAAGCAATTAATCATGGGCTTTGTGATCCTTACAAGGAATCTGTAGGCTTGATTTTGCAGAGAATGTGGGAATTCTCGGGGCCAGAACCACT
Organism: Camelus dromedarius; assembly: GCF_036321535.1. Lineage (NCBI taxonomy): Eukaryota > Metazoa > Chordata > Mammalia > Artiodactyla > Camelidae > Camelus > Camelus dromedarius. Next base: position 4,927,405 of record NC_087443.1, read on the forward strand.
GAGAGAATGGGGCTTTTGCAAGAACCGTGCTCCCTGGGGGCCTTACAGGAAGCCCGGCCTGTCATTCAGTGACCTCACCAGTCAGGTGAGTGAGCACATCTGAGTCCCCTGAACCTCTTTCTAAGAACATTTTAAAATTATGTTTTGTCAAAGTAATACATATTCATTGATTCATTGATAACTGGAAAATGGAGAAAAACACAAGAAGAAAATTAATTCCATTATTCTGAGGTAACTACGAGTAATATATTGTATATATATATTTAATATATATGATATTTATTTAATATATTAAGTAGTATATTTAATTAATTGATTGAAATATTTAATTAATATTAATACATCTAATATACATATTTAAAGACATGCACTGTCACCCCTCAGTATCCAGGGAAGACTGGTTTCAGGATCTGCCTTGGATACCAAAATCCACAGATGCTCAAGTCCCACAGGCAGCCCTCCATACCCTCAGCTGCAAATTCTCAAATTCAACCAAACTTGATTCATATAGCACTGTATGTATTTACTGAAAAAAACTATGTGTAAGTTGACCCATGTTGTTCGAGTCAACTGTATATACATATTTTAAGGTTATTTTTTGTCTGATAATATAGCATAATTCTTATTGGATGTCACTGATTATTTTTCTATAATGACAGCTTTAATATTTATGGCACATTCACTCTGTCACTTAAGAGCTATATCACTGTATGCATTGGAGTCCTAGGGCTGCTGTAACAGATTACTACAAACTGGGTGTCTTAAGACACAGAAATGTATTCTCTCAGCCATGGAAATAGGGTTGAAGGTGACAGCAGGGCCTCACTCCTGCTGTGGGCTCCAGGGGAGGGTACTTCCTTGCTTCTTCCGGCTTCTGTGGCTCTGGGCACTTCTTGGCTCTTGGCTGCATCACTCCAAACTGCATCTCCATCTTTCCCTTCTCTTCCTCTGTCTATCATAAGGAAAATTGTCATTGGATTTAGGGCTTATCTTGGTAATCCAGGATAATCTCATCTCAAAATCCTTAAATATATCAGAAAAGACTCTATTCCAAATAATGTCTCATTCACAGGTCCCAAGAATTTAGATGTATCTTTTGGGGGCCACCATTCAACCCACTACAGTGACTTTGGGGAAAAAAATCTAACCAAAATCTCAGTTTTCTCATCCATAAAATGGGAGATTAGTAATCACTCTCCCAAACAGCTGTGAGGATTGAATGAGTTACTCCAGCAGAAGTACTCATCTGATATATGCCAAACACTCAGCGATGGTTAACTAGCTGTTATTTTATTCTTCTTCCAGTTTTATTGAGACATAATTGACCTACAGCACTGTATATGTTTCAGGTGTCCAGAGAAATGATTTGACTTACATACATCATGAAATGACTATCACAATAAGTTGAGTGAACAGCCATCATCTCACAGAGATACAAAATTAAAGAAATAGAAAAAAAACTGTTTTCCTTGTGATGAGAGCTCTTAGGATTTGCTCTACACAATTTTCATATATAGCACATGCCTTGTTAATTATATTTATGATGCTGTACATTACATCCCCAGTACTTACTTCTCTTATAACTGGAGCTTTGCACCTTTTAATCACCTTCATCCAACTCCCTCTCCCCTCAAGTCCTGCCTCTGGTGATCACAAATCTGATCTCTTTTTCTATGAGCTTGTTTGTTTCTGAAGTATAATTGACCGACAACACCGTTATGGTCCCTGGTACACAACATAGTGATTAGATATTTCTATACATTACAAAATGATTACGATGATAAATCTGGTTACCATCTGTCACCATACACAAATATTACATAATTATTGACTATATTCCCCATGCTGTACATGTCATACTTGTGACCCATTTATTTTGTAACTGGAAGTTTGTACCTATTACCCTCTGTCACTTATTTCTCTCCTCCCTCCACTACCCTCCCCTCCAGAAACCACCTGTTTGCTCTCTGTATCTATGAATCTGTTGCTGTTTTATTATGTTTGTCCCTTTGTTTTATTTTTTAGATTCCATGTATAAGGAAAATCTTACAGTATTTGTCTTTCTCTGTCTGATTTACTTCATTTAACATAATACCCTCTAGGTCCATCCATGTTATCACAAATGGCAAGATTTCAGCCTTTTTATGGCAGGTAATATTCCATTGTGTGCGTGTATTGCACATCTTAATCTATTCATCAGTCGGTGGACATTCAGGTTGATTCCGTGTCTTGGCTATTGTAAATAGTGCTGCAGTGAACATAAGGGTATATGCATTTTTTCAAATGAGTTTTTTCATTGTCTTTGGCTAAATACCCAGGAGTGGAATTTCTGAATCGCATGCAATTCTATTTTTAACTTTCTCAGCAAACTCCATCCTGTCTTCCACGGCGGCTGCAGCACTTTACTTTCCCACCAACAGTGCACAAGGGTTCCCTGTTCCCTGCATCCTCACCAACACTTGTTATTTGTTGTCTTTTTGACATTCATCATTTTGACAGATGTGAGGTAGTATCTCATTGTGGTTTGATATGCATTTCCCTGATAATTAGTGCTGTTAAGCAACTTTTCTGTCTGTTGGCCATCTGTATGTCTTCTTTGGGAAAATGTCTGTTAAGGTTGTCTGCCCATTTTTTAAGTCAGATTATTTTTTGATGTTGAGTTGTATGAGTTCTTTGTATATTTTAGATATTAATATAGGTAATAAAATATATTTTGTATATTTTAGATTATCCCCTTATCTGATACGTCATTTGCGAGTATCTTCTCCCATTTAGTAGGTGGCCTTTTTTGTTGTGTTGATAGTTTTGTTCACTGTTCAAAGCTTTTTAGTTTGTTTATTTTTGCTTTTGTTTCCCTTGCCTAAGGAAACATATCCAAAAAATCACCACGAAGACTGATGTCAAAGAGTGTGCTGCCTATGTTTTCTTCTAGGAGTTTTACGGTTTCAGGTATTACATTCAAGTCTTGAATTCATTTTGAGTTAATTTTTGTGCATGGTGTAAGACAGTGGTTCCATTTCATTCTTTTGCGTGTGGCTGTCCAGTTTTCCCAGCACCATTTATTGAAGAGATTGGTCTTTCCCCATTGCATACTCTTGGCCCCTTTGTCATAAATTAACTGACCATATATGCATGGATTTATTTCTGGGCTCTTGACTCTGTACCACTGATCTATGTCTGTTTTTGTGCCAATATCATATGGTTTTAATTATCCAGCTTTCATTCTTCATGACAGTGCTGTGAGTAGGGAGAGATAGAAATCTTGAGGAAAAAAGTCACCGGGTACCAGTCCTTAATATACCTCCAGACGTGGGATCTAGTCTGAGCTTAAGTCTCCAAATGTCCACAGTTTCCTGAAAATTAAGAAAAAGCCATGTGCTCAAGATTTCTAAAGGTTTCCCCACTCTGTCCTGCGAACTCAGCTTGAGAAGAGAGAAGGAGGGGGGTGGCCGGCGGAGACCAGCCAATTTCCCAGCCTATGTATTTGTTCTACTCTATTTCCTGCAAACTTCTGAAAACCCACCCCAGGGAGCAATAGTGTGTGCATTGCACAGCTCACGAGTTTTGATCAGGGAAACTGTTGCCTCCAACTGAAAAACAGCCAAAGTTTGGAAACGAATCTCAGAGCAAGAGAGTGGGGGAGAGAATGTCAGACCTGCCAGAGAGGGGAGCAGAAAGGGGTCCCGAGCCCCGCAGTCCATCCCCGGGTCAGTGACCCGCAGGGCGCCTCCCTGTTCCTTCATTTCTTTATGAAGATGACTTCACACTGGCTCTTTTCAGAGGCCGTTACAGCCCCAGTTCCATCTCACAAGGGGAGGAATCACGATCTTGCTGTAGGAGAGTTTGAACCTCCCAGCCTTCACCCCCAGCTCCAACGTGTGACTTTTGGAGAAGCTCAGGCTGCCTGCTGTCCGCTTTGGCCCTGCTCTGAACCCCACCCCCACATTCAGCTGGGAGGAAATGCAATCCATGTGTCTGGGACAGAGTCCGCCTGACTCATCACAGTGTGTCTTTGTCACGGAGGGTTGAGTTGGCTTCTCCTTGCAACCCCTCAGACTTGGGAAGTGCGGGGCCAGCCTCAGGCTCAGAGTAGTTGAGGGGCCCGTGGGCTCTGACCTTGCAGAAGCCCTAGCTCGGGGTCCACCAGCTTCTTGGCTCTACCCTGGTCTTAACTCATCTCCCCTCCCCAGCTACTTGGCCCTCAGCCTTCAAAATCTCCAATGACTCCCTTATGGCCAGTGGTTTAAGTGCTAAACACCCTTTGCATACATGTCAAGATGACCCACGTGCTGCAAACCGACCAGAAGTTGCAAGTAGCGGCTTTCCTCCTCGTCAGCTGTGAATGTCACAGTGACCACAACACGAACGAGACTGTTGTCAGCAGGTACAAAAACAGCCACTGCCCCCAGCCCGAGCGCTTTGGCAAGGTCCTGCTCTGTGTCCTTTCAGGCTCCCCTACAAGCATCTTGCCTGCAAGGTACGCTGCGAGCCCGACACTGTGAGCGCCTCCGCACCAAGCCTTCTGCTCAGTCAGGTGACAGTGTCCCCCGCAGGGAGGGGCGGGGCTGAGGGCCCAGCAGAGGCTGCACTGAAAGCTCTGCTGGAGGGGAGGGCTTCCGAGACCCTCGCCCTCACACCTCATCATGTAGGTGCTCGTGCCGTCTTTCTAGCAACCACGTGTCCTAAAGACCACTTATCCACCAATGAAAAATTATTTCTAATACCTCACAGGCTAACAGGCTCTCTGTGCAGATTTATACAATGACGTCTGAAGCACTTGCTAAAGCTGCCTGTCGAGTGTTAAGTTCGTGATTGCTTATTAACCACTCACAGGGTGTGAAGTTAACATCTCGCTTTTCTAAACACGTCACAGGGTCGCACGGCAGTATTTTGAAATCTATGGCAAACAGTATTATAGAGTGATCTGGCCCTAACCAACTTCTTCTGGCTTCTCTCTGATTACTTCTCTATACAGACATCCAAACTCTAGTTAGACTGTCCACTGTCACAAGAATAGAAGAGGTTATTTTTTCTCTGAATTCATTTATTTAAAGATAGAACACAGCCATTCAACATCATGGAACACAATATCAACACATGGAATAAATCTGGAGAATTAAATTGAATTGGTATATTTCATTTACATTAGTAAATATCTTAAAAGAAGCAAAAGGAAATTTTAAGGTTCGTTAAGACATGAATGGCACAAGTAACTAAGAGTTTCTCCCTAAGTTAACAGTGGAACCACCCGATGTTCAGGTTGAAAGATTCCCCATCCAGGAACTTGAATGTTTGGCCCAACCCACATCTCCTGCGGGACTGCGGATGCCTAGTGCCTTCCCAGAACTGCCCGGTACTGCCTCCCCACTCCCACCTCAAACTCCTGCTCTTACCTGATCTCTCAGCCCCTCCCACCTCATCCCTGCAGCTGCACAGCTCCCCCTCCCCCACAACCTCCCTTCCCCCTACCCTCCATCACCCCCTCCCTGGACCCCGGCTTTCTACTCCTTCCTCTGGAGCGCATGCAGCCTCTTCCTCCTCCAAGCACAGCACACAACATGCTATTGGATCCAACCATCTTTGCCTGATGTTTTGGGATCAGGAAGAGCTGAGCCCAAATGCTGGCTCATTAGTTCATCAGTTCCTTCCTCTCCTGGGCACTGGAAACCCTGCCCCTTCTCCTGGGTGCCAGCCTGTGGCCATATTGCTGGGACTCATTCCTCCCCTCTGCAGGGAAGCTGCTCCCCTTCCCCATTCACTGACCCCAAGGTCAAATCCTCTGTCCCTCCAGGACCACCAAGGAATGTCTGCCATAACCTCTCCCACTCAGGTTAATTTTTATATAACCAAAGAGCCACTGAGGTATTCCACAGACCCAGGAGACTTTTCCTCCCTCAGAGGAATTTTGCTAGACCAAATTGTCCTAGAATTTGGCATTGGACTAGACCACAATGCCTCCATTTCCCCATTGCTGAGGCTCTGTGTGTGTATGCTCACAGGGGTGCTGGATAAAGACAATTTCTTAATTATTTTATTTTCACTGCAATAATCTAGAAATTCAAACTAAACATATTCCAGATCACCTGGGTAATCTAGGAGATTTTAGTAGCCCTGCTGATATTTCACTGTTATATTTATTTATGATCAGGTTGGCACGAGTGAGGTCATTTTGCACACATGACCTCAAACCCTGAAGCTTGAAGGACTAGTTCCAGGATCTGAAACCGTTTTCTTTAAAAGGACAACACAGTACTTAATGGTAGAATATATATATATTATAGTGAATATATAGTGACTACATATATGCTATAAATAATGACTAAATATATATATGCGATATGCTACATATTTCATATGTGTGTGTGTGTGTGTGTGTGTGTGTGTCTATTACATACTATAATAACTAATTTCCAGATCCTGAAGCTGGTCACTATGGGGGAGGTGTGGTTTTATATATAAATATTCCATTTGGCATACATACAGGCGTCATACATAAGTTGCCAGCTTCAGGGTGTGGGACCGTAGACCCCTCCCCCTCTACACCATTGCCCATGTCTCTCTGCCAAGTCATCCCACTCACTTCCCTTCCCTCCACTTAGTCACAATGCAGATCATCTTGGATAAGCTGATTGGGTGACTGTTTCCAGTGTGAAGTCCGTGGCCCTCATGCAGGCTGCAGCAGCCTCTCCACCCTCTGGTCACAGGCTGCTCTCACTCCCCGCACCAGGACCGGCACAGCCAGCCCCTGAGGACTCTGCTCCAAAGGGGGAGAAAATGGAGCTCATCAGGCTGCCTTACATTGTTCCCCAAACAGCCTCACTTTCTCATTACAGTGGCCTCATTGTCCCCTAGAACTTATTTTTATGTATTACTTATTTGTCATTTGATTTACGCATTCATTAAAGGAAACGTGTTTCCCTGGCAAAGACTGATGAAAGTCTACTCCTAGGGTATGAACTTGACTCTTTCTGGACAGATTAAAAAAAGCAGTCTTCTTCTTACTTGCATTCTGGGCATTTTCACTCACTCCAGGCAAAGGGAACAGAGTGTTGAAAGGCACGCGGGCGGGAGAAAGCGTGTCTGCTTTATGCCATGGGGCCAGATGAGAAGCCGTATGGAAGGTCAGGATACAGGGAGAGGAAAGAGGCTGGCGGCAGCCAGACCAACTTTATTAAAGATTTACTTACAGGCAAATCTCTCTGACCTCAGAGCCTGTGAGGAATTGTAAGCGGGGACTGGTGGGACTGGTGGGACATCTTATTTGGTGCCAGTAGAAGGAGGGTTGGGAAGTGCACAGGAGGCAGGCACCTGCAGCAGAGAGGGACCCTGGTTCCTGGCTGGCCTGGACTTGGCTGATTTTAACACCTGTGAGGTTGACTCACTTTCCTGAGTGTTTCTGGCTCATCTCCTGGCCGAGGTCCAAGCTCCTTGAGGACAAGCATTGCTCCTGCACTGCTCCTGGCTATGAGTCCCTCCCTGTGTCCCATAGCAGGTGTTCAAGAATGCTTTGATCATTTCACTTACCTTTCTTTTTAGAGGTGGAGGTAATTAGGTTTATTTGCTTATTTATTGAATTGATTAATGGAGGGACTGAGAATTGAACCCAGGACCTCGTGCATGCTAAGCACAAGCTCTACCACTGAGCTACACCCTCCCCTCACTTACTATTTTTGCTTTTTAAAGAATCACAAGTCTGCTGAAAATACCATTGACAAAGGTGTTGATGGTTATCTTTGATTTCGACTCTCAGTCTGGGCATTTCCACCCAAACAGGAGCACAGGTTATGACCCCATACTAGCATGGGTATGCTAAGTGAGCTTGGAAAAGCACTGATTTCTCTAGGGTGCTGTTTCCTCCCTAAAGGATGAGACTGTACCCCCACCTCCCTCCCGCATTGTGGAGACAGACGGACAGAAAGGCGTGTTAGAAGGATGTGGCAATCAGTGTTGAAACCGGACCATTGACTCTTCTCCCAGGAGACATGTTTTTCTCACCCCACCACCACCACCCAGGCCCCCAGGGGCAAGCCAGCCTTTCCCAGAGCACCTGGCCCCTCCCCACCACTTCCCAAACCTCACCAACCAGATGAGGCAGGTCGGAGGTTGTCATTCATTTCACAGGAATGTGTGTCAGTTGTGCATCATACAACTCCCCTCTCTCTGATCCCAGATCCTTGCACATTGCCCACCTGGGCTCAGTGGGCCCCCCAACACCTGCCTGATGGCAATTTCTTCAAGTTGATCTGCAGCAAGACTGCAAGGGTAGGGGCATTGCCCATCGGAGCTCCCATCTCTGCAAAGAGCAGTGGATTCATCATGAGGACACAGCTAGGGGTGACAGCCCAGAATTCCAAAGGAGCCCAGGGTCAGGCTCTGAGGATGAGCACCCTGTCCTGCTGGGTTTCCATGTGGACCCAGGATTCATGCCTAATGCCCAGGGCCTGGTGATAAACATGGGCAGGGTCCCCACCGCACACTCTTCCACCTCCTCCCAGCAGCCACCAGTCCTCCCCTACCTGCCAAGCACCCACAGGACCTGTCACCCACAAGTACTGCTCACCTGGTAGCAGGTCTTTTCCCCTCTTAATGCTCAGTGCTGAGCTCACCCACTAGGCTGAGCTTGGAAAGAGAACTAGCAATAAATTTCAAATGTGTTCCACATAAATGAGAGTAGCAAACATGAGTTGTCCATTGGAAGACCTAGCTTTCTATAACCACGTTAGTGTTTTACTAGCAATGAAGTGTTTTATTTGGGACTGGAGTGACATGAAAATCACTGTTGCCCAGAGATTTCTCCATTTTTGTTGTCAGGCTTCCACTGTTTACCTCTGAACTGCTACATACGCCTAATAGTATTTTCCCCTTTCAGAAAAATGCCCAGAAGTGGAATCACTGGATGGTATGGTAGGTCTATTTTTAATTTTGGGGAGAAATTCCATACTGTTTTCCATAGTAGCTGCACCAATTTCCATTCCCAGCAACAGCACACAAGGCTTCCCTTTTCTCCACATCCTCACCAACACTCATTATCTGTTGTCTTTCCAGTAACAGCCATTCTGACAGTTGTGCAATGCTATGTCACAGTGGTTTTGATTTGCATTTTCCTGATGATTAGCAACGCTGAGCATCTTTCCATGTGTCTGTTGGTCATTTATATGTCTTCTTTGGAAAAATGTCTGTTCAGGTCCTCTGATCATTTTGTGATCGGGTTGTTTGTGGTTTGCCTTTGGTTTTGTTTCTTATGTTGATTTGTATGACATCTTTGTATATGTTGGATATTAGCCCCTTATGAGAGATATCATTTGCAAATATCTTCTTTCATTCAGTAGATGGCCTTCTCATTTTGTTAATTGTTTTCCTTTGCTTGCAAAAGCTTTTTAGTTTAATGTAGTCCCATTTGTTTATTTTTGTCTTTGCTTCCCTTACCTGAGAAGAAATGTTTTAAAAATATTGCTAAGGTCAATGTCAAAGAGCATATTGTTCTTCTAGGAGTTTAAAAGTTTCAGGTCTTACATATAAGTCTTTAATCCATTTGAGTTTATTTTTGTATATAGTGTGAGAAAACACTCCAGTCTGATTCTTTTGCCTGTAATTGTCCAGTTTTCCAAATACCATTTATTGAAGAGACTGTCTTCTCCCCATTGTATATTCTTGCCTCTTTTGTGGTGGATGGATTAACCATATAAACGTGGGTTCATTTTTGCTCCATTGATCTATGTCTGTTTTTGTGCCAGTACCATGTTTTGATTGTTATAGCTTTGCAGTGTAGTTTGAACTCAAGGAGTGTGATGCCTTCAGCTTTGTTCTTTCTCAAGATTGTTTTGGCTATTTGGGGTCTTCTGTATTTCCATGTAAGTTTTAGAATTATTTGTCTTAGTTCTATAAAAAGTGTCATTGGCATTTTGGTAAGGATTGCATTGAATGAGTAGTTTGTCTTGGGCAATACAGTCATTTTAACAATATTAATTCTTCCAGTCCATGAGCACAGCATATCTTCCCTGTGTCTGTGTCATTTTCAGTTTGCTTCATCTATGTCTTGTAGTTTTCTGAGAACAGGTCTTTTACCTCCTGGGTTAGATTTATTCCTTGATATTTTACTCTTTATAATGTAATTATAAATGGAATTATTTTCTTAATTTCTCTTTCTGATAGTTTGTTGTTAGCGAATAGAGGCGTAACAGATTTCTGCATATTAATTTTGAATTGTGAAACTTTACTGAATTCATTTATCAGTTCTAATAGATTTTTGGCATATTAGGATTTTCTCTGTTTCGTATCATTTGGTCTGCAGGCAGTGACAATTATGCTTCTCCTTTCCAATTTGGATTCTTTTAATTTCTTTTTCTTGAAATAGAAAGTGGCTAGGACTTCCAATACTAAGTAATAAAAGTGGTGAGAGTGGGCTTCCTTGTCTTGTTCCTGATCTTAGAGAAAATGCTTTCAGTTTTTCACCTTTGAGTATGATGTTGGCTGTAGGTTTGTCTATATGGCCTTTACTTTGTTAAGGTATGTTCTCTCTCTCCCTAATTTGTTGAGTTTTATTCAAAAATGGATGTTGAATTTTGTCAAAAGCTTTTTCTACATCTATTGAGATGATTATATGATTTTTAGTCTTCAATTTGTTAATGTGGTGTATCACACTGATAGATTTGTGGATGTTGAACCATCCTTGCATTTCTGGAATATACCCCCTTGATAATGGTATATAATCCTTTTAATGCATTTTGCAATTTGGTTTACTAGTATTTAAACTGAGTTGAAGATTTTTTTTTGCATCTATGTTCAACAGGAATTGTTGGTGTAAGTTTTCTTTTTTGTAGTGTCTTTATCTTGTTTTGGTATCATAAAATGTGTTTGGATGCATTCTTTCCTCAATTTTTTTTTTTTTTTTTTTTTTTTTTTGAGGATAGGTGTTAAACCTTCTTTAAATATTTGGTAGAATTCACCTGTGAAGCTGTCCCATCCTGAACTTTTGTTTCTTTGAAGTTTCTCTTATTATTAATTCAATTTCATACTGGTAATCAGCTAATTTATATTATCTATTTCTTCCTGACTCAATGTGGGAGATTGTACACTTCAAGGAAGAAATGCCCCAGTCATCACTTTCATTCTGTGTGTCTCTTTAAACCTGTAGTGAGTCTTTTATAGGCAGCATGTCTATGGGTCTTAATTTTTTTTTAATCAACTCAGCTGCTCTGTGTCTTTTGATTGGAGCATTTCTTCCATTTGCATTTAAAGTAATTATTGATAAGTATGTACTTATTGTCATTTTGTTAATTAGTTTTCAGTTGTTTTGTGGTTCTTTTTTTGTTGTTGTTGTTCCTTTCTTCTTCTCTTGCTTTCTTCCTGTGTGATTTGATGTTTTTAACTACCTTTGGTGTTGTTTTTGGATTCCTTTTTCTTTTGTGTGTGTGAGTGTGTGGGTGTATCTGTTATGGATTGTTTGTTTTTGGTTACTGTGAGGTTCAAATATAACTATATATATAGGTGTATATATAGTTACTTTGATGATCTCAAGTTTGAATATGTTCTAACCACCCTACATTTTACATACTCCTCACGCTTAGTGTTTTGACATCATATTTCACATATTTTTGTTTTGTGTATCCCCTAAATACTTACTGTGGATAAAGATGATTTTACCACTTTGTCCTTTAACCTTTATACTAGTTTATAAGTGTTTGATCAACTGTCTTTACTGTATGTTTGATGTTCCCAATGGGATTTTTCCTTTTGTATTTTCATATTTGTAGTGGTGGTCTTTTCCACTTGGAAGTCCCTTTAACATTTCTTGTAAAGCTGGTTCAGTGGTGCTGAACTCTTTTCACTTATACTTGTCTGTAAAACCCTCTATCTTTCCTCCAAATCTGTATGATAGCCTTGCTGAGTAGAGTATTCTTGGTTGTAGATTTTTTTTCCTTTCATCACTTTAAATATATTATGCCACTCCCTTCTGGTCTGCTAGTTTCTGCTGAAAAGTCAGCCAAAAGTCTTATGGGAGTTCCCTGTACATAATTACTTGACTTTTCTCTTGTTGCTCTCTCTTTCTCTCTCTATCTTTAATTTTTGCCATTTTCATCATAATGTGTCCGTATACACCTCTTTGGTTTTATCTTGTTTGGGGCTCTGTCCTTCCTGGACCTGGATATGTTTCCTTCCCCAGGTTAAGAATGTTCTCAGTTATTATTTCTCCATATAAGTTCTCTGCCCCTTTCTCTCTCGTCTCCTTTGGGAACCCCTTTAATTTGAATGTTAGTATGCTTACTGTTGTCCCAGAGGTCTCTGAAAATATCATCATTTTAAAATTTGTTTCCTTTTTGTTGTTGTTGTTGTTGTTCAACTTTAGTGATTTCCATTACTCTATCTTCCAGTTTATTGATCTGTTCCTATGTATCACCTAATCTAATCTTGATTCCTTTCAGTGTATTTTTTATTTTATTTATTATATTCTTCAGGTCTGTTTGGTGTTTCTTTATATTTTCTAACTCTTTTGTTAAAATTCTCACTGTGTTCATTCATTCTTCTGAGTTCTTTGAGCATCTTTATGATCATTGCCTTGAGCTCTTTATCAGGTAGATTGCCTATCTCCATTTCTTTTAGTTCTTCTTCTGGGATTTTTGTCTTTTTCCTTCATCTGGAACATATTCTTCTGTCTCCTCATTTTGCCTAATTCTCTGTGCTTATATCTGTGCGATAGGTATGTCAGTTACATTTGACCTTGGAGAAATGACCTCATGTAGGAGATGCCCTATGCATCCCAGAAGCACACTCCCTGCTGGTCACCAGAGCTGTATGCTCTAGAGAGTGTCCCTTATGTGGGCTGCATGGAACCTTCTGTTGTGGTGGGCTGACTACTAGGCGCACCCTGGTAGGTAAGGCCAGTCCCTACCCCTGTTAGTTGCCAGGCCCTGCCTTGTGCAGAGTCTGCTGGCCAGCTGATGGGTGAGGCTGGGTCATAGCATGGCTGGATGTGGGGCCCCTGAGGTCCCAGGGCTGATGTCAGCCTGCTGGTGGGAAGGGTTGGGTCTCAGGGCGGCTGACTGATTGGCCTCTGAGTCCTGGGACTGGTGCCCACTGGCTGGTGGACAGGTAGGCTCCCAGTGCTAATAGGCTAGGAAGAAGACTCCAAATGGCACTTGCTGGCACCAGGGTCGTGGTGGCAGAAAGCTCCCGAACGGCCACCACCAGGGTCCATATTTTCAAGGCAAGTCCCAGGTGCCTCCTGCCTCTCTGGGAGGCTTCCCAAGATCAGCACATGGGTCTGAGCAGCTCCTTTCACATTCCTGTCTCTGTGCTGAGACTGCTATTCTGTGCAAGGCTGTGCCCCTAGAGGGTGGGGTTTGCTTTTACAGTCTTTGTCTCTCCTGCATGCAAGCCCTGCCGGCCTTCAAAGCCCAATGTCCTGGGAACTCCCTTCCCAGGGCAGGACGCCTGGGCTGGGATGCCCAGTGTGGGGGTAAGGCCCTTCGCTCCTTGAGGAGGACCTCTGTGACTGTGACTACCCTCCTGTTTGTGGGTCGCCCACTTGAAGGTGTGGGTCTTTGTTAGACGACGTCCCCACCCCTCCTACTCATCTCACTGGGGCTCCTCTTTTATACCTGCAGTTGTAGAAGATCTTTTCTGCTAGTCCTCAGCATATTCGCATTGATAGCTGCTCTGTAAATAGCTTTAATTTTCATGTGCCTGTGGGAGGAGGTGAGCTCAGGGTGTACCTCCACTGCCATGTTGGCCACACCTCCCTCCAGGCTGGCTCTCTTGAAGCAAGAAGCCAGTCAAGGGGAGTGAGGCCTTGAGTCCATCCCATGAGTTCTCAGGAGGGACTTTGTGAGGCTGGAGGTTCAAGCAGCACCGTTTTGGGGCCCACAGGACCAAATCAGCCCATAGATGGGGAAGGGTTTGTGCCCCATCTTTTGTGTGAGCTCTGGGCCTGTGGGTGTCCAGCAATCCCTGGTGGGAAAGCATCAGTGTGTGGAGGGGGCAGGTTTACACATGAGCATGCCTTAGACATCCTCTGGGGCCTTAAAGGAGTGAGTGGGAGGATGCTGTGGAGGTCCCCAAATCCTACATCAATGACTGTTAATGTAGATGTGTTTTTCTGGGCCTTCTAGCCGGCGATGCCTGGGAATATTTGGGTTATGAATAGAAAACTGGTGACTAGCTGATAACACTCTACTGTGTAGTTGAAGTTTGCTAAGGAAGTGGAACTTGAATATTCTCACCAAAAAAAAAAAAAGACAAATAAGAAAAAAGAAGAAAACTGGTTAAGTCAGTAATTTGAACCACCAATCTGCTGAGGTTGTGGAAGAAACACTGGCTCTTCAGTTGGTCAGTTTTGGAAATAATTTTCCATACCCCCAACTCTGACACTAACATTTCTTTGCGGCCCCCACCCATGTGACTGTTTTTCTTCACCAGGTGTTCTGGAGTGATCCCAAGTTTAGAAACAGGACAACATCCTCACCGTGTATCCTCTGTGTTATAAGATGTCTTTGCTGTGCTGGTGTTTCAGACACCATTGTCAGTGTCCTCCAGCCAAAGGCCAGGAGGCCCCTGAGCTGAACAAGCTGAGTTTATGCCCTTTTGCACTGAGGGAAAACGCACACAAGGAACCCCCCTGGGCATCTCAGTGCAGGGGGTCGGAAAGCACTTCCAGGACTGGGCTGTGCTGGGTCAAGGGGGGAGGGCTGGAGGAAAGGGATCTGTATTGGATGCTGTCAGGGAGCAGGAGCTGTTGAAGACTGGGTATCTTAACCAATCTCACACAGAATGAGGGCAGGAGAGGCCCAGCTCCAGACTGGAATTGACAAAGAAGCAGCGGCCTCTCACATCAGCTGAGGAGGGGCATGTTTGGTGTTTTGCTGTTGGAGTGTGCGCATTGTCTGAGTTCAGACCTGATGGCAGAGGAGCCTTGCTTCTGTCTTGCTGCATCACAGCCACAAGCGGTCTTGTCCAATGTTGGTGTCCTGAGAAAATGTTTCTGTTCAGTAGGAGAGCAGCATGGCCCGGCCTTGCGGACCCGGCCCAGAGGACCAGGCCACCCCTGGGGTGGGGCTGCTGCTTTCCCTACCCTGAAATAAAATTCATTCTACTTTGAATTTATCTCTGTGGCTTTTTTTTTTTTTAACCACCTGATCTATTATCTAGGACACAGCTGTAAATTCTCTGTCTGTTTACTTGAGAAAAAAAAAGAAAAACCTTGTCTTTTGAAACTCATCTGTGTGGCCTCCTGAAATCCACAGGGCTCTTCAGTCAGGCAGAGGTCATGACGGCGCTGTTTGGGTGCTGTCCTTGCCCAGGGCCCTGAGGTATCAGCCAGCCCTCAGGGGGACACCCTTCTCCTGCGTCAACATTCTAAATCCAGGCTACATCTCAAACATGGAAGAGAATAGGGTCGCAGGAACCTCTCTGTCATACTGGAGAGATCTCAAAGTGACTAGCTCAGAGGAGAGGGGCTGCATGGGGGAACAAAGCAGCTGTCCCTGGTTTAGAAAGACCCTCGGCAGTACTGGGTGCCTGGGTCTGTTGCCTTGAAGGGAAGTGGCCTGGGCAGTGGGGTGACTCTGGTCCTCTTGGAGAGTCTGCGGGTTCCGTTACCCTGCACCAGGCGAGCAGAGGGTGTGTTGATTTCACAACATATTGAACTGTGTTCATCTACCCTCCCTCCATCCCCTGTCGCTACACGACCACAGCACAGTTGTGTCTGTTGCCAATAAGACAGGCAACCTGCTTTGTGCTGCAGAAATTGACTTTGGCAGGTGGCCTTTCCAGGCAAGGGAATACGAGATGTCCACCGTGAAAATCTCAAGAACTGACCGAAAAGGGGTCCAAGTGCCCCGCAACCCAGACTACCTTGCTCCCTTTGCCTCAACATGGGGCTGGAGACTGGCCAGGGATCTCTCCATGCAGGGATCCCCAAAGCTGCTGAGTATGCAGATGCCCCAGGAGACATGATAAAATACAGATTCCTGGGTCCTGTCCCAGGGGTTCCAACTGAGTGTGTCTGAGGAGGGGTCCAGGAATCTGAGTTCTTAAGCTTTCTGGCCCGAGGTGTTCTTATAGACCACTGGAAGCTTGGGAACCGCTAATCTGGTTTAGTGGTTCTCAGCTAAAGAAGGGGATAGTCAGGCTAGGGAGCTTTATTTTCCTCCAAAAAAAATATCGTGT
Source organism: Camelus dromedarius (assembly GCF_036321535.1). NCBI lineage: Eukaryota > Metazoa > Chordata > Mammalia > Artiodactyla > Camelidae > Camelus > Camelus dromedarius. Next base: position 4,943,569 of record NC_087443.1, read on the forward strand.
GTGTGTGTGTGTGTGTGTGTGTGTTCCTTCCGTCTCCTTTCTCCTTCCCCATATGCTGAAATGCTCTCTAGAGAGAAAAACAACGTGAGAATTTTGGAAAAGCTCCCAGTGATTCTAATATCTTCCCTCTCACCCTCCCTTCCTGCTTTGGAAACCACAGAACGGGAGCAGAATCTGATACCCCAAAATGTGCCTCTTTGGCATAAGGATTATTTTGAGCTGATTATTTTTAAAAGACAGCTTTCCCAGAAGAAGCTCTGAAATCCAAGTGGAAGTTACCCTTCATGAGCGGTATTTACATTTAGAAAGGAAATCTGCATTGGTAAGGGTGTCACCCTCGCTGTACCAGGAAAAAGGGGGGGGGGGACTCTGAATCTCTGGGAACTCTCATCTGTGGAGAAGGCAATAACTTAAATCTGCGTAACAATTCACTGGGCTTTGTCTGGACATCTCCCGTAGCTGGCTCCCCACCCCTCCCACCTTCTTTTGTCTTAGATGGAGGCGTTGGAGGTAGTGGCTGGCTCATTTGGTGGGGTCACTCATTTTCCTGGGCATCTCCCTTGTATACAGGAGGTCACATGTTATTAAACTTGTGTCTGTTTTCATCCTGTTAATCTGCCTTTTTATTACAGGGAGGGTCTCAGCCAAGAACTCAGAAGGGTAGAGGGGAAATTATTTTTCCTCCCTTACCCAATGGAGCAAGAGCGGGTTCGCAGAGGCAGCCCTGAGGTCTAGGAGGGAGGCCGCCTGCTCACAGGGTCAGCTAGTGAGGGAGCCAGGCCAACCGTACCCCCAACTTGGTGCAACTTGCCCCACGCTGCTCACAGGCCAGGAGCCCCACTTCAGTGCTCTGGGGATGCTCCCCGCCCAGCAGGCGAGAGGCAGGCGGGGCCCGGGAGGCAGAGGAGCACGCATGCGCAGCTCCACCGAGCAAAAAAAAAAGCCTGCAGTGAGGTCCCACCTTGGTCACCCAGCCCTGGAGGGGGAGGGACGGCGACATCTGAGCCTCACCTCTGACACACTGCGCACTCTCAGCCAGCCCAGAGAAGCGACACTGAGCTCCCCTTACTGGGGGCGCAGGGCCTGGCTGGCCTGGGAGGCTGGGGTTTCGAGAACAGTGACGGGGGCGTGGAGCGGAGGGCCGGGTCAGGAGGAGGCCGAGGGGCAGCGCCTCCGCCACGCGAGCGTCTCAGGAGCCTAAAAGGATGAAAAGCCAGCGGGGCTTGGGCGGAGTCGGCCCGCAGAGGGAGGGGCCAAGCTGCCTGCAAGACAGGGCCCTGGGAGGCCCTCTGAGCTCATTAGCTTGTACAGCGGGTCTCGCCCCTTATCTCTTCCCCGCACCTTTCCCGGGGCCGCCTGGGGGATCTGCCCCAGACCCTGCTGCTGCTTCAGTGACTCAGTCACCCTGAGAAGCCGCTGGCGCGCGCAGCCAGTGATACGGGGGCCCCTCGACTGTGAACGCCTCCCAGCACCCAGAGGTCCCTCAGCGCCCGAAAAGGAAGTGCAGCTTCCAGAGGCGCCCGGCCCGCCGCTGGGGAGGCGCAGAAACCGAGGCCGAAAAGTTCAGCCTGTGGAAAGAGACAACTCAAGAGATCTAATTGAACCTTGTGGGTGAAAAAGGCTGTGATGCAAACAGCTGGGAAATCCACGAGCACAGGTTCCCCTGCCACTCCCGCTGGAGCCCGGGCCCCGCCCTGGGAGGCAGCGGGCGGAGTGTGGTCCTCCGCCGGGCTGGGCACCGGGGTTTGGCGGCTGACCCTGCCCCAGGCCTGTCCACTGAACGTTCTGGCTCAGCATGCACCCAGCTGGCTGTTCAAAGTGCAAAAAGATTTATTCCAGGCCCTCTTAGGGTGTAAACCACAGACAAGTGGGGCAAATTGCGTTTACAGACTTGTTAATTAGCCAGTTAGACAAGGTTTGGTTCCATTATAGGGCTTTCCCGTTCCTCTTCGTTTCTCCTGTCAGCCTTTGGCTGCGTGGTTGCCCAGAAACAACCCTGATTTCTCAGGTATGGTCCAGCTCAGCCACTGAGCCGTGAGCCTGGGTCTGCTCAGCCTCTGTTCATCATGTATTTCCGCTATGAAACTTGTCCTCCCTTCTCATGCCAGCATTTGGCAACTGAACACAGAGTAAAGGCTTTAAGGATGCACTGGAACTGGGAGGGGGGGGGTGAAGGCGGGGGAGGGAACCGAGTCTCCTCTTGGGAATCAGCTTCTAGCATCTCAACTGTTTCTAAAGCCGCTTTTATAAGCTTCTCAGTTACTTCTAAAAACCAGACATTCTATTGCTTGAAATTTTCATGGGATTCAAGGAAAAGATTTACCAGAGTCCTTAGCTGCAGGCAACTGGAATCTACACTGGCTCGACAGAGATCTAGACAATTCACAGAATTCTCAAGAGGGCTGAAAACAAAACAGACTGTAGGCAGAGCTTACAGCATAGGGCTTCTCTCCCAGCATCACCAAGAGGTCACCCCCTCTGCAGTCACATGCAGTGGATGGGACTTTTACAATAACAAGAGATAAATTTCCCTCCCAGGCCATCATTCTTTGAGGCTTTCGGTCACTCTCAGCTAAACGTATTTGTGACTAATTAACAGTACATTTGATTTCATCAAGTACTTGCGAACTAAAGAGTGCTGCTCACTACCCAGCTCTGCCAGGACTGAGTCATTCACTACTGCACTACTGACCTTCAGCACGGCCCTAAGGGAGCTCAGGGATGAGGCGCTCTGTGCTCTGGGAAGGTGGGCAGAACAGGTCTTCAGATACATAGTTTCAGGAGAAAATTTTATAAACCTGGATTCTTGCATCTTCCCATACTTAGAAAAGAACTAAAACCATTAACTAAGGTGTCTTTTCCTTGTGACCAGCTGCAACCTTCTACTAAGATGTGTGCTTACCCCCTTCTTGCATGTTGCCCCTTCTCCAAAGTCATATGTCTGCTGACATCCCCTGGTACCTCTTCAGAGCAATTTCTCATCTGAGAGGCTGTCTCCCAGGCTATGGTCCTCAATAGAAACTGAAGAAACTCAATTCACAGCTTTTACTCTGTGTGTGTGTGTGTGTGTGTGTGTGTGTGTGTGTGTGTGTGTGTGTGTGTGTGTGTTGACAACACCAAACCCTAATCACTTATTTCTTCTCATTTTTCCCATTCAGATTCATTATTCATGTAATACACATTGACTGGCTGCCTTCTATGTGCTTGCTCCGTACATCTGGTGCCCTCACAGGAAGACCCAGTGAAGAACCGTGGTCCTCTGAGACAGGTGCCCGCAGAGGGATGTCCCGATGCACCATGGGAGTGTGTCAACTGGGCGCCTCCCCAGCCATGCAAGGGGTGGGGAAGGCTTCCCGGGGTTGTCCTCTGCCACCTGGGTGCTGGAGGGGAGAAAGGAGTTAGCACTGAGAGCTTAGCAGGGGCCTGAGCATGGGAGGCCCTGGGAGCCATGGGAGGAGATTTGGGTTTAAGCCTAAGGTTAATGAAGAGCCATTGTCTGAGCTGGGGAAATTGATCAGATTTGCAGTTAGGAAGCCCCAGCGGGCCGAGCGGTGGCGAGTGGACTGACAAGGGCAAGGGCACTCGGGTGAAATGCTATCTTGGTGTTTTCAGCGGGAGAGGAGCTGGTTTCCATGTGAAGGCTGCTGGTACACAGGGCCAGCCAGGGAAGGGAGAGCCTCAGGGACCATGCACTCAGTCCTCACCCACCCCTCGGTGAACAATCCAGCAGGACAGAGGTGATTGGAGATGAGGGGCTGTTTCTGGGGTAACTGGTTTTGCCTCATTGTTCCACTTGTGAGTGACTCAGAATGACAGAGCTGGACCCAAGCTTAGAGCCCCCAGTTTTACAGATGAGGACACAGATGAGCACAGGGATGCAGCCAAAGTCCTGCAGGAGAAGTTGTCCAGCATGGTCCCCCGGCCCCCGCCCCCAGCCCTCCGCACCTTGCAGGCAGGCTCCGTGCTACTAGAACACGACTTTCTGCTCACACCTCCTGGCGTTCACATCTGCCCTCCTCTCACAGGAATGCCTCTTCCTTCTTCCCTGGCCACCCCCAAGGTTCCTTCATGGACTGGCTCCAATGCCACGCTACCAAAGGCCCCACTGCCCGGCCCCTTCTCATGTGGACAGATGCAGACTGGAGGCTTCCAGCACAGAGCTGTTCCAGCTGCTTTTCTGCCGGGAAGACCCTCATGCCCATCGCCTCTCCAGTTTCCAATACTGGCTCCCCCTTGGCCTCTGGTCCTGGCTCAGGTGCCTTCTTCAAGTGCTTCCCTGTCTTTCTCCCACTGTGTTGTCTCTCCCAGTGAACCTGCTTGTTGTTTTCTCAGCACTCATCACTGACCGGCATTTTATATTTGGTTTTGATGTATTTAATTTATTGAAAAAGATGTATTGCCCTCCTACTACATGCCAGGCATGTGTGGATAGATCTGGATTAGTCCAAGGCGATTCTGGTGGGAAAACTCACCCGACCGGTGGCCAGTGTGGGCCAGCAGGTGGTTTAGGTATGGACATGTGGCCCAGCTCTGCTCAGGGTGATGGAGGGGATGATGGGGAAGCTCCCTTTGCCCTAAAAGTTAAAAAAAGAAAAAGTGCACAGCAAATAATCATTGCCTCCTCCCCTGGGAAGTTTGTGTAGAGTCAGTGACCCTGAGCCTGCATGTCCACCCCGCGTCCACGCAGTGGGCCTGGGGCAGAGGGGCACAATGGACATGAGCCCCACCATGGCAAGGCGCTTCCAAGCCCGTCAGCCCACCAGCCATGTCCATCCTGTTGCTGGAGATCATGAGCTCTTTGGGGTTACTTTTTCTGCTACTGGATCAGGCAAGATGCATTTGACTAAAAGTAATTAAAAAAATTTTTTAAAAACCCAACTAGCTAATGACTTAAATCAGGAATCAGCAACCATTTTCTTCAAAGGGCTGGATAGTAAATATTTGAGGCTTGTGGCCATGCGGTCCCTGTCACCACAGCTCAAAAGTGCCACCACCACCACGTCAGCAGCTGAGCCTGGCCGTGTGCCAGGAAAACTCGGTCTGCAAAATCAGGCAGCAGGCTGGACGCAGCCAAATGGTTGGAACCATAAAAGCATCCGTCACTGACCTGAAGGCAAGACTGAAGAAGGTTCTGGGGCTGGTCCAAAACTATCACGTGGCAGCTCTGTGGTTCCCTGTCTTCCCACCCAACGCTCCAAGTCGGCTTCCCCAGATCTGAGCTTTATGTGGTGTCACCCACAGGGGATGGCAGGGATGAGGGAGGGGCCTCAGCGTCCCCACACTGCCTGCACACTGGCCCCTCCGTTCCCCCAGGCCATGCTCAGCCAAGTGAGGAAATCTTTGGAGACTAAGACTGTCATGATGAGCTGTCAATGAGACAGAAGGTACAGTGACTCAGAGCAAGGGATCACTGGGGGAGGAGCAAGCTGGGCCAGCCTCCCGGGGCTGGGACAGCGGCTGCGCGGCACATCTTTTGACATATTAAATGCTAATATTTATATTTAATTAAAATTAATTTGAAACTTAAATCTTAAAAAGATAATTGCAGAGGTAAGAAGACCACTGAGGAAATTATTAGAAGAAAACGCCTAAGGGGTTGCATTTCTAACCTCATGTGTGTAATACTTTGCAAAATGCGTTTACATACATTTTCATTTCATGCTTTTCACAAGCTTGTGCAGAGGTTTGGGGCCCAGGTTGCAGGTTAACCTTGCAGAGTTGGGGTTCAGATTTGGGTCTTCAAGGCCCTGAGCCCTGGCCTGCTCTCTCTACCGCACCCCGTGAAGACGAGGCGCAGATACCGTGGGAGGGCGGGGCTCATGAGCGCGGGCTGGGGCCCAGGTGTCCGATCTGGGAAAGCAGGTGCAGGAGGGGCTGCAGAGGACGGAGACTAGCTCAGAATATGCTCCGACCATTGCCTTTGTCTCTATGACAACACAGAGCTCAGCTCAAGGTAACTAACCTAACAGGCAGAACCCCTCCCTCCAGGGGGCCAGGCTGCCGGGGCGATGGGCATCAGACTGCTAAGGAAGGGCCCTTGGGAGGAGCCGGTGGCCCCAGTCCAATAACCCTAAGCCCCGCCAGCCATTTCCACCTGAGGTTTGAGGAGTGTGGACAAAGGAGTATCGAGGAGGTTGGGGGGCGGGGGAGGAGCCACTAAGGGGGTCCAGCAGGGCCTGTGGGTCAGACTGGGCTTGGGGCCCAGGCACAGGAGGGGCGGGGAATGGTCCACGCAGTCAGAGAGGCCGTGGGAACTGCTCCGTCACCTCTGAGACCTCAGGCGGCCTGGGCAGAAGGGGATGCCACCCACTGTTTTTTTCTTTTTCTTTTTAATTTTTTTATTGAAATGTAGTTGATTTACAATGTTAGTTTCAGGCGTGCAGCAAAGTGATTCAGTTACACATACACGTACATATATATTTTTTTCTTTTCAGATTCTTTTCCATTAAAGGTTATTACAAGAAATTAAATATAGTTCCCTGTGCTACACAGTAGGTCCTTGTTGTTTATCTCTTTTATACACAGTAGTGTGTGTCTGCTAATCCCAAACTCCTAATTTATCACTCCCTGTCCTTTCCCCTTTGGTAGCCATAGCTTGTTTTCTATGTCCATGAGTCTGGTTTTGGTTTGTAAATAGAATTTGTATTTTATTTTGGATTCCACATATAAGTGATATCATATGATATTTGTCTTTCTTTGTTTTACTTATTTCACTTAATACTATAATCTCCAAGTCCATCCATGTCACTGCAAATGGCATTGTTTCATTCTTTTTTATGGCTGAGTAATATTCCACTGTGTATATGTGTGTGTGTGTGTGTGTGTGTGTGTGTGTGTGTGTGTGTGTGTGTGTATATATATATATATATATATATATATATATATATATATATATATATATATATATCACATCTTCTTTATCCAGTCATCTGTTGATGCTGCCTACTGTTCTATCCTCTTACACCTTTGGTTGTAGAAGAACTCAGACCTGCCCATACCCTGCCCTGCAGAAGTTTCAGGGCTGAATGGAGCCTCATAAATGGTTCTTACACATGCCTCCACACCCCCATACACAGCCACACACATGTGTGCATGTCCATCAATTCTGGATATTTCACAGATAAGAAAACTGAGGCTGAGTGGTGCTCACAGTCACATGATGTGTATGGACATTGACCAGGTCCATATCTGAGGGCTTGACACAGTCCGCCTTTCTCCCTCTCCACCCTCAGCTGTCCCTGTCTCTGATCTGATGGGGGAGGAGAGGGGACAGGATGGCCCCATGGCCCAAGGACCCCACTGCCTACAACTGGCTGCCTTGGGATGGGCCAGATTATTAGGACTCTGCCTGGTGCAGCAGGAACTCTCTGAGGGGTGTACATCTAGACAGAAAAGAGAAGAGGAGGGATGGGGACGGGGGCTCAGGTCCAGCCCATCATCTGGGCAGCATCCCCCAGGCAGAACTCTCGAGGGTTATTAAGTGAAACCTAGTCAAAGAGAACAGCTCCCTGGGGTGCGGGCAGAGACTCGGTCTGTGGCTGTGGGCTAATGGCCTGCTGCCTCCCGGTCAGGGCACCTCAGGCTGGAGAAGGAGGCCTGCATGAAGCTGGTCTTGGCAAGGAGGGGACCAATGCCTCTGAGCCTAGAGACTGTGTGTCATCTGGGATGCGTGTCTCCTGCTGTTAGCTGTCACCTCTGGTCCCCTGGCTTTGTCTCCAGGTGGGAACGCCTTCCTGGGGACCGAGCACGTCCCCTCTGCCCGTGGGCCCTGGGATGCACTTCTGCAAGGGAAATCGAGGCCTCAGGGCCTCCCACACCATCTGTGCCTCATCTGGGCCAGAGGACCCCTCTGTGATGGAAGAAGGGACAGCAGGCAGACCACCCACATTCTGCTGAGAAAAGTGAAATCTTTTTGAAGCGAGTGAGGGTGGAGAACCCAAAGAAACCTAACAGGAAGTATAAACGTTGTTTCCAGATTTAGAAAGAGACCCTCTCTCTGCCTGGAGTGGTTTTCTACAGGGGAGCTCAGCGCTGGCTGGTGGGTGCTAGGGAATTCTTTAGTCCCTGCCAATCTCCCCTCCCTCTTGGGGATGTGGGAGGGCCCCTGAGGAAAGAGGGATCAACCTTTCTGGAGGTGAAGAAACAGATTGTTTTTAACTCCCATGTACTGCAAACCCGCTAAATTTTGCAGAGGCATTTAGAGAAAGGATTCCTAAAGTTGAACCAAACTGGTAACAGGGCCTCCAGATGAGAAAAAACTTCCCATTTCATAGAAATCACATGTGAATTCTTTCCTTCTGACGGTGCCGACCCCAGCCAGTGCCTCAAAGCTGCATGTTCTTCCCAGATCTGGCGCTCAGACGCCGGGGGCCGTCCTTGGCATCCGAGGGAACATCACGGCTGAGTTGGCAACAGGAGTTCGCAGGTGGCCCCAGCCGAGCTGCCACTCGCGGCCCTGCCCCAGTGAGCCGGCCCTAGACCCAGGCCTCCCCGAGGCGGAGCCCCGAGTCCAGACCTCCCCAAGTCCCTGTCTTCTGTCCTCACCCATCAAACCCCTGCTTTGTGTGAGTCTAACCAAACATCCCTGTGAGATATTACGCCTTACTTCCCTCAGATAACTCCAAACAGAAGATTTCCCACTTTTCAACTGATTTCCACACACGTGAGTCATGGCCTACTCTGTGCCCAGCACCCTGCGGTCATAATGAGGGATAAGACAAAGTTCCTTTCCTGGAAGAGGAGCCAGTGAATTCCACCTGGGCCACATTAAGAAAGGTCTGTAGATGGAGAGGGGCCGATGGCTACTGAGCACGAACTCAGCGCCAGGCTCCGGGGAAGTGGGAGGGAGACTGCCTCGGAGATGGAGGTGAGAGGGAGGTAAGTCTTCCACTGAAATAGGAAGACGCAGACTGGAACAAAGATGGAGATGCCCCAGAGGAGTGGGTGGAGCCAGCCTTGTCTTTAAAACAGCGTTTAAAGCAGGAAGGAGGTGGGAGGCTTCTGGGGGAGGGCAGGTGGGCCATAGGAAAGCACAGGATGAGCCAGAAGGATGCCCCTTCCTCTGTTTCTGCTGCAGCATCCGGCCCTGCCTCTATACGTGTCCAGGCCTCGGTACTAAAAGTCCGGGGGCTCCTTGACAGTCACCTCCCTTGCTGCATCCCCAGGCCTCAGTGAATGTCAAGTTAATGAATGAGTAGATGTCTTTTGTCTCATAAAATCCATCAAAAGGAGCCACAGGCAAATGGCGTGGTGGGATGGGATTTTAGCGAACTACCTCTAGCAGTGAGGAGGAAGGGGGGATTCGGAGGCAGGATGTAGGTCAGGCATCTTTTATGATACTCCCCTGAGCCAGGCCCCCCTGAACCCCTCCAGGGCTTCAGTGCTGCCCACCCTCAGCCCCCCAAGCCTGGAGACCTGACCCCAAACCCTGTCTCAGTGGCCCGGCCACGGCACCCCCCAAGGCCAGCCTGGACCTTCCTGGCTTTCTTGGCCAGCGTCTCAGATCCAGTCCTCAGGCCCAGCCATCACCTGCTCAGCCCACAAGGATTCTGAGCACCGCTGTGTGCCAGGTGGCCCGTCACTCACCAAGCCCTGAGAGGGCATTCCCTTTGTGCTTTTGTTGTCACGCCTGGTGACAGAAGTGCCTGGTCACCTGTCAGCTGTGTCCTGGGGGCGTGTCCTGCTCCCTCACTCCCTGCAGGGTGAGACTCACAGTGAAAGCACCGGGCCCCCTTAGACAGTGAGCCTGAGCAGGTAAGGGGCATGGGAGCCTTGGCATCTACCTTTAAGCCTAGTTATGGGGTCCAGGTCTTTCCATCTGGGCGGCAGGACATGCAGGTAGGCCGGGGCTGGGCTCCTGCCCCTTCTGCGGACTCTGACCTCGGCCCCCCTTCTCCTCGGTGTCCCCTGTGCTGCTAGGGTGTGCTCCTGCCCAGGCCAGAGGCAGCCTCCCAGGCAGTGCCCGGAGCAGCAGGAGTGGTACCCCACTCCTCCCAAGAGATCCACCCAAGCGTCTCCTATTCTTTCCTCTCTCATGTCCCTTCCTCAGCACCCCCTTCCCTGTTTGCTTTCCCTTCCCCACTGCACAGGCCCCAGGTCCCCTGACAGTGCTGCCTGGCCCCCGGGGGGCCAAGTGCAGGGTGCTTGCCCAGGACTGCAAAGGGAAGCTCCTCTTTGCTCATCCAAACCCACAGGTGAGCGAAAGCACATGTCCACCCACGTGGTCTGCAAGCTGACAAAAAGAGGAGGTGGGGAAACCCTGTATTAAAAGCTCCAACCTTTAAAAATCACCTCCACTTAGAAGCAAAAAAAGGAACCATTAAAGGGTCTTCGCTGCTCCCTGACACACATCACTGTCTCCCCTCATTGCTTGAGAAGAGCCATCACATCAGTAAAGGGTTCCAAGCAAATGTCATGCTGGGGCCCTAACGGGCACCTGTCAGGTCGCCTGGACGCCACGCATGGGTGGGCTGGACCGCCAGCCAGAAGCGTGGCCGGGAAACCAGAGAGGCAGACAACAGCTTGTGGGCAGCCCCCACATTCTGTACCCTTCTGCTTGGGCTTCTGTAACAAGTGCCACAGGCTGGGGGACTTCTTAACCCATCAGAATTCACTTCTCCCAGTTCTGGAAGCTTAGAAGTCCAAGACCAAGGTGTGGGCCCATTCAGTTCCTGGCTCACAAATGGCCACCTTGTTTCCATGTCCTCACTGGCAGAGAGAGCGAGCGAGCTCTGGTGTCTTCCCTCTTCTCAAAGACACTCATCCCATCACAGGTGCCCCACCCACATGATCTTATCAGAACCTAATGACCTCCCGAAGGCCATCTCCAAATACCATCTCACTGGGGGTTAAGGCGTCAACATCTGAATTTGCAGAGGATGGGGCAGCCCACAGCACCCTCCTCATCTCAGGGGCATCTCTCTAAGCAGATGACCACTCCAGGGCAGGGGCTTGTGGTCCGCATTTTTAACCATCTTCCCATGGGACAGGGCCAACCAGGTGGCATTCAGAATCCCACCAACCTGCCGGTCGGAAAGGGCAGACCACCTCGAGGGAACCTCAGGGAAAACTGACCTTCCTGGACTAAAACTGCTCTTCTGTGCCCAGTCCCAGGGCATCCAGGGGCCCCTACAGCTGTCTGAGTGGGAATGACTAATTCAGAAAGAGAGAAATGACAGTAAAATGGTTGTTTCCATGTGATGACAGCCTTGATGCAAGAACAGGAGCTGAATGCCGACCCCACTGACCCCCCAGAATTGTCCTCCCAAGAGCACACGTGAAGATGGATGGGGTCTGGCTAATTCTGAACCACTTTGAGGATTAGAGGGTCGGTTCCTTAATAATGAGCTGCTGTCCAACTTGCAATTCTCTTTGCTCAAGATAACTTTTTTAGGTCAGCTTTCTTTCTATTTCCACTAACAAACTGTTAATCATGGTGATTTAGTGAGAAATTTTTAATAATTTAAGTCAGAGAAAGCTGACTTAAAAAAAATTGTCTTAAGCAACAGAATTGTGAATCTGTTAGAGACAATCATTTTTTTATTGTTAAGTAAAATACTTATGATCATATAATAGACATGTGGTTGATATGATTTTGAATCACACAGCTAAGGTTTTTTAAAATGCTTCATTGTTCCCTCCCCAAATTCCTCAACTCCCCCAAATGTATGCTGGGAAAATTAACCTTTCCTACTTTGTTTCCTTAGACCTCGAATGTAGATTTTGCTTCCTTTCCGGCCTCAGAAGGATGTGAGCTGGCCCTTTTCCAAGCCCTCATTGTTCCTCAAAGAATCTCTGTCTTGGTGATTATATTCTTTTTGGAATATAATTATGTTCCAGGCTCCCACTCAATCGTTACTTCCTGAGGGTCACAAAGACTCGGGTAATGTTATGGTTTATCCACAATCCACTATAAATGTGTGCGAAATGCCTTAAAGAAAAATATGACAGGAAATTGGCCCACAGAGAAGCTACCCAGAGCACCTGAGACCTGAGCATTATGTCCTCAAAGTGGAATCTTCATTTTACATCTCATTCCCCTAAAGAAGCTGGGTTTTCCATCCATCGCTGTGCACGCCTAGTGGTGGGAACCCACATTCTTCTTCCTGAACCCCAAATCAGAGTCTAGAATTGAAGCTCCTGTACCCAACACCAGCTTATCCTTTAAGCCAGCGTGTCCTGCTTAAATGGGTGGACATCTTCAAAGCTCGAGTTTTCATGTTTCTAAGGGTTGTTTTCATGACAAACGGAGCTAGGAGATTTGGGAGGTGGAGAACAGACAAAGGCTAGACAGAGAATCAGTGTGACCATAAAAAAAAAATCAAATAAAGAAAGAACCATGTGGTGTTTTTAAAGACGAAGAAAAGACATGTGTTCCGTCTGCTCTTTGGCTCCAAGCGTTGCAACTGGAGACGCAAGAATTCCTGAAGGAGCCTGAAAAGTGATTTTCAAATGTTGTTTTGAGATCCATTACTTCACTCGATGGTATTTCAGGGAGCATGCGAGGGCCTGAGAATGCCAGCGTTCTTTGTAAGTCAGGTGCAAGATGGAAAGAAGTTCAGCAAGACGATGGGGGCAGAGGCTCCCTCGGCTAAGAGGTCCGGGAGGAAGGAGGGGGTGGGGGATACCTAAGGGAACTCGCAGAAGAGTGGGAAACGAGAGGAAAACTTTAACTGAAGAACATATGTAGGAAAAGAAATGTAAAGATAGGGTATATTTAACTAAACAACTTAGACAACAAAGACAAATGTCCCCAGAAAGCTAATTCTAACAGGGACGGGTGGTGTAGCTCAAGCGGTAGAGGGACTGCTTAGCACGTGGGAGGTCCTGGGTTCAATCCCCAGTCCCTCCTCTAAAAATAAATAAGTAGAACTAATTACCTCCCCCTCAAAAAATTTTTAAAAAGCTAATTCCAACAAACATAATTCTTAATGACAGACGCCAGAGCTTAGGAATTTTCAGAAGAGGGGCAGGGGCAGAACATCTTAACATGAAAGGTTGGGAGCCACAAGCGGGTCCCTGGTGGGAAGGTGGAGGGGGTGGGGTAGCCCCAGGAGGCCTGGAGCCAGCCCTCCAACCCAAACCATAGCCAAGCTCACCACGGATGGTGACTGCTGCTGGGGTCCTCAAAGGCACACAACAGAGCTCTAGTTTGACTGCCCAGCCTCACCCCCAAATGTTGATCTTCTCAATGAAGCCCACAGTGAACTTCTGATGGTTAAGAAAGCCTTCGATTAAACCTTTTAAGAGGTCTTCCTGAACTTCCCTTCTGCACATACTTCATGTTGTGGGTATGGTGAGTTGGAGATTGTTGACATCAGGGATGGATTCAATTTATTCAGATGAATTTACTCAAAAACCTCATCCTAAAGATCAAATGTGAAGTAAGTGTGAATCAAGAAGTTGAGAAAACATTTGCAGAAGAGGTTTAGATGGACAAACGTGTATTTCTTCCCCTCCTTTATATCACTCCATAGTTTTGGACAAAACTAAGAAAAATCTCCCCAGCCTTCAGTATCTGTGAGGCTACATAATCACCAGGCAAAGGGGATTGTCCTTGCCTCTGATGGACCAAGGAGACCCTTCTACACCCAACTTAGGCCTTACCCGCTGTGTCTAGCCTGATGATGAGTCTCTGTTAATAACACAGAATTTATTTATCCCAAAGAAGGCTCATTTGGAAACATTTAACAGAAATAAAACACTCACTAAGTTGGAGTCCTGGGACCCTAATTGCTGTTGGCTCCTTTGCTGAAGTCTGGCCATGGTGAGAGAGAATCCAGCACAATTCATCTGCCGTCAAGGGAAGAAGGCTCTCGAGAGGGGAGAGAGGCAGGTACAGACAAAGCAACATCCCTGCAAAGCACCTGCTTCTTCCCTTCCTGAGCTGCTGCTCCCAGAATCCACTCTGTCTCCTCCTCCCCCACCCCAATGGGCTAATAAACCTGCAGGAGGGGCTGATTTGAGTTTGCCTTTTATACCTCGTTCTAGAGCCTGTTCTGTATTAGTTCATTTTTAGTGTTTTACTATTTGTTCCTTTAACTGATGGGGGAAAAAAAGGAGGCTAATTACAATCAGAGCTTTGATTCATTAGGTACTTCATGGTACCATATGCTATTCAAATTTTTATCTGCATTATCTTATTTGATATTTCATAACAATCCAGTAAGCTGGGTGCCAGTTCTATTACCAATCTATAGATGAGAAAACTAAAGCTCAGAGAGGTTTAGTTACTTCTCCAGGGTCACACAGCTAGTGGGTGTTAGAGCCCAGATACAAAGCTGCTCAGTCTGACTCCAAAGCCCCCACTTTCTTATCTTCCCTCCATCCCCCAGTATCTCTACTTAACCGCAATGGGAAGTTAATAATCCAAATAGACTTTTCAACATTTATATTTGCTCTTGGAGAAAACTGAAACCCAACACATGAGAGACATCAAAGCACCAGACCCACCCTTGGATTGTTTTGGAAAATCAATGTAAGAGAAAGCATAAAGGCTTTCATGGAACAATTTAGCTAAAAATAAAACACCAAACAGAGGGAAGATTCCCAGGCCCTGGGCAGGAGGGGGATCAGGACAGCAGAGGCAGAGAAAGGCACAAGCCGAGCCTAGGGCCATATGTCACAGATCCTGGTTCATGGGTGCTTCTCACCGGTGCCCTGCCTCTGCCGGTTGTATGTCAGCAACCAGGTTCCAGCGGGGGACAAAGGGAGAAGGCAAAAGGAGAAAGACAAGGGGACTGGCCAGCCACAACTGTCCCTGTGGCACTGTGGCCGGAGTCCTATCACAGAGCCAGCCCTGGATGGGGGCAGGCTTCTCACTGCTGCCACTAGATCAGTGGCTTCTAGGTGGCAGGTGGGGCTCAGGGCTCCGCCGCAGAGACGGTAGATGGTTGAGAGCAGAAGAGGGTGGCTGGGAGGGAATCCAGCAGCTCACAGGATCCCAGGGAGGCCAGGCAGGGCCTCAGGCCCACTTCCCACAGCCACACTGCAGGACCGGGCACTAAAGGCCTGCCTTCCTGCTATGATCAGGGACCTCCTGCCACCAAATCAGAAAGCCAGGGCCATGACTCGGTGCTTTCTCTAGGAGCCCTGCCTGTGAAACCATGCCTCCTTTCCTGCCTCCGTCTCCCCACTGAACTCCATTTCAGGTCAGTGTCATCACGTACCTCTGGTCTGCAGAACAGACATCACGTCCAGAGCCCTCATGCCGAGGGACTGGGAAGGACAGATTGGTTTCCCAGCGTTGGCAGAACTGGAAGACCCGGCAGGAGGCCATCCGAGGGGAGGCTGAGTAAACTGATGGATGAGCCACACACTAGCAAAGAAGCCAAGTATTTTGGCTTCTGAGCTACTGGGGGGTGGTGGCAGCTTGGGGTAAGAAATACACCTTGTTTTCCAGTTTGGAGGACTCAGGACGCAGGCCCATTGTCTGGTGAGCATAGCACGGGGTAGGTGAAGAAAAATTTTAAAAGAAACATGGCCCCGGGCTCCTGTCCTGAAGAGGGGGCTGCACTGTCCTCACTTACTTCATGGCTCCTCAGACCCGGGACCCACCAGAGAGTGCACACGGGCCTGGCCCCAGGGGCTGTCAGTCTAACAAGAATGCCAGGGCCAGACAGAGTGGGCAAAGCCACTTACAGATGGATAAGCTGAGGCCCCTGGAGGCGGCTGGCCCTGCCCAGTGTCCTCTGGGGTAAAGCTGGGACCACCAGCACAGACCCCACCCTCCCAGGAAGGGTGTCTTCTGCCAGCAATGAGCTCCCACAGTGTCCCCGGCTACAGAGCAGCTCCGATTTCCAGAGCCTTCATACTCCAAGTGCCAATTCAAAGAAAGAGCCATTTGACTAGAAATTTTAATTAAAAGCAGTTCAATACCTAGATTTTCAAGAGCACATCAGAGGATGGAGTTTCATGTACAACAAAACTTTTCTTAAATCCTCTTTCCCCATCTCTTCCACTGACCCTCCAAAATGTCTATCCAACGCTCTGCTCCTCTGTTCCCCAAAAAGCCTGTCCCCTCGTCGCCCCACTTGGATGCCTGTGTCTCCTTCCCTGCCTCCTTAATTCCTCATCCCCTCTTCCGCCACATCCTCCAGCCATCCCCTGCTACCTGCCTCCTTAATCCCCCATCACAGTCCTTGGACAGCGGCTAAGTCTTCAGAACGAGTCAGGACTTGCCGAGGCTCCAGGCAAAAGCGGATGTACACATACTTGGCAACTCCTGGCCCCCAGCTGCCCCACCTCCGCCCTGGCCTCTTTGCTGTCAAAATCCTTCAAGTGCTTTCATTACAAAATGTGATGATTTCTGGTGTCGGCCAGACTGGAAGCAGCAGGTGCCCACACTTTAGACCCCCACTGCCCACAGTGACACTCAAAGACTTGAGTTAATTAAATCTGTTTACTGCTTACTCTGTACCTCCGCACAAACGTTAGTTCATACCCTGCGCAGAGATCGAACCCAGGAAATGTTTAAATATAATCTCCTGCCCAACATGACACACGAATCATTTCCATCATGGAAAAAAAAAAAAAACAAAACAGGCAGGAAAACAATAGCACATTGAAACCGGTTATGCAACAGAGCCCGCACGGTCAAAGTCCTGGCACTCAGCTAACACAGGGCGTCCAGGTAAGGGGCCGCCGGCCTGGTGCTGGCTGATGGGTTATGATATGAAGAAGCCTTGTCTTCTCCCTGGGTCTCCCTGTCAGCTGGGGCCCGGAAAGGAGACGCTGCCTCCAGCACCATCCTGCAAAGGCAGAGAACATCCCATTGGTTCCTGATCTCCTGGTGCCAGCGCCCCCACCTTACCCCCGGAACTTGGAGCGGGTGGAGGGAGGTGGTCCCTCCTTGCTTCGCCTCCATCTGCGACTGCTCCACTGTGTCCCATCCCCTCCCTCCTTTACTCCAGCCTCTGCCTTTGCCTCTCTCACCTGGGCAGTAACTCATCTTTCTGGATCTCAGACTGGATCCCCATTACCCCACAACAAAAACCCTTCTTTGGCCAATGAGATGTGATGGACATGATGTGTTTCCCCCCTGGAGCCCCTGGGACCCATGCCTGCCCTGCGGGCTCCTCAGGGCCTCTGGCCACAGTGGCTGGCTACGTTCTAGCTTCTTTGTGAGCCTGGGTCCCCATGTGAAGGCGCCGAGGAGCAGAGCAGCACCCACCCGCGAGGTCCCCACGGCGCCCGTGCACAGCAGTGCTTTGTTCTGGTGAAGCCTCTGGACCTGGGAGCTCTCTGTTCCTGCAGCATAACCTCATTTGCCCTGAGTGATCCGGACATGCAAGCGGCTCTGGGTGTTTCCTTCTTTGGAGAATGTCACGACTTCCTCAAGCTCATGGTTAATGCGCACATTAGAATCCAGAAAATAAAACAGGAAGGCTAAGGGCTAGTATCATATGATAAGAATTTGACTAGCCGTTGTCCCAGGTCCCTGGGAGGGAGGCTGTATTTTTTTTAACTGAAGTATAGGTGGTTTACAGTGTGCTAATTTCCGGTGTATATCAAGGTGATTCAGTTATCATGTACATCTATATTCCTTTTTATATCCTTTTTCATTATAGGCTATTACAAGGTATCGAATATAGTTCCCAGTGCTATACAGTAGGACCTTGTTGTTTATATATTTTTTTTAACTGAAGTATAGTCAATTTACAATGTTGTGTCAATTTCTGGTGTACAGAATAATGTTTCAGTCACACATGTGCATACATATATCCGTGTTCATATTCTTTTTCATTATAAGTTACTACAAGATATTGAATATAGTTCCCTGTGTTATACAGGAGGACCTTGTTGTTTATCTATTTCATAGGTAGTAGTTAGTATCTACAAATCCTGAACTCCCAATTTATTCCTCTACCCCTCCCTTCCCCCATAACCATAAGTTTGTTTTCTATGTCTGTGAGTCTGTTTCTGTTTTGTAAACAAGTTCATTTGTGTCATTTTTTTTAGATTCCACATATAAGTGATATAATGTGGTATTTTTCTTTCTCTTTCTGGCTTGCTTCACTTAGTATGTTGCTGCCAACAGACTCTATTCTATTCTAAATCTAAATTTCCCAGGGAATATGAGTGTCCTCATTATTCATGAGCTCCCTGATCACACCTGAGTTTATGCTAATGAGGTGACTCACGTGACCCTCCCAGACAGTGTCAGGATGGGCTGGTCACGCTGAAAGACCGACCACGTGATTGATTAGAGGGCTGGGGACTGGAGCCTCTGATATGAGCCTAACCTCCTGGCCTCCAGGGAGGGGCGGGGCCTGGATATGGAGTCGTCACATGGCCAGCAAGTCAGCCCATCAGGCAGTGAAACCCCAGTCCAGACTCTGGTCCCTGAAGCTGGGTGGGCTTCCTGGTTGGTGAACGTATCGATGAGCCTTGATTCCATGGGGCGAGAACACTTGGGGACCCTGTGGAACCTGCCCTAAGGACCTCTTCATTTGGCTGCTTCTGATTTGTATCTTTTATAATAAAACAGAAAATGTAAGTTACAGCACATTCCTGAGTTCTGTGCCTCATTCTAGTGACTTATCACACCCAAGGGGATCATGGGAACTGCCCAGATCAGCAGCTGGTCCGTCAGAAATGAAAGCAGTCTTGTTGGAGACCATGCCCTTTAGTGTATGGGGTCCACTCGGACTCCAGGTGGGTGGTGCCAGGAGTGAATTGCAGAAAACCAGTTGGTGTCAGGATCCATAGGAAAATTGGTCAAACAGTGCATCAAGTTGGGAGATCCAGCAGGAGTGAAGTCCCCTGATGATGAGGTGTAGATGAGGAGACGATGAGCCTCTGGAGGGGCAAGGGTGTCTCATTGAAACCCAAGCTAAGTCAGCTTCTTAAATCTATCACAGTCCCATCTCCTTGCAGCCAGAGAGGACCATATTTTTCCCCAGGGACTGGGTTCAGCCTGGCTTCAGTGGCTCTAACAGGGAAAGCCACCGAACGTCTCACCTCCTGGAGGGTGTGGTGTACCTGCAGGGATGGTGAGACCAGCCCTCCCCTCGCCCCAGTCCACTCTATTCTACCCACTTTCTTATTCTGTGCTCCTCGAGGGCCAGATCACAAGCCACAGTTCCCAGGGACAGCAGGTCCCTCAAGTCTCCTCCTAATTTACCTTCTAGGAAACACTAAAAGCTCATTTGAACATCAGGACAGGCCGGGGAAATATGCATGCCTCCTAGGACAGTCCAGTTCTCCTCTGTAAGCTTCAAAAACTGTCTGCCCAAAAGGTGGCCCAGACTGAAAGTGTATCCCCTCAAAAACAGAGCCAGGTGAGAGCACAGACACCACTCACAACCTCAGTCCAGTGTGTGGTGAGCGGGGCCTCGAGCCTGGCCGAGGTCTAGAAAGAGGGGAGCAGGGTTGATGGAAGCAGCACAGCACGGCCCTTGGCCCCCAGACCTTGACCATCTATTTGCAGAAATAAATTTTATAAATGGAAAAAGCACTGCAAGGCAGGACATGATTACATTTCCAAGCGAGCTGGACAGATCGAAAGTCAGTCTGGGGAAGAATTTAAAGAAAGAATTGAGCCTTCAGTAAATGTCACAAGCGATGCAGGTCTTGAATGAGCTCCTGCCAAAGAAAAAGATCTTTTTTTAATTAGTTATTTTCATTGTATATTCTTCACCTACTGAAATTGCATCAAAGCCCACATCCCTGTGTTGTCACAAAACATGTGGACGCCATGGTCAGAACGGCTGGGACCACCATGCTGACCCAGAAGACAGGCTGAGTTCTGGAGGGCGACTTTCCTAAAAAGAAGGCGGACCAGCCAGTCCCCCTGCCATTCAACTCCCCTCCTCTTTGCTCCCTGAGAATCTGCCTTTTGCCTCTTGTGTTAGAGCCTAGAAGGGTACACAAGTTACCCCCAAAACCAGCCCATCGGAGGTCAGGAGCAGAACAGTACTAAGAGGATGCCACCAGCTCCAAAGTGAGTGGGCGGAAGTAAACTGAGGAGACATCCCAGAAATCAGTGCGACCAGGAACAGTGTAGAATTCTCTGGGTGTGGTGAGAATGGAAGTACAACCTGAAAACCTCCTGCCTTCATTTTGTAGGGGAGGGAAATTTTTCCTCCCCTCTTCCAGGTTCTTTCAGCTGGGCTGGTAATTAAATTGACATAAGACAGATTAACGAGAGAAAAACAAATTTAATTCTGCATATGCAGGAGCCCCACAAAGACCATGAGAGGCTCCCTAACAGGCAGGCAATTGAAGCTTCCAGGCCATGCTGAGCTGAGAAGGAGCTAGGGGTCGGGGGCTCCAAAGGGAAGGAAGACAATTCACAGGAACGTGGGAACAACAGATGTTCTCCAGACCAAGCAGAGGCTGGGGGACACAGAGAGGACTTTGAACAAACAGGCCTTGCCAGGTTCTTACCATGAAGGGGCAAAACCCACAAAGGGACCAGCAAGACCGCCCAGGCAGGGCCATCACCTTCCTGCTTTTGCACTTCTGTAAAACTGCTTGCTTCTAGGAAAATGAAACTTACCCCTAAAATTCCATTGATCACTCTCTGTTCCCTCCATCACTAGATCAGGGTTCTCTGCTAAAGGCATCAGCAGGGCTCTGTTCCCATCTCTTCCTTTATTACCTGCACTGGAATGCTCCATTTTCCATCTATCTCCCCAGCTAGAATGGGTGTACCTTGGGGACAGTGTCTGTGACTGCCTCATCTTTATAACCAGCGAACAATGTCTGACGGTTGACAAGTGCTCGGAAAACATTGGTTGCTGCTGTTGCATGTGGACTGCAAATCAGGGGATTGAGTCAGAAACCTGGTAAGTAGGCTGATCTGCACTTAGGGAGCCAGTGGCCCTGAGACCACAAGCAAGGCTGGAGTGTCCACTAGCAGATGAGGCTTCAGGCTGCCACGGACACTTAGTATAGAGCCACCTGCTTACTCAGAGCAGCTCAGAAGCTCAGAGGGGCTGAGTCTACAGCTGGATGGTCATTGTGGTCCCAGGAACATCAGAGCCTGTGGTCATATGGTCAGTGCGGTCCCAGAAGCATCAGAGCATGTGGTCAGATGGTCAATGTGGTCCAGAAGCATCAGAGCCTGTGGTCAGATGGTCACTGTGGTCCCAGGAACATCAAAGCTTGTGGTCAGATGGTCAGTGTGGTCCCAGGAACATCAAAGCATGTGGTTGGATGGGGTTACAGAATGTCACAAGCTAACAATTTCATGAGAACACTCTGTTAGGTCTCCACTATCTGATTAGTACGAAGACCCACTCTTATGATTGGAGGAAGACACGGTCGTGGCTGCTGCAGAACCTCTGCCTGCCGGCTCCTGCCTGACTCATCACTGTTCTCTCTCCCACAGGAACAAGTTGGCCAGGAAGCTGCACTGCAGCCATGGTTTTAAAGATCCCGGAAGACTCCCATGGAGCCAGAAGTGGCAATTTACCAGATTAGAATAACCCTAACCAGCTGCAATGTGAAGTCTGTGGAGAAGGTATGTGCTGACCTGATCAGAGGCACAGATGAAAAGAATCTCAAAGTGATAGGACCGTTCGGATGCCCACCAAGACTCTGAGACTAACTACAAGGAAAGTTCCTTGTGGTGAAGGTTCTAAGACTTGGGGTCATTTTCATGAGGCTCCACAAGTGACTCACTGACTTGCACAGCCCTCGTGAGACTGTTAAACAGATTACTTCCACCAGTATGGAGCCAGGAGTCAAGGCTGAAGTCACCACTGCAGATGCTTCCATCAGCCTTTTTAATAAATTGATCATCAGTTGTTTAAAAAAAAAATCTGGATAGCAAAGTTTACACCAACCATGCTGAAGCCATAAAATCCAAAATTTAAGACTGTCAGTGCAACCATGGCTCTGTCCGTCCTCCACTTCAGAGTGAAGGAGAGATGCTGTGTTCTCTGTGTCTGGACTCACAGCAGGGTATGCACTGCACCCACGCATAGCCACCCTCCGAATGTGCACACAGCCCCCTCCCAGTCATGCTGGGCACAGGCCCTGGGCACTACACAGGCACACGCCCTTACCATCCATCACTGCACCTTGCCAGAGCCTAAATAACACTAAAATTAGATACAAAATGGGATGGGAAGGGAACAGTGAGGAGGGAGAGTCTAAGCAACATCTTTGTGGCTCAGGACAAGGATTTTCCTGTGGGCCTGTGAGCAGGGATGGAAGCATACCATTACAACGTTTTTATACTACACATGGAGAGGTTTACTATCACATAACTATAGACTATGGTAAGTTAAAGATAGATACTATAAGTGCTAAGGCAACAACTAAAACAACTAAAAGAGTAATAAATAATAAACCAACAAAGGAGTTAAAATGGAATAAAAAATACTCAAATAATCTAAAAGAAGTATTCAATTAAAAAAAAAGAATAGGTGGGACAAACGGAAAATACATAGGAAAATAACAGACTTAAACTATATAAAAATTATATTAAATGTGAATTCTACCATTTAAGGAAGAAATAATACCAAATTTAAACAAATTCTTCCAGAAAACTGAAGAGCAGAGACTACTTCCCAGTGCATTCTATAAGACTAGCATTACTCTGAAAACAAAGCCACGTAAAGACATTATAAGAAAGGAAATCTACAGATCATTATCTTTCACAAGCATAGACTTAAAATTCTTAACAAAACTTTAGCAAGTAAAATCCAACAACATATAAAATGGCCAGTGTCAAAAACGATAAGATGATCTCAGTTGGCATGGAAAAAGCATTTGACAAAAACCCAACATCCATTCTTGACAGCAGCCCTCAGCAAACTGGGCACGAAAGAGTATTTCCAGCCTGGCAAAGGTTGTCTATGAAAAAATCTACAACTAATATCACACTTAATGGTGAAAGACTGAATGTTTTGTATAATTGGAATGAGATGCAGGTAGAAGACAAGCTCCTGGCTTGGGGTGCCTTCGGTGACAAACAGCCGTAAGAAATGCAGAGGAAGCTGGCTGCTCTGTACTGCACTGGAAGCCTTTTGAAAAACAAAAATAATAAACTTAGGGCAGCCAACTGCCAATTCAATTTGGGTGGCTGAGCCTGAGAATTTTGAGCCCCTAGGTCCTGAACCCAGTGGACCACCCAATCTTCCTTTCTAGAAAAGAGTATCGCTTTGCCTGGAAATTAAGCATGAAAAGACCTTCCTGAAGCAGGTGATTTGCATGGTGGTGATGCTTGTTCTCAAGCTTTGCCCATACCTCCCCTCACTGATTCCAGGACAAAAGCCACCTGAAGAGGAAAAAGTAGCCCCTGCCCCAGAACGTAGTTTGCATGTTAAGGGAACTGCAGCCCTGGCTAATCAATACAGCCAAGAAGGAAAACATGCGGAAATAATTTTGAAGATGTTGGCACAGGAGTGGGGAGACGCACGCTGGGTAGGGCAGAGCGTACTTGACATGGGAGCCCTCATGTGGAACTTCAGGTCCAACGTTCTAACAACGACGCCTAGGAGCCAGACCTAGGAGTCTACTGAGATGCCTCCTTGAAGATTTGACAGAAAGAAAACCTATATTTAATGAGGTAGAGAGACCAACTTCTTTGTCATAGTAGCGAGAAGAGGGTCAGTCGGCTCAGGGAGGTAAGGAGGTGAGAGGGGATGCCATCCCTCCATCCCTGTCTATATACCCTGAGACCCTCCACTAAGATAACAAGGGATACACTGCGCATGGCTATCCTGACATCTCTGAAAAGCCTAGAGAGGGCTGCACTTTTTAGGGCAGGGTTGACAGTGAGAGATGATGTCATAGAATTGGCCTCCTTCATCTCAGTGAGGATAATGTAATGAGAGAATCACAGAGGCCAGGGGGCACTCAAATTTCCAAAAAAATATATACTGGATGTGATGACCCAAGACAAGACTAGCAGTCAAGGCGCTGCTGGCGCTTGACCTGTAGGGCTGTGTGGTGATGGCTCCTCCACCACGGTGTCGTCAGACACAAAATAGACAGAGAGCCAGGTAGGGTGCCACTCAACTTGTACAAAAAGGATTGAGAGCTGGCCCTTCACTCAGTGATCAGATTTAAATCATTCACGGATCTAGTGCCTACTGACCAAAGGCGAGCCTGGATGCCCTGGAGGGAAGACTCTGCAGCGCCCTGCAACCATCTGTAGTAAATTTCCCCCATCCTTTCCCAGAGTGACCAGAGGTCACCTGCCAAAGTCACCAAACCCTGGGGAAGGGGTCTAGGCAGACTCTTCCTGAACTATTAGATATGGGTCTGGGCTGACACCAATCTCTGGGTAGCTGAAAAGCCATCACAATCATCCAGTTAGAGTTGAGAAATATATGAAGACCAGGTGACAAATAGACTATTTCCCCAATTCACCTCTGCCTGCAGAGAACACTGCCCAGAGTAAAGGACAACTTACTGCAACTTGCCCTTCCCATCACTAAGAAACACAGCGCGTGGCAGGGCTCTTTGGGTTTTAGAGGCAGTCTACGTGGCACTGAGAATACTCCCCTGAGCCATTTGTCAGGTGACATAGAAGGCTACCAGTCTGAAGTGAGTCACTGAGTAAGAGGGTCCAGGCTGCTTGGGTCATATAACCCACCAGACCCCTGAAGATGCCCTGGCGCTGGAAGTATCTTTGGTGGGCAAAACCACCATGTGGGGCCTCAGGAAGTTCCCAGCAGGAAGGTCACAGCACAGATCTCTCAGCCTGAGAGTTCTGGGACAAGGCCTTTGCCTGTCTTTGGCTGAAGACGATGCCCTGCAGTAACCCCAGTGAGCAGTCCAGACCACGTCCCGGAACTTCTTGGGGGCCACCAAAGGTTAGGGACTGGAAGAGCCTTTAGAATTGAACCTGGTATCTCCATCAGATCCTGCCCCCAATCCTGCTCGGCTTCCCTGAGCTGAGTGCTGACTTCAAGCAGACATGAACTTGAATCCTGGCTCTGCCTCTTAGCGGTGGTTACTTAACCTCCCTGGGCCTCTCTCTGTTTCCTCACCCGGGAGGTAAAAATGAGGTCATCCATCTCCCAGAGCCCCAAAGACTCCTGCCACTTCTTTGTCCCCAGGGCTGACTTCCAAGGGGCCGTGTTTGTGATCCATCATGATTTTGTTAACCTGCCAGTTTTGACTTAAGCTTCATTGGGATTTTAAACTCGCAGGGGCAGAGCTCCCGGCTGTTCAGCTGCCTTTGTATTCCACTGAGGGCAGGACCTCAAGCCCGCTTGTTGGAGGAACAGGCCGACTCTGTGGTCCCTGCACCAGCCCCCTTGTCACCAGGCATTATCTCAGCGGCCACAGACCCATCAGGGAAATCTGCCCTTCAGCCCGTGCCAGGCCGTCCCGCCCCAGACTTTCAAATCAGGCCATTACCAGCCTGGGAGCTCAGTTGTTCGTCACTGGGCTTCAGAGTCCCAGCCCTTATCTAATCAACACACAAGCCCAGTGACTCAGCCTGGATTTACATAACCCCTTCCCTCTCCCAGCCCTCCATCCTCCAGCTGCTTCCCTGGGCACAAAGCTCTGGTTTCACTTAATCCACTGTGGCCCTGGTAACAATCCACTCACCGGTCTGTGTCAGCAGGACTGTGAGGTGCAGAAAAGACAGCACTGAGGTCTTCCTGCTGGAGCTGGGCCGGCGGAACGAGCTTCCTCCCCGAGGCCACTGGAGACAGCTCGTCCACGCAAAGTCACCCCCTTGGTGTCCGGAACTCACATGCTTGGGTTCCTTATCAAGCTCTGTCTCCCTGAGGACTGAATGCACGATGGGTGAGCAGGTCACCTGCTCCCACGGGCTCTTCCCCCACATGTGCACCTCACCGTGGGCAGGCAGCAAGCAGCTGGGGCTGGCTGTGCATCAGCTTTCAACTCCACACCCAGCCCTTCGCACGCAGCGTCTTCTCTAACCTTGACCCCAGCCCTGCCAAGTGTTGTTACTCCTATTTTACAGATGGGGAAACTGAGGCTGGGTAACTTGGCCTTGTGAGACAGGAGGGAAGGGGGCCGGGCACAACCCTTAAAAGAATAATAGAGCAATTAGCAGCAAGAGGACAGAAGATTCAACTCCCAGTAGAACTTGAGCTTCACTATCTGCTCACTGTAACACATTAGCTGCTAAAGGACACCCCCACAGGTGCCAGGGCAGTTTCAAGGCTGCCCATTAAACGTCAAATGTGGGAGGTGGCCCAGTTCCCGGGAATCCAGCCCCTTCCCCAAAGTAGTTGGAATAATCTTCCCACTTTTTAGCATATGAAGACCCCACACCTCGGGGTCTCATTTTTCCCAGTCGACCCCATGCTCTGAGGCTGCCGCTCTCCCTTCCGAGTAAGGTAGCCCTCATTCTCTCGGCCCTTTTCTTGCCTGTTGAGACGACCTGTCTATGGAGTAAGTATCTCTCTGAATAAATCTACTCTTACTCTACTATGGCTCGCTCTTGAATTCTTTCCTGCGTGAAGCCAAGGACCCTCACTTGGGGATGCGCCCCACCACGTCTCTTCCGAGACCTGGGAAATGGCCATCCTCTCATGCCGCATTTTTCCTGTATCACTTGGACAGACAGGCGGTGAGTGGCAAATCCACTCTGACTGTAAAACTCGTGCTGGGTGGCTTGGCTGGGCAGCGCTGCCCCAGCTCAGCTCCATACAGCTCTCTGGGTTCCACCCCCTGGAGATCCTGATTCAAGAGATTTGCGGTGGGCCTTGGAAATCTGCCTTTTCAAGCCACTACACATAATTCTGCTGCATCACTAAGGCTGGCAATGCCTGATTTGACGAGCCCCAAGTTTCCTCCCATCTTTGTAAGTTCTGATTTTGAGAGATTTTAATCAGAAAGGGCACGTTGGAGGCCCCACCCCCCTTCTCCCTGGTGACCATACCCATGTGTTCTCCTGTGCCCTCTCAGCAGTCCTCCGTGTCAAGTCAGGAGACAGGCTTCACAGAAGGACGACAGACATCTCTGGCTCTGGACACCAGTGCCAGCTTCCTTCTGAAGCTCTAGGCCTGCACATGCCCCTGAGGGGAGGGGACCTAGGCTGTTACCTCCACAGCCCCCAAAGATGAGGACTGAGGTCAAAGGGCTGGTGGTGGTGCCGGGACTGGGGCAGGACATAATTTACAAATTTACAACATGAGTTTGTCACTTACCAACATATCTTCTGAGCCTAAAAAGCAGGACGGAGACATTTCTGCTCAGGATAACACCCCTCTAGTCTTACCCCATTAGACTGGGCTAATCTCGGGCACAATCTACAGAGAGGGCTGAAGATGAAAACCATGAAAATGGGAACTTTGGGAGATGCCCTTAATCTGGGGTCCCATCCTGTAGTACACCGCAACAAACTGCCTGCAATCAGCACTTGTCAAGTTCAGAGGTGACAGATCTCCCTGCTGGGGGGTGGAGGAGGCTATGGGGGACTCAGCTCGGGGAGAACCTGTAAGAGCAGCTGGGAGATCCTCGGAGCTCCCTCCTCCAAAGCTCCCTGTGGGCACAAGCGAGTGGGGGTCTCTACACACAGCAACGGCCTCTGATCTGGCCAGTCCGCCGGGCCACGGTCAGCCAGACCACACCGCTGGGATGAAGACAGGAAATCTCAGTGGAGTCCACCTGTGCCAGGCATGCTGACCAGAAGAGGCTCGTGGTGCCCAGGGATGAAGCTGGCCTCCAAGGAGGAACAGCGCCGCTGGGCAATGATTGGCTTCAAAATCACGAGCACAGGAACTAAAGCCGGAGCATCGGTGCGGGTAAGAGGGTCCTCTTTGCGGACTCGCTCTCCTCCACGAGGCATGAGCCGTAAGGATGCTGAGAAGGCGGGCGCTCTCGCAGGCATGCGCACACGCGTCCTCCCACTCTGCTCGCCCCCCACCCCATCTGCTCACGTTCTCACTCGCTCCCTGCTTGCTCCTTCTTTCTGTCTCTTTTGTCTGTAAGTGGGGGACCACAGAAGAAGTGGGTCTTTCCCTTGTCCCTCCCCGGATAACCCAGAAGAAGTCTAGTGGGACAGGAAGGAGGCTGTGCAGACTGGCCGTCTGTGCAGTAGAATGCCCTCCTGCTCCCTGTGACGTAGCAAGTCCCAGAGGATGGCACAGAGGAGGC
Source organism: Camelus dromedarius (assembly GCF_036321535.1). NCBI lineage: Eukaryota > Metazoa > Chordata > Mammalia > Artiodactyla > Camelidae > Camelus > Camelus dromedarius. The sequence goes on from NC_087443.1 coordinate 4,971,610, forward strand.
CAGGGCCGAGGTCTTGACTCGCCACGGAGCGAACTTTCGCTTGGAACTGCTCTTGGCGTTCATCTCCCGCAGGAAGCTCACAGACTCATAGGCTGAAGGCAGTCCTGGGCCCTGTGCTCCCGGGCATCGGTTGCTTTAATTTCTGAACACACATGAAAGAATGTCTTTTAACTCATGACTTTGCACAGTCACAATATAAGGTGAATAGAATTGAATTCATTCTATGGTACAAAATATCAGCAGGTTATTCAACAGTTCAGTTAAATACAGACATCTAGATACACATGACCTTGAAGTCCTGCACTCACAGAGCTACACCGTGAGCCTGTTCCTACCTTCCACCCCTGGTCCTCAGCCCTGGCCCCGCCCTGGTTGGTCCAGCTGCTTCACTTTTGTCGCCTGGCTGTGTCCTCCGCCTGCGTGTCCTGAGCTAGTCCAGACTAGCCTCTGTCAGGCTTGTCTCCTCCCCCCGAGTCAGCAGGGCCAGGCTGACTGCAAAGATCACTCAGTTCTTTGTTGTCCTCACTCAGAGTTCAGCTGTAAAAGTACAGAACCTTCCTACATAAGCACGCTGCGTCCTCAAAGCCGATCACTGTCTAGCTGCTGGTGGCTCTGCCTGCCTTTGCAAAGGAGTTTAGCACACGTTCCGTGAACCCCCATGGCATGCCCGCCGCTGGAGGAAAGCCCGTGGCTGACCCGGGTGGTGGTCAGAAGAGGTGTACGGAGCTTGCGGGCACCCAGAAGGGCAAAGTGCCTCTCCTACCAGCGTCTCCTGTGTGTCCACCGAAGCCTTCCTCTCTGTGATGGTTTCCTGTCTTCTCGCTCAGTATCAAGACTCTCCACTCACTGTCCCCAGGTGTAAAATCCAGAACTAAAAAGCAACCACTCAGGATAAAATGCTGCCTCACTGAGGTTGTGGATTTACCGTTTTCATGTTGAATATAGAGTCACCAAGACGTAGGGAAGGGTAAGACTGTTACTGAAACAGTTTCATTTGCGTTACAAGCAACAAGCCAAACACTGAGATGCCAAGGTTTTGCAGCAGAGAAAGGGTTTATTCACGAGGCAGCCTAGTGAGGAGACGGGAGAACAAATCTCAGATCCCCCTTCCCAGCGACTAGAGGCTTGAGATATTTATGGGATAAAGAACCTGAGTGGCTTTGGCCATGGGGGAAGGTGATCGGAGGTGGGGAAAAGGTGAGGTGATCGGTGTTCTGCGCAGGTGTATCTGAGTTACATGCTTCCTCATGGGATGCATGTTCAAAAATGGAGACGCTTAGCATGATCTGAGGGTGGAGTTTTCGGGCCCCTGACATGAGCAGGTTGCTCACCAGAGACCTGTGCAGGCCCAGTTTTAGAGTCTGTGGTCCCAGCCAGTCTTAGCCGGCTTGAATTGGACAGGAGCTGATTCCAAGGTCCTGAAAAACAATTTAAGCATCTGTTACTATAGTAACTCTACATCCAAGGTATTAACTATAGGGGCAGTTAAGGTGTCAAAAAGAATAATTAAGGCGAGTTGGTCGTGAAGCAAGGTTACAAGCCAGGAGTTTTTAACAAGTTGTTCCCTTACCTGCTGTTCCGTAAGACAAACTCAAGAATTTTCATTAGTCACCAGTTTCTGTTAACCCTGTGGGGCACAGTGCTTGAGGAATAATCCTGGAGAACCATAAATACTTGTTAACTGGGTTTTAAACCTTTGTTTTGTTTTAGCCCTTATGGGGTTTTTTTTTTTTTTCCATCTTTCTAAATCTTTTTCTCTGGTTCAGCTGAGACCCTGGAATTCACTCTTTCCTTCTTCATTTACTAAATGCCTGATAGGATCTGGTTTTCTTAGGATTGATTTATTCTTGTGAGTTAAGAATAGACTCGATCTGTAATCATTTGAATTATATTCGTCAGAGCAGTGGGTTTAGTCTCACGAGAGAAGGGGCCAATCTCGTCAGAGGTTCAGATCCCTGTTGTAAGAGAGTTTTAAAAAGTCCAGTTTAGAGAAGATTTCAGTCAATTGGGAGAATCTGCTTGGTAGTAATTCCACCATGTGCAGCCTCCTGTGCCAAGGCCCCCAGCCCTGAGTACGTAGGTTTGACTGCTTCCCGCAGCAGCCTCTGGTTACCCCAGCAAGACATGACACCCCAATGCCAGGAGAAAGTTCCTTTGCAGGGATTGCCTCTTGCTCTTGGTTCATCAATGATATTGGCCTCTAGTTTCTTTTTTGGTCATGTCTTTGTCTGGCTTTGGTATCAGGGTGATGGTGGCTTCAAAGAATGAGTTTGGGAGTATTCCCTCTTCTTCAATCTTTTGGAAGTTTGAGAAGGATCGGTATGAGCTCTTCTGCTCTTCTTTGTATGTTTGATAGAATCCCCCAGCGGAGCCATCTGGTCCTGGACTTTTGTTTGCAGGGAGGTTTTTTTAATCAATTCTATTTCACTTCTAGTTAACAGTCTGTTCAAATGATCTATTCTTGATTCAGTTTTGGTGGACTGTATGTTTCTAGACACTTGTCCATTTCTTCTAAGTTGTCCAATTTATTGCTGTATAGTTGTTCATATCTTGCTCTTGGTTTTTTTCAACAAAAGTGGGACAGGCAGCCAGGAGGAAATAGTTTCTGCATCTGCATGAAGTTCTGATATGCCTTCCACTTCACTCTCAGTCATCATTCACTTCCTAAACTACACAGTGTCTTCATCCAGCTGACTGAACGCATGAAGAACCATCTCCCTGATGTACTCAAGACTTTAATGGGTTTTCCCTTCTCATGTCTCTCCTCATCCTCCTTCCAGCCTCCTCTCACCTCTTACTGATTCCTGGATGGTGGTACCTGCCACAGGGACCTAGGTCTTTCTGAAGTTCACCGTGCATCACAGGGGAGCTCTCCTGAATTCACTCAGGACGGTCCACACCTACAGCTGGTTTTCTGTTCCCAGACAGTGTTTTGTTCACTCATTCTCCCAGGAAACATGTTGTAGATGGCTATGCGGTGCCAGGCTCTATTTAAAGCACTCAGGACTCAAAGATAAACACATGTACATTTCTTGCACTAAAGCTAAATATGATATAGTAGGAGACGGACCGCTATCACAACGTATGAGGATGCTGAGAGCAGCGAGGACAGGGGGCAGGGCCCCAGAGATGGGGCATCTCACTCAGACAAGGAGACAGGCAGAGGAAACCTGAGAAGTCAGTCGAGAGCTGCATCCTTGACACCTGGTGCTTTGGCAAGGAGAAGATGGCTCAAAACATTGGCCTCTGCTTCTCTCCCATAGGGAGCAGTGGCCTGTGCGAAGTTTTGGCCAAGGTCCTACCGAGCACTTGCTCTGTCGAGAGGTGCTGCCTGTGAGCAAGTCCATGAAGGTGCCAAACTGCAGGCGTGTCACTGCTGGGACAGGGTGGGGTGCCAGCCCTCACACCCAATCTTTAGGGTCAGGGAGGAGGCCCCCAGTCAGCCCAGCCTGTCCGCAGAGGCAGGTGACATAGGACCCTTGACCCTGCTGTCAGCCTTCCTGCCACAGTGAAAGTGCAGACCGGCAGTCCTGGCAGCGCAGCGTCCCCAGCAGGAGGTCGGCAGATGCTCAGGGCAAGGACAGAAAGAGAGGCTCCATTTTTTAATTGATTTGTAACAGCAGTTGTAGACCCTTCATGGAGAAAACTAGAACTTTGCTGGACTCTCTACACGTATTTCTAGGGCTTAGGCTTGTTTCAAATGCATGGGGAAGTGAAGAGACCGAATGGTCTCGGTGCTCCCAAAGACCTCAGTCTGTTCCGAGTTTAAGGAACCTGGGCGCTAACACAACGTGGCCGGCCAGCCTGCCCGCCAGGTAGCAGGGAGGGCGCTTTGTGCCGCCCTCGGATTGCTTGGCAGCCAGACCTCGGTGGGGGCTCTCTCCACGTTCCCCTCTCTCCCTCTGTCCTTCATGACCACTTCAATGAGCATTAAGCAGATTTGGCAACTTCTACGAAATGAGGAAATTTCCCCAATGGTGGAATGGGGAAACAGCATTTTTGAAAATGTCTCCTTATCGGAGACCAATAGAATCTCATTCAGTGTCTTTGAATACGCCTGGACTTGTTTTTATGGCTCTGTGATGCAGCTCCCCATTTGGATCCAGTCACTTTCTTCCACCCCTCTGGATCCTGCTCAGATTTCAAGGCCCAGGTTAAAATGCCAGTTAATCTAACCCTTTGTTGGCTCTCCAGCCTTCCCTGAGTACCTGCCTCTAGATTTCTAAGCCATTTACAGTTATTGCTACACAGCACACACTCATGACTGTCCCTAGTGGATCCTAGGGCCCCTGTGAGCCAGTCTCAGCAGCCTTCCATGCAAAGATTTCCTGTAGAATCTTTTCTTTTAAAGAGCACCAAAGTGATCTGATTTAAAGTCTAGAGCAGCATTTACAAAACATCCCTGTCCTCTCCTCTCCTTTTTAACTCTCTTGTGTCCACAAATGATCTAAAGCCTCCCACTCCCCGAATGCCTCACCCTTCGCCCCCTCTGCCTCAATGACACCCCCAAATCTAAAGTCTGCAGTTCTTCTGGATCCCTTGCTCCTGTCCCCTGTGTACCAACTCTTGGTGATACACAAAGAATTAACCTCTTTCTCAGCCACCTCAGGCAGATTTACACTTCCCTAGCTGTTCAAGGAGCAGCTCCTCCCTGGGACATGCTGGTCCCACAGCAGAGGGACAAGAGAGATGGTGTAGCCATGCCGTGACTCTTAAGTCCTCTACTTGGAAATGGCTCCTTGTCGGCCACCCCATCCCAGGGCATTCCATATCCAGGAGCAGCGATGACCCCAAGATTCCCTTCGTGATGCAGTGGAAGGCTCATGGCGAAGGATCTTGCAGATCAGTGACTGAGCACATCACCTGGCCCAGGTGACTCATTGCAGGTGGTCACTCTGCCCCCAGTACCCTCCCATCCAGCCATCTACCTGGGGCCTGGCTGTCCACCTGGTAGCAAATCTGGAATCCAACCAGTTGCAATACCTCTTCATGCTGCCAAGAAACCATGTGCCTACACCCAGTAACTGGAATCCATTTGCCCCAGGCCAGTGGTGGGGACCATCCTGTCTTACAGCCTAAGTTTTATAAGCAGAGCCACCTGGTAAGTATTCTTTTAGTCTGTAGTCCAGCTTTCACTGGATTTTATGAGAAGCCACTTCCACAGAGGTGGGATAGACCAGGGGGGCTATTGTAAGCCAAGGTAAAATTACTCTGAAGCAATTTACTTAAGTTTTCTTGTCTCCCATGCCTGAGTTTTCTCGTTCTTCACTCAGGAAATACATTCGAAGTAGTTCAAGGAAAATAGCTGACTTGCTGGAGGAAGAGGGAGGGCCGTTGAGAAGATGGGTCTTTGACAAGAGTTCAAAGCTCCCTGATAAGCATTTTGGTGAGGACATTCATCTTTATTCTTCCTGCCAAAATTAGGAACCACCCTTTTCTCTCTGTAATAACAACTCTGAGGCTTACTCAGCAATTGTGTTGGAGAAAGAATTGTGTCCTTTAAGTCTGGAGGTTCACAATTCAGAGGAGGGCTGAAAATTTCCAGAACTGCCCTGTCCAGGAACGATTTTCCCTTTAGCCTCTTCCCAGATGTCCCTGAAAAACACCTGCTCTTCGGGGAAGGAGGGAAATGACACAAGGAAAAAGGCTCCCACAAGTAAGTAAACTTTGCCCAGGAGGTCACTTCAAGTGGGGTGGGTGGAAAAGTGAATCAGTTGAAAGACTGAGAGAGAGTGAAAGAGGGAGTCTTTGATAACCTCGCCAGCCAGCTTCAGAGATGCTCCAAGTGCCCAGCCAGCTGAGCTCACGTGCACCGCCTCGCCCCTCAGTCATGGCGCATCGTATGTATTTGAATCCCTTCCCTTCGAGGACTGGGTTATGTGAGCCACCCGGCAGTAGTGGACCTACCCTCACCACGCAGGGGAGCAGATAAACACGGAGTGACGCACATGATTCCAGCACCCCCGGCCTGGCTGCCCAGGAAGCTAATTATCACAGTGTCACCTTCCAGCATCCGTGTGGTTAGGGCCGCAGCTTTCAGATGTGACTTCCACGACCTCACACTTTCTAGAAAAGAGGCAGCTGGTGCAGTGCCTGAGCCCAGTTCACAGCAGCAACTGAAGCAGAAAGAGGGGTTTCGGGAGGCAGATGTGAGTGTCAAAAGCAAGTGCAAAACCAAAGCAGGAAAGACACTGACTCTCGGGCAATGGCATTTCAAAGAGCTTTACTACTGGGAGGGTTGCACTGACCCCCGAGGACAGATGCAGGTAGGGTCAGGCCAGTGAAAGACACGATGTCTCAACACATGAGGACACATGTTCAATCTAATTCAATATAAAAATTCAACTTGTTTTGCCTCTTTTCCCACCTTCCATCTGGGTAGGCAGGGGGAGGGGGAGCAACCTTTCCCAGAAAGTGCTCAGCAAGCAGAGTGTTGGGGAGCAGAGCCTTCCCCACAGCAAGCACGGGACAGCTGCTTCCTTCTGTTGCTAACGACTAGGAGTCCTGTTTTAAAGCATCGTTCTGATTTAGCCATCAGGGCTTTCTGTGAAAGAAAAGCCTGGAAGATAGCTTTAGAGTGGAAGAGAAACAGGTGGGGAAAGGCAGGAAGTGAGAAAGGGATCGAGAAGTGGGGAGAAGTGTCACATGCACGGACTCACGGCCACGGGGACAGCGGTCAGAGCGGGCACTCGCTCAGCGCTGCAGCGAGGGATGTCCTCCTGGGCCAGCGCAGTGAAAATGCCCGGAGCTCCTTCAGCTCAGGCGTCTGCCCCCGGAGCTCCCAGCCTTAACCTGGCCATCCCAGTGCACCCTGGCCAGGCTCAGATCACGATCTTGGCTCCACACACCTGTTACACACTCATACGCACACACACACACACCCCTACGCCCTGTAATACAAAGGCATCTCCTGGCGCCATGCAGGGTGGAAGACAGCAGCTCAACCTGTGCTAGGGATTGAATTGAGCCACTTGGGCTAGAACACTGGGGGGTCAATACACAGCAGGAGTAAGAATTCCTTAAGAAACAAAGGACTTTGTGTATCTGTGATAAAGCAAGTTTGGGGAAAACTACAGACCATAACCTCTCCCTAAGATTGTGTCACATCATAGTAGCCTGCTTCCAGGTGGCCCCACTTCTTACTCCTTATCCCCTTTCGTCGCCCCCTCTCAGTTGATTCAAGGCTGGTAAGGGTAACCAATCGAGAACAGCACAGGTGGTGGTGTGTGATTTCCAAGTGTCAGTTAAATAGGGCACTGCATCTTCCACTTGGTCCTCGGGGGAAGGTGGCCACCATGCCGTGAGAACACTGAAGCAGCCCCATGGGAAGATGCACGGGGGCAAGAACTGAGGATCCCACCAAGAACCAGCACCAACTTGCCGACCAGGGGAGTGAGGGATCTTGGAAGCAGCTCCTCCACCCAAGTCAAGCCTTCAGATGATGCAGCCTCAGGCAATACATTGACTGCAACCTTAGGAGAGATCCTGAGCCAGAACCACAACCACGCTGCTCACAAATTCCTGACACACAGAAACTGTGAGCAGCATTCAGTGTACATTGTTGCTTTGAGTCACTAAGTTTTAAGGCAATTTGTTACCTAGCAATAGATAACTGATACACGTACATCTTAACATATTTGAATCTCAGAGGGAATCCTGCATTTTTAAAATGCATCTTACTGTGTTTAACTCAGTGTTTCCCAAATGCTTTGGTTATGGAACAGTTTTTCAGACAATGCTTCATTAACATCTTGGGATGCTAGCATTCCACAGAGTATAGTTTGGGAAGAAATAGACTAGCTGTGGTTGTATTTATTACTTAAAAATTATCTCACACACCTTGTATGCAATAGTTTGGTGCCAGGTAAATTATCTCTAATAAAGCACATTTGAATAAAAAATAATTCCAATAATAGAAACATAACATTATATGCATTATAGTTCTCCATATAGTTAGCTCTCCATATAAAGGAATGCTAAAGGAATCCTTTATCCAGGTAGCATTTTGAAAATGGCCATGTTTTTCCTACCCCCCCATCTTTTAATGTATTGGTGTAAGCTGCCAGATATTTCTCCAGCAAAGGAAGAACTTTATTCAGAATCAGCGGAGAATTGCAATGCAGGGTCTGCAACCTTGGTGAGCCACGTGCAAGTCCACACACAGCATGGGAAGGAGAAGGCTTTAGTCCAAGGAAAAGGAAGTAGGAAAAGCTATAGTACAGAAAGGTTTCATGGCTTCTTGTTGGCTGAGTTCTTGCCAGGAAAGAAGAGGAGTCTTTTCTTTCTTCCCATTGGGCTCTGCTCTATCATTGCAGGTCATGAGAGCGCCCCCTCCTGGTGTCCTAACTCTATTTAATTGAGGTTCCTATGTATTAATCTTTTACATTTTCCCCTTTTGGTCAATTCTTTCTTTGAAAGCGTCATTGACAAGAGCCAGGTTTTCCAGTGTCAGTGGCTTTCTGCCCCCCCAGTGCTAGGAAGGACGTTTTCTGAGTGTAGCAGCCCACATTAGAGAGGAAGAGCACAGATGGGGAACCTGTTGAGGTTCCAATCGAGCAACAAGGAAGGGAAGGAGGGAGAACTGTCAGGCACTTTTTTAATCTAAAATCTATGTTATCAAAATTACAGTATTATATACTCAGAGAACATTTGAAGTGTTATGTCATCATTGCCCACAGGCGTGGTTAAGATATCTTGGGAAAACTGTCTCATTAGATGTCATCTGCTTCAAATGAAGAAAATCTTTACTTTCAGGTCACAAGATGATGTCCAATCAGGGTTTGACACTTTTTTAGGCACATCGCATGAATCTAAGAGTCCATTCCCTGGAGTTTGACAGCATGAGGATTGGTTATCAGTACCAGACAGGACCTTCCCATTGAAATTGAAAAGAGTTCTCCTGGAGGTGTCTTTTCCAATAGACGAAATCCCCAGGTTGCAAGATGTGATACTCAAGGTCTTGATCTTCTGAGGACATACTATGAAAAGATTGTTCTACCAAAACATGGTTATTTTTAATAGAAGCAATTAAGCCTCTGCAATATTGGGGCATTTCTCCTTTTGTCAGTTGTGGGTGAAAACAAGCAGGATCCAGGTGCAGTAAGTATCCTGTGACTGTCTCAACTGGTGAGTTTACGAGTTCCAAAAAGGGTGGATCTAAGATTTAGAAAGTCTAGTGGTGATGCATTTTGGCCGAGGTGTTTGGAGGGCCTCTCCACATTTTGCCAATTGAGTCTTAATAATGCATTAATACATTGGACTAAACCAGAGGGTTGAGGGTGGTCAGCACAGTGAAAAGTGTTGTAACAGATTTGTTGAAGCATCTGGCAAGTAAAATTGGTTCCTGGATCACTATGAAGTTCAAAAGGAGCTCTCTGGGTAAGGATACTCTTTTCCTAAAGGACTTTGGCCACAGAAGAGGAAGTAGCATGGCTACAAAGGAAGGCTTCAGTCTAATGTGAAAATATAAAGACCAGGACTAAAACATAATTTATACCCATTAGACAGAGGAAGTTGTATGAGATCCATTTGCCAGAACTCAAGTGGTCCATTAGGCAGTTTAAGATGTCCCAGAGCAGTACAAGTAGGCTTTCCTGGGTATATTTTGGACAAGTGGGGTAAGTAAGGTAGGAACTTTTTGCGACCTTGTTAATGATTCCCCACCACATTGACTCCCGAAAGCTATCATTTTGTTAGTAGAGCAATGATTTAACGCATACACAGTGGTGAGGGGTGGGAATTTTAGAGTCTCCATTAGGGCTGGTTTATTGTTTGGTCCAAACCAGAGCTTTCTCTTTTTATCAAACCAACAATTGTTGAATTTTCAATCTTGTTTTTTATTTTCTGAAGCCGATTATTGGGCTTCCTTTTGCAGTTTTTCTAAATTTTCATTTGTGGAACTATCCCTTTGGTCCATGGCAGAACTTTGGCTGTTGTTGGTCCCTCTAAGGGCAGCATTCCTTGCAGAAATTTCATCAAGGTACTTTCCTCTAGCTTCCAGAAAATCAAGTTTAGAATGCTCCAGAATCTTAATAATACTTCAAGCAGCAGGTCGAAGTATTGCCTCTAAGAATTCCTGAACCTAAGGGCCAATTTTAATTTAAATTTCCTCTGAAAGTGAGGGAGACATGCTGCTTCCACAACATTCCAAAATCATGAGTTACTCCCAAATTATATCTATTATCAGTACAAATACTGGGAGTTTTTGTCTTGGCCAATGTACAAGCCCGCTTAAGAGCAAGTAGTTCACCCTGCTGCGCTGAAGTAACCATAGTAAAGATGCCGCCTGGACAGTGTCAAAAGGAGCTGCGATACCCAGCACACCCAGCACAATAGTTTTCACCTCACCTTTTAAATAAAACCATCACTGAACCATTAAAAGTCTGCATTGCCTAAAGGAATTTCCTGCAGATCATTACCAGGAATCAGGAGGCAATCCGTCAGTGTTAAGCAGTCACGTCAGATTCTGTCGGTGATGGAAGGGAGAAGGGTAGTGGGGTTAAGGTTGTTACACTGTAAAAGAGTCATGTGAAACGTGGTTAACAAAAGGACTCCATAGGAGGTGAGGTGACTGACTGAGAAATACTGAGTGTGATAAAAACTCAAGAGAGCTTCTTCCGCACAAGGTGCAAAAATGGTTAAAGGAGATCCCACAATGATTTCCTCAGTGGCCCAAGTAAAAGGACAGTGGCCGTCATGGCTCTAAGGCAAGGGGGTTATTCCCATGCCGCAGGCTCCAGTTGCTGGCTATAATACCCTGAGGGTCATTAGAGGTCCCTGGTGTTTTGAGGTGAGTACCCCAAAGGCATTCCCTTCCTGGTCACATACAAAAAGGAATAGGGGAATCTGATATTTGGGGTGCCTGAGGACAGGGGAGGTCATCAAACTCTCCTTTAAGACCTTGAAGTCTATCCTGTCCAGCTCTTGCCATAAAATTGGGTTGGAGTTGTTACTGTTAAGGAAAACATATAGAAATTTGATCCTAAAGAAGAAATTTGGATTCCAAGTTTGGCAATAACCAACTTGCCAGAGAAAACCTTGCAGTTGGTGGTTCATTTTGGGTTTGGGGAAACTTAGAATGCCATAAAGCCTGGATCTAGGTGGACCCCTTGTTCTGATAGCAGATGCCCTAAATATTGAACCTGGATTTGGGCAAACTGCAATTTGTTTTGGGCAATCTTAGGCCCCTCTAAGGCTAAAAGCTTGAGCAAGTGGATGCTATCTTCCTGTGAGGAGGCTTGTGAAGGAGAATAAGGAAGCAAGTCATCCACATAGTGCACCAAAGCGGAACCTCTAGGGAACTTGACTTCATCCAGATCAGCCTTCAGGATTTATGAGAGAAGAGAAGGGCTCTCAGCAAAACATTGGGGCATTGCTGTCCAGGTGAACTGCTTTTCTTCCCAGGTAAAGGCAAAAAGACATTGGCTAGCTTCATCGACTATGTAAAGAATATACAACATAAGTCAATTACAGTTAGAAATTTACTTCCAGTGAGAATGGATGTTAGTAACACAGGCAGGCTAGGAACAGCAGGGTGTTGAGGGACAACAATGCTGTTTACTGGTCAGAGGTCCTGGACAAACTTCCACTCTCAGCCTGTGTTTCAGGGGCGAGTACAAGGGATAATGAAGCCTTGAGCCTTGTAATCTTCATGAGCTTTATGTCTTAAGGAGCATCTTCACTTATAGGGTATTGATTAATTCTGGAAAGAGGTTTTGAGACATCTATTTGAATTTTGATGAGAGATGCACTGTGAATTTTGCCAACATCTGTTGGAGATTTTGCCCATAAGGAAAGTGGTAGCTGATTCAATAAGGACAGATGATCAGTGTTTCCAGAATCAGCCCTAATACCATCAGAGATGGAACAAAGAAAAGATGTCAAAGGGTCTGGTGGGGATTTGATAGCTACTGTCAAATACTAGAATCATCTGCCCTTTTGGGAGAAGGAAATTCCAACATGTTACTTCTCCAAGAAGCCTCAGCCTAATAAATGCACAGAGATGCAAGACCTAAGGAAATAAGGGTGTGTCTCTCTCAAGGACCTTAAAGAAAGAGACCGGGTCCATGACTGGAACCTCCTGAGGTCCGTCAGAGAGCTGTTGCGGCGCTCCGAGGCAGGAGCTGCTTTGTGCTAGTGGGGGAGAGCCCTGGGAGTGTGGGTCCAGTGTCAGTCAGGACTAGAAGCGTTTCATCCCCAATCTGGGGAAGTATTTCTTCAAACTGATTAAGAGGGAGGATTGGAAGGAGCCCCTGTAATTCCTTGCAGCCCCACCACTGAGAATTGGGAGGACATTTGAACAGTTAGTTAGAGGGCTGAAGGTGCTTAAAGTGCTTAACTTTGTGACAGTCTTGCCCAATGTCCTGGCTCTGCAGTAGCAGCAGAAAGTAGCAGAGTTTGGGTTTATCTGAGGAGACTTTGTTTGACAGAGTTGAAGATTAAGAATTGTGGTGCCCTTCCTTTTAGATGACTCATCTAGTGTGTGAGAGGGCTGCCTTACCAGATTAACTAAATCTGGAATGGACATGGTTTCTCATTCCATCCTGATCCTTTTTACTGGAAGGGAAAGGTCTGGTAAAGCCCTTTGGTAAGTATAGAGTTAAAAGCTACCTAGGTGGAATCAACATCTGAAGGAAAACCAGAATTTTCTTTAAAAACAGTCTGAAGCTGACTGTAACCAGTTCATCAGATTTTTGTGTGCAAGCCTGAATTTTGTTCCCATCAGCAGGCTTTGGAAAAGCCTTAGAAATTGCCAGAGGACATAACCAAGTGATTGCACGAGCCTGGTTATATAATAACTAAGTGGGCCGGTCTCCGGGTTGTAATTCTAGAAACCTTTCAGGATTTCCCCCATTAGCAGTTTTCATCCAGTGCTGGGTCAGGCCTTCACCACAGCATATGAACCAGCTGATATAAGTCAGAGAAGCCAGGTTGATGAGTTTGAATGACTCTATCAAATTCCTCAGCAAATCTGTGAGAATCTTTGGTCACTTTGGGAAAATCTTTGACTGTGGCTCATAGTTCAGTTTCAGTCCAGGGAATATAATACATTAAGTGCTTAGACTCTGGATTATTCTCAGAAGGCTTAATGTTAAAGGAACAAGTTCTGACAGGTTCAAGGAAAAGAGAATGGGGAGAGTTTCAGAGAGGAGGAAGAGGGATTGGGACGAGGGAACTGAGGGGACAGTGGAGGCCCAGTCAGCACTGAAGAGGAAGAGGAAGATGGCCCCGGACGTGGCGTCTGGCCACGAGGAGCTGAGGGAGAGAGACAAGGCGGCATCAGAGGGGGCGCCTGAGGCTTCAGGAGTCACTTTAGCTTTCTCCAATTGTTCACCTCAGTTAATCTGAACGTCTCATCCTGCAGACTCTCCTGGTAATATTGGAACACCTCAAAATACCAATCAAATTAATTGTTCCACTCAGTTCTGGACATTTCTGAGCTATTATAGTCTGAGCCAGCTTTAAAGAAATTAAGCCTGGGGATTTCAAAAGCTCCCATAGTGGCCACTGATATTCTGAGTTGCCTTTGCTCAGGTCAGTCCTTTCAGTTAGCAATGTGTGTGAGGAAGGGCCATGGTTTTTAAACGTAAAATCAGTCAGCCTCCCTGCGGGGGGTGGGGCAGGCACCTGAAAATACTCAGATAACTGGGATTCCCGCATCTCAGAGGTTCCTCCCTAAAGAACAATTTTCAAACAGCTTGAACAACTACAGCACAAGTGGCTCAATTCAACCTGTTCACAAGCCAATCCCAGTCAGTTCTAAGGAAACAGCTTGGTCCTGGAGGAGGCAGACCAAACGCATTTTTAGCGAGTTTCCAGAGAATAGCCTTTTCAGAGGAATGGGCTGAAGGCTGAAAAACCAGCACAGCTTCAGAGCAACAGCCCCTGTTCCTAAAGGAATGGAGTGGCAGCTAGTCAGTTCAGGAGAGGCAGCCCCTGTTCCAGAGAGAATGGGCCAAAGGCAGCTCAGCCAGTGAAACAGTCTGATCTCAGTTCAGACCAAAGTCCCAAATGAGTTCTCACATACAGAACAGGGCCTTATTGCGAAAGATGAACTTATAAATAGATATTGAATAAAGCTTCAAATGCAAGGAGGGTGGGAGCTCAAATCCAGGAGAAACAATTACTTTTAAACTCCCAGGTAAGAAAGCAGCGAGCACAGTGGGCCCCGTGTGGGTACCATACATGTTTCTCACCAGCCCTGGAGCCATCTGGGGTTTTCCCTGGTCCCCGAAGGGGCCACCAAAGCATTGACCTGAAACAAATAGACTACCAGTTATTTCACTTGGGATCAGCAAAGAGTTGAGAGTCAGGGTCTGCAACCGTAGTGAGTCGCATTCAAATCCCTGTGAGTTGGGGAAGGAAAGGAGACCCTTTTATAGACAGGAAAAGGCGGCTGGGAGGGTGATAGTAAGCAAAGAGTCCATGGCTTTTCACTGGCTGAGTCCTTGCCAGGAAAGAAGTTGAATCTTTTTTCTTCCTGCTTGGCTCTGTGCAGGGCATGAGAGCCCCCCATTCTGGTCTCTGAACTCTATTTATTTGAGATGTCTATTTATTAATTTTTTCATGTCTTTGTGAATTTGAATTTGTGTGTGTGCGGCTCTATTTAAAGAGTCTGTAAAATATGAGAACTCCTGGTCATTAAGAACGTTAAAACCAGGCAACTGAGCTTTTTGCTGCTCTATATCATCTGGTTGTCTGGAAGGATGGCCTTCATCCTGGAGAAGAGAAAGTAAAGGAAGAGGTGACCTGGCAGAGCCCACAGGGGTCAAGAGGGTTGGGAGAGAAACACTGAGTCACCGTTCATTTTCCACCAATCTTCGTGGCCACAGTGGAGCCCCCAGGGAAACTGTATCCAGAGAGAATCCATTTCCTTTCTTGAAGGATACAGTGCTCAACCCCAAAAATGGCTCAAAGAGCTAGAAGCGAGGGTGGCCTTCAAGTACAGCACCTAAGTCCATTGAAAGATGTGGATAAAGAAGTTGTGGTATATATAGATAATGGAATACTACTCAGCCATAAAAAAGAATAAAACAATGCCACTTGCAGCAACATGGATGGACCTGGAGATCATCATTCTAAGTGAAGGAAGCCAGAAAGAGAAAGAAAAACACCATATGATATCACTCATATGTGGCATCTTAAAAAAAAAATGACACAAATGAACTTATTCACAAAACAAAAACAGACTCACAGACACAGAAAACAAACTTATGGTTACCCAGGGAGGAAGAGGGCAGGGAGGGATAAATTGGAGAGTTCAAGATTTGCAGATACTAACTACTATATATAAAATAGATAAACAACAAGGTCCTACTGTAGAGCACAGGGAACTATATCCAATATCTTCTTGTAACTATAATGAAAGATAATAGAAAAAGAATATATGTATGTATATGTATGACTGAAACATTATTCTGTACACCAGAAATTGACACAACATTGTAAACTAAATATACTTCAATTGAAAAAAAAACAAAGAACGGCACCTAAATTGCCCTCCAACTTTACTTCCCATTGAAAGGCCTGGATACGGAGGCCTGTGAGCACCGGGCCTGCCTCCAGGCTGGGTGGGGATGCAGCTTTGGACTGGGTCCTGGCATCTCTCATACCTTCTGTGCCACCTCGGACACAGACTTAACCTCTTCCAAACCTCATTTCCCTCATCTGCTAAGTGGGGTAATAGTACCGGCCTCGGGACTCTGGGGAGATTATGTGAGAGCAGGAAGCACCAGGCTGTCGGTTCTCCCCAGACCACCCTCCTTCCCCACTGCACTGCTCTACCCTCAAGAACCAGGTACACGGTGAGCTAATTGTAGCACGTTAACAATTATTTACAAGAGAAAGCCCGTTTATTTGAGGGATCAAGCCAGGGAGAATAAAATAGGGTTCTTTGCTTTACAAAAGGATTTACTTAAAATAGCTTATTGCTTTAAATAGAAAGTTCCCACCCTCACACATTTACAGACAATTAGCTACTTAGGAAACCAAAAGAGAAAGCGTTCAGGGATGCTTGACGATCAATCAGAAATGATACTCTGATATTATGTCAGCCAAAGGGAAAATATTTATAGGAATCAATTTGCACATAATTTTTCAGGAATATTCTTAATACAAGCAGCCACTCCAGCATGGATGTACTTCCCCGGTTCTCCAATTTCAAAGACAGTGTCAGTTCACTGCTGAAAGCAGAGGCAGGCCACTCTTCTCTGATGCTAACCAAAATTGGGCCAGTGCCTGGCTAAACAACCATAATTTAGTGGTGAAAAGTGGCCTGTAATTACACTGTCAAGAAGTCATGATCTCCCCAGCTTCCGTCTCAAGTTCTCATTAAACAGAACTCGTGCCTGTTTCATGTGAAAATCCCCCCTCCTGTTCCAATGTTACCCTTGAAAATGCCACAGGGTGTGGAAGCAGGAGACTGGCCACCACTGGGGAGTCCTCTGTCCCTAGTGGGCACCCAGGCCACCGTCCTCCCCTCCACCAGCCACAGATCTGCTCTGTGCAAATCCAGCTCTGGAGGTCTGTCCAGCTTAATTTAAGCACCCCTTAACTCCAACCAGAAGATTTTTCCAAGTGCCGTGAGCATGCAAAAGGAGCATGAAGGAAACTCGCCGTCTCTGTCCTCAGAAGCGAGAACCCTAGGATGGCTAGCTAACACAGTCACTGCAGGGAGGATGTTTTAGGGCTAAACTGGGTGCCCCCGCTGCACAAGGACTTGATTGCTGGGTCTCTAGAGCAGGCGGAGAAGCCCCATGAAGAAGGCAGGTGTGGGATGGAACTTACAAGTGGACGATGACAGTAACCGCAGCCATGTCTCCCAATTTTCCAGACGCCACACACAGTGCCTTTCATGTGACTCCACCACATCACCCTTCTGTCGGCAATTAGGAACTGCTAATGCTATTTTCATTCTACGCTCGGTGACCCTGGCCCTGAAGGTTAAATGAGCTCACACACAGCCAGCCAAGGGGTAATCACAGAATTTTAACCCAGATCTCTGTAACCCCATGGCCCATGTTCTTAACTACAATTATGCACATTAGGATGCGCGGGAGGCAGGAAGAGCTGTGCTTTTCAAAAAGGCAAGAGGAAAGGTGGGCATTTGAATGAGTCTAGGATCTGTGAGGGGCAGAGGGAAGGGCACCCTTGTTAGCCAGCAGGGGTCAATTCACAGAGGAGGGGAGAGGAGGTCAAATGGGTTGGGGAGGGCAAGATTGCAGTCTGTCCTGAAGGCCGACCAGGGGGCCTGCCCTTGGGAAATACGGTAGTAGAACCTACAATAGGTTCTGGAGCAGAGACTGGGCTGGGGCCACCAAGATGGGACCAGGGCCAGCCAGGAGGTCATTGCAGAGATCCAGACAAGGACAGCAAGCATCTGGACTGCAGCTGTGTTAAAAGCAAGCAAGAAAGGAGAAAGCAGAGAAGCATTTCAAAAGGAGGAGCAGAAGGATATGGAGAAGGGAAAAGGCAAGAGTCAGGATAAGGTTTCTGTGGTCCCAACAGAGCATCTAGGCCCAGGGCAGGGGCCAGATCTGCCACGCTGTGTCTGTCTCCCCAGCTGGAGTGGAATGCCATCAAGACACAACTTTGTTTTAGTTACTGATGCATCCCCAAAGGGAGGTCTCCTTCCCACTCCAATTCTTTCTCCCCGTACACACAAACTCACACCTTCCTTAATCTTCCATGTGTCTCTAGATCTCAGGAGGAAGAAAAAGAGGGATGGGGGAAGGAAGACGCCTTAGTTGCTGTGTGGATATTTGTACATTTCATGACCTCTCTAAGCCTCAGTTTCCACATCAGTAAAAGGAAGGTAGTAACCTCCTGAAGTTATGAGGATTAAATTAGATACCAAATAGATGAAGAAGATTTCAAATTACATATGCATAATTATAATTTATATATAATTTAATATGATAAAATTTATATATAATTTATAGTTTATATAATTTATGATTTAACATATAAAATTAGAAGTTTTTACAATAATTATCACAGCAAGTCTTGTGCCTTCTATCTACCTGGAGTCTATTCTGGGTAGAATATTTAGGCAGACATAGAGAAAAATCTCAAAAGCAGCAAGAGAAAATAACTCATTACATGAAGTTATCCCGATAGGATTAGCAGCTGCCTTTGCATCAGAAATCGTGAAGACCAGGTGCAGTGGATGCTGCAAAGTGCTGAAAGGAAAAAAAAAAAACCATCAACCAAGAATTCTATATCTAGCAAAACTATCTTTCAAAGCCCAAAGGTGAAATCAAGACTTTCCCAGATAAACAAAACCTGAGAGAATTCATTTCTAGAAATACTAAATACTAGAAATACTAAAAGAAAGTTTTTCAGGATGAAAGCCAGTGACTCTAGGCAGTGAATCAAATCCTCCTAAAAAAAAGCAAAAAGTAACCAATAAAGGTGACTATGTAATTATAACAGATAGAGTAATTTCATATTTCTTTTTTCTTCTTTTGACTGATTTAAAAAGCAATTGCATAGAGACTATGCGTATAACCTAGAGTTAAAGCTATGATGTATAGAAGTGTAATATACTTGAAAATAGCATCCCAAAGGGGGGGAGTGGGAACAAAGTTGTGCTGGAGTAAGGAAATGACACCATATGGTAAAGCAAGCCCTCAAGATCAAGGGAAGAGAAACAGAAATGGTTTTTTTTAAAAGTTAATATAATCAACTCCATAAATATATACTTTGTACTTGCTTTCTTTTCTCAGTTTCTCTAAAAGGCATAAAGTTATATAAAGTAATAATTATAACAATGTATTATTAGGTTTGCAACGTTTATAAAGCAACAATAGTAGTATGTGTGATTGAAGAATTATGCTGTACACCAGAAATTGACACAACATTGTAAACTGACTGTATCCCAATTAAAAAAAAAAAGAAAAGAAAGCAACAATCTTAGAGGCAATGATGATTATAAAAAAAAAATCCACACTTCGGAATTTATCGTAAGGAAATTATCGTGGGTGTACACAAATATTAATTACCAAGAACTTTACTGCAAAATCAGCTTTCTCTTTCTGACTTTTTTAGCACAGAGAATTAGCTATGTATTTTACATTATATCCATAAAATGATGTAAATCAATGACTGCAGTCAGCTAAAATTTTGTTGCAGAATAGCATTAAAAAAAACAATAACATTAGCTTACAATATAAATGTTAAGTGTTATGAAAACAGTATGTCCCACTTTGGGAATGACACATATTTTTGCAATTTAAAAATGCACTGTTATCGCATCTTACTCTTTATGAAATGGGTTCATCTTACCCCTGAAAGAACTTTCTTTTCTCTCTAAAAGGCTATTCATTGGTCAAGTGTGTGTCTTAGAAATGATGGTATCTCAGAATCAAGAAAACATCCACAAATGCATATGTCAAAGAACACATGCCAACATGTTACCTGCAGTTAAGACTGTGATGATTTCTTTTCTTTGTTTTTATTAATCTTTATTTTCTAATTTCTCTGCAATAAGCATATATTGCTGTAGCATCTCAAACATGACAGTTTGTTATAGTTTGTCGTTAAGAAATGAAAACATAAACACATGAAAAGGAAAATAAAAACAGGTGACAGGAAATATCTTCAGGGGCTCCATGGGTAATTGTAGAAGGGACAGTACAAACAGGAAACAATAGGAATCAAAGGTGGAGTCACAGAGGGTGGGAGAGGCTGTCAAAGACTTCACCAAGGGTGTGGGGACACATCCAAAGCCAGCCTGCCTGGCCCACCCAGCCTGGTCAGCAGTGAAGGGTCTGGGGGAGAGCACCCTGGAGGTGTGAGGTGGAAGGGAGGAAGGGTAGGCATCATGGGGAAAATTCTCCACCCTGGAAGGAGGGGTTTGAGAATTATCCTGGAAGGAGAGAAGAATTTTGAGTAGAGTCGCAACAAAATGAACAAAGTGAATTCCTTTTAGGATGGAACAGGAGAACTGTGTGGCTTCCTCACAGCTGTGCAGGGCTGGAGCTCATCTCCAGTAAAGAGCTGCTTTCACACGCACACATGCGCGCGCGCGCACACACACACCGGCCCCGCAGTGCTCAGCCTGGACGTGAGACTTGCCCGTGGAGAGCGACCATGCATGACCCACACAAAGTTCAGGTTAAGCTTTGAATGTCCCCGAGGGTTTGCAGGGACTCCGGGAGGAGCAGTGCCCAGATGGCCAGGCCCCTTCCCCAGGCGTCCCCACACCGACCCCGACCACCAGCAAATCCAGGCAGCTGCCCCGCCAACCCCGGGAAGAGAAGGAGTCACATTAGGTGTGAGTTGCTTGTTGCCTCAGTGAAAAGCTGGCTAATATCTTCTCCCGAAAGAAAGTCGAGTGGAGGAAGGGACACATCGTTCACCTGAAAGGTCTAGTCAGTTAAGTTCTGGTTACGCACAAATTTGCAATGGGTTTCATTAATACCAGTATCAAAGCGGGTAAGTGCCAAACCTGCCCCAGGCCGCCCCGCCCACTGCGCGGGTCTCCGCTCACCCACGGCTCCAGGCGATGGTCTGTTTTCACAGGCTTGAGACCTTACAGTGGCTTGTTCAACGTGCCCTCTGAGGTGCCTGCGTCCTTTGACTTCAGGCACTGCTTTGTGTCGCCGTGGCCTCGCGGTGTAAACGTGGGGAGGACGGGGTAGCCCTTCGGTATAGCCCAAGACCCCTCCACTCAGCACACTCACTCTTATGGGTCTGCCAGGCACTGTGATCGCCGCTGGAAACACAAATGTGGGAATGCAAAATCCAGCCCTTTAAAAGGCTGTGAATTGGTCAAGAGTGTGGATTTGCATGTTTCTTCCTCAGTTAGTAAATAAGCAGTCATGTCACCCACAGGGCACACATCCTTGGATCTTTGTTGAAAGTGGCCCTTGAGTTTTCTGCCCTTCCCCTGCACAGGCGTATCAAGGCTGAGTCTACAGCAAAAAGCCTGTCTCCACCGTCTGGGGACACAAAGTGCCTGCGTGTTTCGTGGACATCTTGGCCACTTCTCCAACCGTGAAATGAGCGAGAGTAACGAATCCCACTCTCCAATCTGTGGTTTGATCCAAGGAACCTCAGCATTTCAAGGCCACTTTGAGGAGGCTAGAGCATCAGATGAAACCCAGAGAAAGGTAGTTGTGAGTGGGGGAGGGTGGGAGAGCGCACGCGCACAACCTCCCACCACCACCCGTGGGAGGAGACGAGCACAGGGCCCTCACCCCGCCCACCCCGCCCAGCTCAGGGCCCCTCGCGCCGCGCAGACTCCCCTCACACAAATAGAAAGAGCATCAGATGGGGCTCAGACCGTCACGCTGTCATTCTCAGAAAGGCCTTCAATTTTCTCCACCTAGGTTTCTTATCCCCAGAGTGAGAATCAGAGGGTTTATGCGAAAGTGTGGGGACATCTTTGATTGACACCATGAGTGGGGAGGGGGCTCTGGCCTTTAAGGCAGAGGAGACTGGGAAGCTATGTATCCTGTGACACAGGTTTCAGTCCCACACACGAGGGACTGTCTAGGTGAGTGGGTGTCCCTTGGTAAGACACTCAGATTAATGGTACGCTGCCTGGCGTTTGATGCTTCTCGGATCATTTCTAATGGAGCATCTTAATAAAACTACCAGAAGGCACCCCTGATGACGCACCACAGGTCTGCTACCTCTGACTCTGCATATACAGGTTAATATTTCCAGACGGTGTCGGCATCATGAATTTATTAAGTGCCGACTAGAAATCTGCTCTTCCTTCTTCTCTGCCCTGAACTGGGTCTCTCATGCTTCAAGGGTGCCCACTGGCTCCCCCGTGGAGACTGCAGCCTCGGGGCGCATTGGCCACGGCCGGCCTCAGCCAGGACCTGACATCATGGCGCCATGACGTCCACAGAACATGGAGGGGCTTTGTGTCCACAGATGGTTGAAACAAGCCTTTTACTGCAGACTCAGCCTTGATACGCCTGCCCAGGGAAAGCACAGAAAACTCAAGGGTCACTTTCAACACAGATCCAAGGACTTGCCCCATGGAAGAAACAGCTCATTTACTAATTGAGGAAGAAGCATGCAAATCCAATCAGGAAGCAACTGGATTTGAAGGCTTAAAATCTGGGATTGGATGTGGGTACAGGAAATCCTTTCAATTTAAACATCAAGAAAAACAGAGCCTGCAGCTGCAAGAGACAAAGCTACCTGCCAACAATGTAATAACAAACAAGCAGAAAAATCAAAGACACTGTCACCTTCGCTTTGCGCTTGGGTGGGGGGCTTTTTACTAGCCTGCTGGGTTTAACCTGCTACTGGCGACTTTTAGCACTTAGACAAAGTCATTGATCAAAACATCTGTTCACATGTGAATCCAGCTGGTGAGCCAAGAAATTAAGTAAATCTACCGGGAGTGGGGGGTGGAGAGAGACAGAGAGGGAAGGAAGGGGAGGGAAGAGGAAGGGAAAGGAGGACAGAGAGGAGGAGAAAAGGAGGCGGGTGGGGGCAGGGAGTGGGAGTGAGATCAGAGCTCAAATCCATAGGTTCAGGGTTTTCCTAAATTATTAGGCTCCCCCTTTGATGGAGAATAAAAAAAGAGCATCAACTTTACTGAGGATTAAAAACAGTGTTACTGAAGGCAAGTTCGTGTGCCCGGCACACCCTGCGGCCAAACAAACCACATCCCAGTTTGGAGGAGAGAAGGCTGACTGCAGGGCTGAGCAAGGAGGACGGGGTGGCTCATGACTAAGAAAACCCTGAACTCCCAAAGGCTTTCAGCAAAGTGTAGTTAAAGCCCAGGTGAGGCAGGGAGTCGCAGGGTGTGTGATCAGCTCGTGCACAGTCTTCTGACTGGTTGATGTGGAGGGAACAGGGCGTCAGCACCATCACCCCCAGGAGCCAGCAGGTCTGGGGGCCACGTGCTCATGATAATCAAGTAGTTCCTTTCTTCCCTTTGGTGGTTGGTTTTAGCATCTGAAAATCTCAGGAAATACACATGAGATACTGTGATCTGGGTGCTTCAGAGAGGGGCTGCAGCAGAGGACATGGGGGAGGGTCTGACCCTGGAAGCCCCCACAGGGTCCTGCTCAGTTACAACACAGCACCCCCAGCATCTCCTTGCATAAGACAAATGTCTTCCAAGGAGGAGAAGGGGAAAGATGGGTTGACTTGCCTCCAGCTCCAGGCTGAGCAGGTTCCTCACGGGGCAAGGCCTCGGGGGTGGGGGGTGGGGAGTGGGGGAAACACATGTTCTGTCTGTCCAGCCCTTCGGCTCACACCTTCTCCTCCTCCTCCCAATCTCTCCCTCCTCCCATGTGCTCCGGCCCTGTGCAATATCCCACCCAGACTTGACCCTGGCTGGTTGATCCTAATACCCTCCTCTTGGACCCCACGATCTGCCTGAGAATGGGCATATGACCCGGTATTTGCAATGCGCATGGTAGAGTCTGTCCTCTGTTCTGTGTCTGTTACACGGACGTGATCTGTGCATCTTTCCACCACACACAGAAGAGGCCTGTCTCCATGAATCCACCCACTGGCGCCCCAGGGCCGGGGGAGGTGAGGGGGGAGAGGCCGGCCCTGACCACGCCCCTGAGTCCTCAGAGCACGCCTTGCCCAAGGCCGCTCCGCTTCTGTTTCTCCCAAGTAAAGGAGGCAAATTAGTGCCCCTTTCCTTAAGCTAGTTGTGGGGGGTAGGTCTTTCTTGACTACAGGGTAGGGGCGGTCACAGCACCCGCCTTAGACCTGAGCCACCCCAGCCCCTGTGCCCCCCTCTTGAGAGGGCCCTGCTCTCAGCTCCTGTCTAGCCACTCCCCTCCCTGTGCGGTGAGGAGTCTGTGGGTCTGGGACCTGGTACACCCCCTTGTCTGGGCCCGGGAGCTCCTGGCCACCAAGCCTGGGGCGGCTGTGAGGGCCACACAGGCCTCTTCCCTGGGCTCATCTTCTCAAGGACAGAAGACTGCAGGTGTGTGAACTCCCAGGCTTGCATGGCCATGTGAAGGGACATGATATTGGGGTGCCTGCCCCATGCACATAAGGCCCTTGGATGCAGAAAGGAGACAGGGCTGGGTGAGGAGGGGGGAGGGTCTTCCATCTGCACTCTTTCTGGGGGTACTAATATGGAGGGGATATATTAAATGCATTTAAACTTCTCGACCACCCATGACCCCATTAAGTGGACTGGCCATCGCAGAAGTCAATTATGTCAGAGAGGAGGTAGTGTGGCCAGAGGTGGGACTTTCAAGAACTGGTGACATTCTTTTGCATTTTGTTTCTAAATAACATATCAAATGCCCCCCTCTGCCTGCAGGGACTCACAGCCACACTGGGTTGTAGGCGTTCGCACAGCCCACAAGGGCACATGGGGCTCCGGGCTGTCAGTCACCTTCCGTCTGTCTGTCCTGACCCTCCCCACACCCTCCCTCCCTGCCTGTCTATGCCAGGCCCTCAGCACTTTTCTGCTCCTCTGTTCCCCTGCAAGACAGTGAAATGACCAGCGAACCACTGCGCACGTCTGTGTCAGCGTCCTCTGACAGGGCCCTGACAGGCCGCACGGTAAGCATGACGTCTCCCACAGCGAGCTCGCGCCGCGGGGGTTCTCAGGGACGGTAAATGGTTTATAGCTGAACTAACAGACGTGGGCTGGAATGACAAGGAGCTGCCCCTGGCACGGTCCCTGCACTCCTGATCACAGAGAGGCCACGGGTACAGTCGCCGGCTCTCAAGGCACAGGGCACAGACTCTGCCTCCCTCCCCGTTTGACTCAGCTCAGATGCAGATCCCTCCCAAAGCATCTAGTCAGTGGTCCTACGGGATCTCTGGGATGTCCACTGTGAAGGAGTCTGGGAGGTGCCGGTCTGCATCCCCTGGAAGAGGTCCGAATGGCTACAGAGTCAGCCCGCCCTCCACAGCACCACCAGCTCCCAGCAATTTCTCTCCAGATGCATCCTCAGAACACTGAGCGTAAAGTGTCACCACAAGATGGAGAAGTCGCCCTCAGCACAGGCGTCAGGGATGGAGCCCTCTAGCCTTCATCCAGATATGAGCAGGCATCAGAGGGGTCACGCCCACAGGCTGACACCTGGGATGCAGGCAGGTGCTCAGGGGCAAACAGATGAAGAAGATGAGTAACAGGTACAGGCTGGTCCTCGAGGTGCCCTGTGCACTGGAGGAGTTGGAGGGAGCAGAATTCCAGCTGAGGGAGCCAAGCAGAGCCAGGGGAGGACCAGGCGAGGTCCACTACCCTACCAGGTCTGCCCTGGTCCCATGTGGCCTGAGAGGCAGAAGGTCTGTGCACCAGTACCTCTGATGGGCTCAAGGATGCTGGCCTTAAAGCCCTCCTCTAAGGACATTTTGTGACCCCAGACCCTCCTTCCTCACTAAATGCATGCAGCATGAGATCCTCCTCCTAGAAAAGACACTTGTGACTTAGGGTCACTGGCACTGAAATTTTGGCTTCAATAAGCAGCTCAGAAAGGTGTGGAGCTGTCCACTCTTCAGGGACAGTAACCAAAAGGACGCCAGGTGATTTTAGTCAGTTTGCTTCAAGGACTTGAGTCGTGGGAGGGACTGGCTGTGCACATGGCCCTGGGAGGCCCAGCTGAGCAGGGCTCTGGGCTGCAGCCCCAAAGGTCAGCCTCCCGCATACTTGCAGCTCAAACTGCAGGATCGCAGGAGAAGTTAACCAGCCTTTCTGGAGAGAGCCCAGGGGCTTGTGTCAACTGTCTCAGGGGCCAGCACAGACTGAGAGGGTACAGGTTATGGGGCACAAAGAGAATTCAGAGATGAAACAAATTCCACAAATCTCCCAGGAGCCGTGCTCACTTCTAGGTGGTTAATAGTAACAAAACACGTGGACGTCCAATCAGACTTCAGAATCTCAAGGCGCCCACTTCCCTGTAGTGCCTATGTGCTCGCGCGGAGACACCCACAATTCCACCTGTGCGACACCCACGCTCCAGAACCTGCAGCTGAGAGCTCACGCAGCATCTCTCCAAGGTCTGCCCTGCTCACCCCACCCTTCCGGGAACTTGAGGAGGGGCTGGGACGTCAGCCTCAGCGCCTACTTTGAAAATACTTCAGGAAATGATCGGATGAGCCCCAACAGACATTTTACCTCAAATCGACTTCATTAGAGATTCTCTGGTGGGGGAAGCCGTTGGTAGGAGAGGGAAGATCAGAGCGTGCAGAGCACATTGTGCGTTTTTTACAATAAAACCAGAATCACTGGTTTGAGACAAAAGAATTTTTAATGAATCAGCTTAAACCAAAGTCAGTAGATAAAGAGTAGCGATCAAGGCTGATTTTTCACCTTTTAAACATGGGGGAGGGGAATCAAAAATAAACATTCATCCCAGGTCATACCAGGGCAGGTGATTTAGCACACCTTTCCCAAACTCTAATGGCTCAAGAAGGCAAAAGTCATGAGCAAACATGTGTAGAAAGCTTGAACTATCAGCTCTAGATAGGATTCAACACCTAACAAAGGGAAGACACACTCTTTTCAAGCAAGTGTGGAATCTATAAAAATTGACAGTGTACCTCAATGAGTTCTAAGGAAACAATATTTTATATATATATATAATTATGCATATTAGTGATGTGTAATATATTCTATTACCATATAACAAAATTAGAAATCAATATTAAATGAGTATTTTTACAAATCCCATCTATCTGGAAACCAAAGAACATACTAATAAATATGCTTAGATTAAAAATAAAGCTGAAAGGGAGATTACAAAATACTTAGCAGCGGACTAACAATGACAATGCATATCAAAACCTGGCAGCTTCAGGCCCAGACCATTTCATAGGAAAGTTCTTCAGATTTTTGAGAAATAAATAATATGTTTCCATAATCTGACCCTAATCGGATATTAAGAAAAGATTATAACTAATTAAGCTTTATCTCAGGAAGGCAATAATGGCTTAATGTCAAAAAATAATGTGTCAATGTCATTTTTAACATTTCTAGAATAAAGGAGAATAATATTGTCATTATCTCAATTTTTGCAGAAAACACTCAATAAAGTCCAATACCTATACTTTAATTTTTATTTTTTTATTGAAATGTAGTTGATTTACAATGCTTTATGTGTACAGCAAAGTGATTCACTTATACACATACATATTATTTTCAAATCCCAGGGTCCTTCCATCTAGCCAAGGGTGACCCTGCTCTCAGGACAGCCACATTCCAAATGCCAGGCGATGCATGGAATTCTAGAGACTTGTGGGAAGAGGTGGTTCTCACCCATTATTAACTATGTGAGAGTCTGTGTTGAAGAGAAGGGCCTTGGATCTTTGTAAAATCCCATGAAAATCTTCTGTCCTCTTTCACACTGAGTCTTTTTTTTTAATTGAAGTTAAGTTGATTTACAATGTTGTGATAGTTTCATGTACACAGCAAAATGATTCAGATATACAGATATATAACATATATATGTTTTTTTTCAGATTTTTTTCCATTATAGGTTATTACAAAATATTGAATAGAGTTCCCTGTGCTCTAGAGTAGGTCCTTGTTGTTTATCTAGTTTATATACTGTGTAGCAACACCTATTTTAAAAAAAAAAAAAATTTTTATTGAGTTATAGTCATTTTACAATGTTGTGTCAAATTGCAGTGTAGAGCACAATTTTTCAGTTATACATGAACATACATATATTCATTGTCACACTTTTTTTCACTGTGAGCTACCACAAGATCTTGTATATATTTCCCTGCACTATACAGTATAATCTTGTTTATCTATTCTACATATGCCTGTCAGTATCTACAAATTTTGAACTCCCAGTATATCCCTTCCCACCCCTCCTCCCCCCAGCAACCACAAGTTTTTATTCTATGTTTATGAGTCTGTTTCTGTTTTCTACTCATGGTCATTTTTTTTTTTTTTTAAGATTCCACATATGAGCAATCTCACATGGTATTTTTCTTTCTCTTTCTGGCTAACTTCACTTAGAATGACATTCTCCAGGAACATCCATGTTGCTGCAAATGGTGTTATGTTGTCATTTTTTATGGCAGAATAGTATTCCATTGTATAAACATACCACATCTTCTTTACCCAGTCATCTGTTGATGGACATTTTATAAACACCTATTTTTAACTGGGAAAAAAAGAAAAACCTCTTCCAAACTGGAAAAACTGCAACTAGAAAGGAAATGCCTTAACTTAGAAAAAGTGATGCACCAGAACACTTACAGCAAGTGTTACACTGAGGGAGAAAGTTTATCCCCAACTCCCTTTGAGACTGAAAATAAGACTACACTCTCCCATCACCACCACCCTTTCCTGTAACACAGCCCTAGGGGTCACAGCCAACAGTAGAGGAAAATGCTTTTTAAAGGCGTAAGATCTGAAAAAGAAAGGAAAACTACCATTATTTGCAGACAATGGGATCAGCTATATTAAGACAAAAATAATGCAGCTCATAAAAATTGCCAGAGACAAGAAAAACTTACCAAAACCATTATGGAATTTTCTGTTACCAACAATAATCAACAGAAGTATCATCATAATAATAGAAAGATGAATCATGATAGTGCCAAAAATTATATTTTATATATATATATATTATGTTATATCCAGGAATATCTAAGACCTTCATGGAGAGCAGACAAACTCTTTTAAAGGACGTTTTGAAAGATCTAATTAAATAGGGTAGCACTCCATTCTCTGAGTTGGGTAAACATAATATTAGAAAGATATTTACTCTCCCTCCAAATTAATGTATGAATTCAATGCCCTGGCAATAAAATTTACAGTCGAAGTTTTTGAGGACTTTGATAAACACACACTAAAGTGTATATGGAAGAACAATGTTCATATGCACTAAATCTGTATCAAAAAAGAAGGGCAAAGAACAGGGACTTGACCTGCCAGATAGTAGTACCTCTCCTAAGGCCCCACTAATGAGGCAGCATGATGATGACTCAACAGCAGTAATCAGGACAAGCTTAGCAGAGAGCTCTGGCCAGTCCTGGTGTGTGTTGGGGGGGGGGCTGTGGCAAGGTGGACGGCAGTGGCTGAGGCCAGGATGGTCTGAGATGGGGCTGGAAACTGACCCCCTCGGTGGCAATAAAGTAAAACTGGATGCTCACCGGAAGCACCGGAAGCTGTATAAAATGGCTGGAGCCAGGTGGCTCAACACCCCCAGCGTGGACAGTAACATCATACGCCTTATAGACGATAACGTAGGAGGGTACCTCTGTGACTAGCAGTGGGGAGGAACAACTTGAACAGATTCCCCATAAATGAAATTATTGATGAATGTGACTGCATTGAAATTAAAGAGTTCTGTTCACCCGAGAACTCCAGAGCCAAGGTAATGTTTTGTACTAATTTAACAGACACTTACGTAATGCATACTGTGTGCCAGGGACTGTTCTAAGGGCTTTAAAATACTGACTGATTTAATATTCTTAGCAACCCCATGAAGTTTGTGCTATTAGTATCCCCATTTGACAGATAAGTCACCAAAATGCACAGTGGTTAATTAGCCCAGGGTCACTTGGGTAATGGTGTGGCCAGAATGGAAAGCCAGCCGTCAAGGTGCAAACATTGAGAGCCACGGGTTTTTTTTGTTTTTTTTTAAATTTTGGGGAGGGGGGTAATTAGGTTTTTATTTATTTATTTACTTAATGGAGGTACTAGGGGTTGAACCCAGGACCTCATGCATGCTAAGCACACACTCTACCACCGAGCTCTACCTTCCCCCGAGAGCTATGTGTGCTTCACGGCCACTCCGCAGAGACAAGATAGGTGCCATGTCCAAGGTCACAGAAGGACTACTATCTAGAAGATACTAGGAACTCCTGCAAACCAACCAGCAGAAACAGGAACGCCCCACAGAAAAATAGCATGTGTGCAAAGTACAGAAATGGGCAATGTACAGAAGAGGACAGAGAAGAACATGGAAGAGATACTCAAATGCATTATTCTCAGAAATATGAAAGTTAAACAAGAAAACATCATGTTATGCATATCAGATTGGCCACAATTTAAAAAGGGGAGGGAACTGGCGCAGTTATCTGGAACCAGCATGGTGGCTGTGACTCCTAAAGTAAGAACTCATAAGAGTACTTTATGACCCGGCAATCCAGCTCCTGAGGAGTCTTGCCTTAGCCCATTTGGGCAGCTACGACAGAATACCATAAACTAGTTAGCTGATAAACAACAGGAATGTATTCCTCACAGTCTGGAGGCTGGGAAGTCCAAGATCAAGGCACCAGCAGAGTCAGTGTCTGGCGAGGCTGCTTCCTGGTTCATAGACGATTGTCTTCTCCGTGTCCTCACATGCCTTTCACATGGGGCAGGGAAGCCCTCTGGGGTCTCCTTTATCAGGGCCCTAATCCCATTCATGAGGACTCTGCCCTCACGACCTAATCACCACCTTCTAACACAATCACCTTGGGGGTTAAGACTTTAACATACGAATTTTGGACCACAAGCCTTCAGTCTACAGCGAGTTCTCCCAGGTGTCCTCGAAGGGGATCGGTGCATGGGTGTTCACCTCAGGTTTTTGTGATGTTGGAAAATGCGGGGTGATCTAGGTATTCATTTTTAGAGGAAGCAACATATTGCATGAGGAGGAAGCTCGTGGAATCCCGTGCAGCGTGGACAGACCTCCGGAGCATCGTGCTGAGTAAAAAGGAAACAGGATCAGACCTAGACAGAGCACATTCATTTATGCAAATTAAAAAGCACATGCACACAGAACTCCTGCCTGACTTATAAATTATATTTATACACAGTTTATGCATGAACTATATATTTTATAAATGATATGTTTGTTTACAATCATAAGGACAGATACAGATATAGATTGAAAAAAAGGAATGGTTGCCTATCAAGGGAGAAAAATGGGAGTGGGAAATGCCTATGAAAGGGAATGAGTAATGAAAACTAGGAACTAGGTTTGGATCTTGAGCAAAAAACTGATGACATTGTGCCCTGAGCCAAGAAAAGTGATTAGCCCTGCCCTCTGTACCTGGAGGTTAAAAAAAGCCCCAAACTATGAAACACTTAAAGGGGCTGATCATTTGTTTTACACAATGGGTTCATTTATCATAGGGTCACAAGATTCCCTTATCTATTTAGACTATTTTGTTAAAAAAAAAAAAAATGAGGTTTCCGAGCGATTACATTATACATCTGTCAAATAGGGCTACCCCCACATGCCTTTGGGGAGGTTTGGGTTTTCTTTTTGAAAAACAGCTATATATCAGATGTGCTTGTGGTGTTTGTCTTAAAAAGGAACTTTGGTCTAATGTTTAAAGCAGATGGTCTCCAGAGTAGGTGCGTGGACCTCAGAACTAGTCACGGCCATCCACCAGGGGATGGAAGGAAATGTTAGATATTTAATTAATGTTTATCTTACAAAATGAGAGGAAGTTTTATGCTATTTACTCTATGATGGAAGCAGCTGCTCTCTGTTTCTGTACCTCAGATTGTCCCAGGTTGGATGCCACACACAGGCCCCTAAGGGACCCCAGAAGAGCCTGCGTGGGATTCTCCTTCACTCCTGCTGTGGGATGTAGGGATGTTGCCCAGTTAGATTGTCTGGTTCTGTCAAGATTCACTCTTACAAAATGGCCCTAGAAGATTACTGCATGAAGACTATGGAGCGAGGATAAAGTTAACCATGCAAGCCCACGGAACGACCAGAAAATGGCAGAGATGACCTTCTTCCCAACCCTGATACAAATCCTTCATCAGCCACGCGAACAGGTAAAAACAGAGACAATCTAATCAGACCCGATGGAAAGTCAGCCACAAATATTTAAATAATCAAGACGATGACCTGAAGAATGGATTTGCAGTCACTCTTAATCTCCATGAAGAGTGTATTATGCTGAGATACTGGCTAATGATAACACGAAAACATCGTGATTAGCAGGACGTTTGAAAACTAAACAAGACTCTGGATGCAAGGATAGACCTCTGTCAGGTCTTCAGTAATGTTTAAAGTGAGGGAATATTTAATCCACTGCCTTTGAAAACCTCACTGGACTTAATGATAAATTTTAAAACTTCTGTCAAGGTTTCTCACTTCATTGCAGTAGATCAAAAAAATCATATTTGAAAAACACTTATTTTTCCCCTGCTTGGGAAAAAAATGACTGAAATGAAATATTTAAAACAACAACAACAACAACAACATGGCAACAAATTAAAATATATTCAAATCCTGGTGAGCATTTGAAGCCTGCAAGCATTAGAGCAAATTAATTAGTTGAGGAGATTGATTATACAATTAAAGTACAGATGTCCCCAACAGATCTCAGCTTACAGTATTTGTTACACTCTATGAATAATAAAATACATCTTAAAAATTATTTTTTGTGTGTGAGCTACTAAAAGATGTCCTGGAGAAGATGTACTCAGCAATAAATGACATCTTTAATAAAATAGCATCTTATGAGAGGAGGGTCTAGCTCAAGTGGTAGAGCACATGCTTGGCATCCATGAGGTCCTGGGTTCAACCCCCAGTACCTTTTCTAAAATAAGTAAATAAATAAACCTAATTACCTTCCCCCACCCAACAACAACAACAAGAAAAGTAGCATCTTATGGGAAGACTGTGTAAGGTACAGCCTGGGAGAAAGCTGCTGCTTTAGCCCAAATTCAATTTTTGTTAATAAAAGAAATTATGGGGTCAGGTTTACAAATAGAACACCTCATTTGATATTCACTTGCAGACAAGTGACTGAGGCATGGAGGCTGACATCACACACATCAAGGGCTGCTGTATGTCACCGAGGTGGAGAGTTTTATAAAAACAAGGACTTTAGACTTTCTATTTGAGCAACCATGAAATTTTTGTACCACAGTGGTTGCCTCATAGCAAGATACTTAAAAGACTTGTCAAACCAGCCATTTCCTTGTTCAAGGTGCTCCAAATTGGCTAGCATTTCCTATGATGACAAGTGGCACCCAACAGTATGCTTGCCAGTGGATATTATTAAGCTATGTAAATACATTTTTAAACAGTTTTAGGCACACGTTGTACCTGACTATACTTCAATTTTAAAAAGTAAAATAAAAAAATTAAAGTTAAAATACTCTTGGTCTGTAAGGTAAGAATAAAGTTGTAACTGGGAGTGAGAAAATAACTCTTTTAGAAAGAAAATTGTGTATTGGAGGAGGCATTTTTAAACCTGATGTTTGGCAATGTTTCCCTCGTTATGTGACTTCATTCCTGAAAACCATCTAAGAGTGACAGCTGCAGAAACCCCTCTGTCTGTATGCTTTAAAACCTTAGAAATATCAAGAAAATGAAAAGACAACCCAAAGGATAAGGAAACATATTTGCAAGTCATGTATCTGATATCATATAACATACTAAGAATGCTTACAATTCAACAATGAAAAGACAAACAACCCAATTTAAAAGTGTGCAAAAGACTTGAACAGGCATTTCTCCAAACAATATAACCAAGTGCCCAATAAGCCCAGGAAAACGTATTCAACATCATTAGTCATTAGGGAAATGCAAATCAAAACCACAGTGATGTACCCGTTTCACATCCACCAGGGTGTCCATAATAAAGAAGACAGACAGTAATAAGTGTTGACAAAATGTGGAGAAGTTGGACATGTTGCTGAAATTGCCTCATATGTTGCTGGTGGAATATAAAATTGTGCAGCCTCTTTGGAAAACATTTGGGCAGTTCTTCCCTCAAAAAGATAAAACATAAAATTACCATATGTCACAGCAATTCTACTCATAGGTATATGCCCATGAGAAATGAAAATGTGTCCACACAGAAGATTGTACATGAATGTTCATAGCATAATAGCCAAAAGTGGAGGGGAGGAAAGAGGGGTGGCTGCTATGGGAACAGGGTTTCTCTTTGGGGTGATGAAAAGATTCTAAATCAATTGTGGTGAGGATTGCACAACTCTGTGAATATACTAAAACCTACTAAATTGTGTACTTTAAATGGGTAAATTGTTTGGCAGGTGAACTCTATCTCAATAAAGCTGATACTAAAAAAATCCTCTCCACCCTATTTGTAAAATTTCTAAACAATGCATACGTAAAAGCAATCCAATTAGTTTTAAGAACTTCGATGATCAATGCAAGAAAGGTAGGAATTTAGCTGCCAGATTTCAGTGGGGACCCTTGTATAATCAGTAGATATAACTGAAAGATGGGCAGTAAGGCTTAGCGAAGGCCTAGTACATACCATCAACCATGAGTGGCTTCCACTTGGACCCAGTGTATCTTCTTTATGTGTGGCAGCCATTAAACCCAAGTATCCAAACAAACTGGACTTAACCTGGGCTTTTGAATCACCCCATCACTCAGAGTGGAGCCAAGATGTCAAACAAAAATAAAAGATATTCAAACACTTTCCCTCACTGAGGAAAAAATGTTTTTTGACTCTTAATAAATGTTATTTCAAAATATTATTTAATTCATCACTTTAGTCTTTATTTTGCATACAGTTTTAGCATACAAAATATACTAACACAGTTGTGTACGGAGAAAATGAAATGCATACCTACTTTGGGGGTACATGCCCAAAACCTTTCTGCTGACATGATCAGAAAATGTAAGGACCCAGGTTTGGAAGAGGAAGCTGAGGTTGGAAAGCTGGGGGAGCCTGCCTTCCCTCGACCTGTGTATGACTCCGAACACAGTGTGACTTTGAGAGCCCAAGCAGCACTCAGGCTGCCCTAAGAAAGAGGCCCCATCAGAGGCCAGCTGCCTGATGTGGCTGTCCCCGTCTCCTGGCAGAGCCTCAAGGCCAGCCTGTGGGTCATGTCCCACACGCACACAGCAACCAGCTTGAAGCTGCTTCCTTCCACAAGCAGGGAGTGAGCAGGGAGGCCGGGTGATGCTGGTTATAGCAGGCATTGTGCCTTATAGGGCGCCCACAGTAGACAAAAAAGAAACACCAGGACTAGCAGGGACCCCCAAACAGCCCATCCCTTTTCTGTCGGGCTATCACCTCTGCCTTTTTGAAGGGCCTCAAGATCCCACGAGGTGGGAGTCCAGCTCTGCACAAGGAGCTCAGCCTCTGCACCTGTAGTTCTTCTGTGCAGAGTGCCTGGGCCCTTCACAGGTCCCAGTGAGGATTAAGAGAGTCACTGGGCGAATCTGAATTTTCCCAAAAAGAGTCTGGCCATACTCATGGGTATATCAGGATACCAGCTCAACAACCAATTGAGATTTCTTAGGGGTCTTCCTGACAAGTCCCTTTCATTTGGACTCCAATGGAAAAGCATCCAGAAACATCTCACGCCTTCCTGAGTATTCCTCTAATGTTGTTCTCAAATGCTATGTGACAGGTGTTCCTGACACCCTGGGGACAGGCACAACATAGACTCACAGACAACCACAGCTGAAAGGAAATTCAGCCATCTATTTCTAACTCCCCATTTCACATGGAAGGAAATTGGGGCCCATGGATGGACAGTATCTTGCCCAAGTTCACAAGCTACGTAGACACAAAAGACATTTTTCATGATACAGACCAATGTTCCGGAAATGGCTGGCAATTAAGAATGTTGGGAGGAGTGGCCAAGATGGCAGAGTAGGAACCCCTGAGCTCATTTTCTCCCTCAGGCACACCAGGGGTGCAACTATTAACAGAACCATTATCTATGAGAATGATCTGAAGGCTAGCAGAAAAGATTTTTCCACAACTAAAGATGTAAAGAAGAAACCACAATGGAACAGGTAGGAGAGGCGGAGTCATTGTATAGTTAAGACCCACAGCCCCAGGTAGGAGACCCACAAATGGGAGGATAATCACAATTTTAGAGATTCTACCCAAGGAGTGAGGGATCTGAGCCCCACAATGGGCTCCCCAACTTGGAGATTCTGCACCAGGAAGATAAGGCCCCAGAACATTTGGCTTTGAAGACCAGAAGGGCTTGCATACAGGCAAGTCAAAGGGTTATGGGAAATAGAGACTCTGCCCCTCTTAAAGGGTACAAACGAAGTCTCACACCATCCGAGTCCCAGCACAGAGGCAGTAATTTGGACAGAGCCTGGCTCAGACCCTCTTGCTGATCTTGGAGATGCTCTCAGCAGGGCAGGAGGCAACTGGGACTCCCCATTGGGACATAGACACTGGTGACAGCCATTTGGGGGAGCTCATTCTACCACAAGGACACTGGTGCTAGCAGACACCATTTGAAGTCCTCCCTCTAGCTTATTAGCACTGAGGCCTTATCCATCCACCAGCAAGCTAACACCCGCCCTGGGATCCCTGGGTATTTCACCAGCCATCCCAGGACCTGGCCCACTTACCAGTGATCCCAACCCATGAAGAAAGGACTAGAATCCTACAGGGCCAGATCATGGCCCAACCTACCAGCACACCCACAGTGGTTGGCCTGGCCACAAAAGAAGGGCACATGCAGCCCACCTAGGGGACACTCCTAGAACATACAGCTCCAGTAACCATGGGAAGTGTGCTACTGGGCCCCATAGGATGTCTCCTACATAAGGCCACTTCTACAAGATAGGGAAACATACCAGACCTACCTAATATATAGAAACAGAATCAGGCAAACTAAGGAGACAGAAAAACATGTTCCAAACAAGGAAACAAGACAAAACCCCAGAAGAACTAAGAGAAGTGGAGATAGGCAATCTACCTGATAAAAAGTTCAAGGTAATGATCATAAAGATGCTCAATGAATTCAGGAAAAGAATAAATGAAAACAATGATAATATCAACAAAGAGTTAGAAAATATAGAGGAAACAAACAGAGCTGAAGAATATAAAAACTGCAATAAAAAAATACAATAGAAGGAATCAATAGTAGAGTAGATGATACAGAGGAACAGATCAGCAAACTGGAAAACATAGTAGTGGAAATCACTCAAATGAAACAAAAAAGAAAAAGAAAAAAGAATTGTTTTTAAATGAGACCTTAAGAGAGAGCAATATCAAGCATGCTGACATTCATACTCTAGGGGTCCTAGGAGTAGAGAAAAAGAAAGGGGCAGGGGACTTATTTGAAGAAGTAATAGCTGAAATATTCCCTGGCCAGGGAAAGGAAGCAGACATCCAGGTCCAGGAATCACAGAGAGTCCCAAACAGGATCAACCCAGAGAGAACCACACCAAGACACACTGTAATTTAAAAAAGCAAAAACTAAAGAGAAAAGCAACTAGTTCCATACAAGGGAACTCCCATAAGGCCATCACCTGACTTTTCAGCAGAAAATCTGCAGGCCAGAAGGAAGTGGTAGGTAAAGTGATGTAAGGAAAAAACCAATAGACAAGAACACTATCAGGCAACACTACCATTCAGATTTGAAAGACAGGTGAAGAGTTTTACCAAAAGACAAAAGCTAAAAGAGTTCAGCACCATTAAACCAGTTTTACAATAAATGTTAAAGGGACTACCTAAGTGAAAAAGAATGGACTACTATAAATAGGAAAATTACAAAAGGAAATATCTGATTTAAAAACATATACATGTAGTAAAGATAGTGATCAACCACTTAAGAAGTTATTACGATGGTTAAAAGACAAAAGTAATAAAATCATCTATAAACACAGTAAGTAGCTAAGAGATACACAAAACAAAAAGATGTACACTATGATGTCAAAAACATTAAGCATGGTGGACAGTAAAAATGTAGGGTTGTTGGAATACATTCAGACCTAAGTGATAAGCAAATTAAAATAATTATATATTTAGTTATATATGATCCATAAATGTGTACATATATATATAGGTATGGTACGCACAAACCAAAAATGTATGAGACACACACGAAAAGAGAAAGGAATCCATACATAACACTTAAGAAAGCCCTTAAATCACAAAGGAAGAGAGCAAAAGAAGGGATAAAGAAGAAAGGATTAAAAAAAGAACTATAAAAAAACTGAAAAAATTAACAAAATGGCAATAAGTGCATACCTATCAATAATTAAATGTAAATGGATGAAATGTTTCAATAAAAAGACATAGAGTGGCTGAACAGATTTAAAAAAAAAAACCATATACATGCTGCCTACAAGAGACTCATTTCAGATCAAAAGACACACACAGACTGAAAGTGAGATGATGGAAAAAAGGTATTCCATGCAAATGGAAACACAAAGAAAGGTAGAGTAGCAATACTTACAACAGACAAAAGAGACTTTAAAACAAAGACTGTTACAAGAGACAAAGAAGGACATTACATAATGATAAAGGGACCAATCCAAGAAGATATAACAACTGTAAATGGATATGCACCCCACATAAGAGCACCTAAATACATAAAACAAATGTTTACAGGCATTAATGGAGAAATTGACAGTAACACAATCATAATAAGGGACATTAACATGTTAATGGATCAATGGACAGATCATCCAGACAGAAAATCAATATGGAAACTTTGTCCTTAAATGATATATTAGATCAGATGGACTTAATAGATGTTTATAGAATATTCTATCCAAAAGCACAGAATACATGTTCTTTTTAAGTGTACATGAAACATCCTAGAGGATATATTACATGCTAGGCTACAAAACAAGTCTCAATAAATTGAAGAAGATTGAAATCATATCAGGTAACTTTTCCAACCACAGTGTTATGAGACTAGAAATCAATGACAAGAAAAAACTGTAAAGAACACAAACATGTGGAGGCTCAACAATATGCTACCAAATAATAAGTCACTGAAGAAATCAAAGAGGAAATCAAGAAACATCTGGTCATATGAAAATGAAAACACAACAATCAAAAATCTATGAGACACAGCAAAAGCAGTTTTAAGAGAAAAGTTTATATTATAGCAATACAAGCCTACTTCAGGAAACAAACAAAAAAACAAAAAACTCAAATAAACACCTAAACTTACACCAAAAGGAATTAAAAAAAAAGAGAATAAACAAAACCCAAAGTTAGCAAAAGGAAAGAAATCATAAAGATCAGAGTAGAGATAAATGAAACAAAGACTAAAAAAATCAATAGAAATGATCAATGAAACTAAGGGCTGGTTCTTTGAAAAGATAAACAAAAATGACAAACCTATAGCCAAACTCATCAAGGAAAAAGAGAGAGGACCAAAATCAATAAAATCAGAAATGAAAAAGGAGAAGTTACAACTGACACCACAAAAATACAAAAGATCATAAGAGATTACTCTGAACAATTTTATATCAATAAAATGGATAATCTAGAGGAAATGGACAAATCCCTAGATATGTACAATCTCCCAAGACTGAATCAGGAAGAAATATAAAATAACAACAGATCAATTACCAGTAATGATATTGAATCAGTTAAAAAAAAAAAATCCCAACAACAACAAAAAAGTTCAGGACTGGGTGTTTTCACAGGTGAATTCTACCAAACATTTAAACAAGAGTTAACACTGATCCTTCTCAAACTATTCCAAAAAATCACAGAAGGAATACTTCTGAACTCATTCCATGAGGCCAGCATCACCCTGATACCAAAACCAGAAAAAGATGCCACATATAGGCCAATATCACTGGTGACCATCAAACAAAAATCCTTTGAAAAACAAAACAGCTGACCCTTGAACAACATGGGAATTGGGGGCACCAACCCCTTGTGCAATCAAAAAGCTGTGTATAATTCAATCAACTAAGCATCATGTGGTACCATAATACAAACTTATTAAAAATGAATCCATATATAAGTGGACCCAGGCAGTTCAAATCTGTGTTGTTCAAGGGTCAACTGTATTAATTAGCAAACTGAATTCAACAATACATTAAAAGGATCAGACATCATGATCAAGTGGAATTTATTCCAGGGATGCAAGGATGGTTTAATGTCCACAAATCAATCCATGTGATACACCACACTAACAAAATGGAGAATGAAAACTATATGATCATCTCAATAGACACAGAAAAAGCTTTTGAAAAAAATTTAAATCCATTTATAATAAAAATTCCCAACAAAGTTGGTATAGAAGAAATAACTCAACATAGCAAAAGGCATGTATGACAAACTGAAAGCCACCATCATATTCAGCAGTGAAAAGTATTTCCTCTAAGATCAGGAACAAGACAAGGATACCCACCCTTGACACTTTTATTCAATGTAGTATTGGAAGTCCTAGCCACAGTAATAAGACAAGGAAATGAAATAAAAGGAATCCAAATTGAAAAGGAAGAAGTAAAATGGTCACTGTTTGCAGGTGACATGACACTATATATGGGAAATCCTAAGGACACCCGAAAACTATTAGAAGTAATAAATGAATTCAGTAAATTTGCAAGATACAAAATTAATATACAGAAATCTATGTGTTTCTAAATGCTAACAACAAACTATCAGAAAGAGGAGTTACAAAAGCAATCCCATTTACAATTGCATCAAAAAAAAAAAAATACCTAGGAGTAAATCTAACCAAAGAGGTAAAAGACCTTTATTTGAAAAACTATAAGACATTGATGAAAGGAATTGAAGCCAACACAAATGGAAAGATATACCATACTCATGGATTGGAAGAAGTAATATTGCTAAAATGACCATGCTACCCTAGGCAGTCTACAGATTTAATGCAATCCCCCATCAGCATAACAATGGCATTTTTCACAGAATCAGAACAAATCATTCTAAAATTTGTATGGAAACACAAAAGACCCTGAAGAGCCAAAACAATCTTGAGAAAGAAGAAAAAAGCTGGAGGTATCACGTACCTTGATTTTAAACTATACTACAAAGCTACAGTAATCAAAACAATGTGGTATTGATTTTGGCACAAAAACGGAAACACAGATCAATGGAACAGAATGGAATGGAAATAAATCCACAGTTACATGGTCAATTAACCTATAACAAAGGAGACAAGAATATACACCAAGGGAAAGACAGCTAAGGTTTGAGATATTTGCTACAGAACAATAGGTAACTAATGCAATGGCCTATTCAAGAGTGGAGGGGGGAGGTCTTCACAATGTCTGCCCAGCAGGAGTTCAAATATTCTGTGTGCCCACCCCTCTTCAACTTGTGCCCGGTTCTATATGCCCACCACTCTTCACCTTGGCGGGTGTGACCTTGTACTGTGGTTATCCTGTTCCCATCCCACCAGCGTACATGCGGTTCATGAGGACATGGCGGGGGCTGGGGAGGGAGGGACATACATCATCTCAGTTCTCAGGGCGTCAGACCAGGAGTGGCCACTTGTACACAGATGGGGAGACTGCACATCACTGGAGTGTGACTGCTGACCTGGACGCAGAGGCTGGGCGGGGTTAAGCCGTGTTTCCCTTGAGGAGGAATGAGTGTGGGAGAAAGAATGAAACAGATGTTTGATGGCCAGAAAGATTCCAGGCCTGGCCCCTAAAACATCTCCTAACCATTCTTGTTACTACCCTCTTCCCTCACCAGCTGGCCGTATGCAGTGGAGCTGGTGCAGGACTCAGAGGCCCAGGGAGTGCAGAGAGCCCCAGACAGAAGGGGCCTGGCCAGCGCACACACACACACACACACATACATACACACACGCACACGCGCACACACACTCTGGACTACAGAGTAAGACAGAAATAGGCTTTTATTTTTATTTTGTTAAGCCACTGAAATTAGATGTTCATTTGAGCAGCTAGCCTACCCTTACCAAAAGAATTTAACTCGTCTGCTCTAAACCGCAATTCTACTGAGAGTCGGCACCAAATACTTCACAAATATGTGAAAGGAATCCTGGAGTTTGGGCAACCCACATTTACCATCTCTGACAACAACTCCCGTGATATTTAGTTCCAGTATTTAAAACCAGCAGAAAACCATCTCTCCAGGCTGGCTCTTGTCTTGACTCAGTACAACGTTCCTCCTTTAGTGATTAAGAGCATAAACTCTGGAGCTCGGATTACTTAATTCTGTTCTCATATCAGCCATGTAATAAGATACGTTCTATCTGGGACAGTCAAGGCCCTAAGAGCCTTTGCCCAAAGCCACGCATCCAGCTCTCCCGGCTTCACATCCAACCGTCTTTCTCTCACGTCCCAACACAAGGGGGAAAAGAGAGCCCGTCAGTCTGTGGCCTTGAGTTTCTTCCCCTCTGCAAGTCTTACTGCCATCTGACTTCAAACACGTGAAAACATCAGGCAAGCCCCTCTTCCCAGTTCTAACGAGACCCTTCTCAGATAAAGATGATTCCATCCCAGCTGGAAATATTTTCCTGGAGCAGGAAAAAAGCCCTCTCACCTGAATTTCCCACCAGGCCAGACGCCACACCCCTTCCTCTGAGCGCAGTCTTCCGCGCTCTTCCCTCCCCGGGCAGGCCCCGGGGAGGGCGGCAGTCTTCACTGCAGGAGTCTGCACTTCTAGAGGTAAACGGATCCTAAGCCCCAGTCACTAAGCCAGCAGTCTGCCCCTTGGTGACACTAGAGACACCACCACAGGAGCAGGGGAGCCCACCTGCCGAGCACTCGAGAAGGCACTCTCAGCGGCCCTAATGTACACACAGCATCCCCGTCTGTGCAGAAGAAAGACAACACAACGGTCTCTGGAAACAGATAACGCTCAGTGCTGGAAGCTGGGCAGAGCATCACCGTGGGAGGCGCTGTCTCCCCCACCCAGGCAAGTTTTACACAGAGCCAGCAGCTTGGGGGTGGGCCTCAGAGGCCAGACAACCAATGAGCCTTTGCCTTCGTGATGTAATGCTTCCAGCGTGGAGCGTCACTGGCTGCAGGACTTGTCATGAACTCACCAAGCTTTACAAGGACGAAGTCAGTGGAATCCAGGGTTTTCTCCCATAATGAGAGGCTCGGTAAAGCTCTGGTTGAACTCGGTGGCTGTTTTTCTATCCTACAGTGCACTTCTGAAATCAGGCACACAGTTTGTGGGGTTTTGGGGCTTTTGTGCATTTTCCTTTCCTTAGCATAAAAAACCCTTCAATTAATAGATTTTCCAAAGCAGTAAATATTTTCTGGACATTAATGCCCCATAATTTTCAGAGTCCTGCGGTGACTTTTATTATCTCTATTTTATCCATGCAGAGAGCCTGGAGCAGAAAAATTCCCCAATGGCACTGATTCTAGGGGTGAGGACTGTTGGCCCCAGATTTGAAAAGCAGAAAGAAGAGGAAGGAGCCACGAGCCTGGGAGCGGCTCTGGCAATACCCTCCGGGCTGTGGAGGCACCGTTTCCCGTGTGTGCGCTCACTCTGCAGCCGGCTGCCGCGCCCCGGAGCGCCGCCAGGGGCCTGTGTGCAGGGCAGTGCACTGGGAGAGGTGGGCCCAGGGTGGGCTGAGCTGGGCTCGTCCCAGCAGCCACCTGGCTCTGAGCAGGTCCTGTGCTTGTGGGAGTGTCAGCTTCTGCGCCATAAAGTGAGCCTACGAGTGTCTCCCTGACAGAGAAACTGTCAGGAAGTGAGGAGCGCTCATGGGTGAGTCCCTGGCACAAAGTTGCTGCTCGAAAAAGACTAGGTTGGCTCCAAATGGTGTCTGTCCCAGGCAATGAGCTTTAGGAGAGATGGGGGTTCAGCCAGAATCCACGAGAGGCTGGGATGAGGCAACCTCCCGGGCTGGCCCGGGCCAGGTGCCCAAGGCAGTCTCATGCAGGGGAGACCACTGTCCCAGGAACATGGGCTCAGCCTTGCCCTGTGAACTTCCACAGGGGCCCTGAGGCGGAGCAGCCCCGCCCGGCAGTCACACTTCCCACAAGGCGGTGGCAGGGCCACGTGCTCTCCACCCAGATGTGCCCGCAGGACTTGACCAGCCAGATGCCCAGGTGTGTGACACATCTCCCTGGCACACGCGGGGGCTCCCTAAGCTTTGAGAAAAGCAGGAAGGGAATAGAGAGGCAACGTTCCTGGTTTCTTAGGACCAAAGTACACTTCTTTGATTTAGCATGGCGTTAGATCTGGATATTCAAAAACACGCCAAGCAGATGTGGGCTGGACAGCTATCTTTCCTCCAGTATGAGGACGAGATGAGGCAGCAGCCTGGGGAGAAGTCGTGTTGAAGATGGACGAGCCTGGGTAGGGGCCTCCTGGGAGACGGAGGGACATTGGCACGAGGGCATGTTTCTGGGGATGGGGAAGGGGGTGTGAGTTCAAAGGCTGTGTTCTCAGCCCTGCAGCCATCCTCTCTCCACACCTGATACCCAGCCACCAAGATGGCCGCCCAGCCAGCCCTGCACCAGCTCATGTCACCTGAGGGAACAAAAAAACGCTGCCATCACAGAATCATCTCAGAAACAGGAAACCCTGAAGCTTTTGTCCAGGCTGAAGAGGGAGTGAGCTGGAGAGCGCAGCCCTGGGCCCTCCCCCGCCCCGTCAGCGCTCAGGGATCATGAACAGGAGCATGCAAACACCACACCTCCCGCGGTACAGACCACAGAGATGAAGCTACGGCATGTCACACTTGGCATCTGAAAATTCCCTTTTACACAGTCATCCAGACGACACGGAGGAGCTTCCAAAACTTCCCTGAGTGACACAATTAGTCACGCTTCACTGCAAGGCTGTTTCCAATTTACAGCGCAGCTTCCCCAGCATTTGGCACATGCAAATGTGAGTGCCTTCTGCCTCTGACAGTGTGTCTCTCAGAGGCTTACCACATGGGAGGGTTGGTTTCTTGCTTGGAGGAGCCACAAAGATGACAGCATCAGGAGCTCTCCCCCATCATAAAAGCCACCGACCCCTCCCTGCCACCCTCAGCACGCACGCACATTTGCAATGGGATTTTTTCTTTCTTTCTTTCACAAATGGGGACTCTGACAATTGGAGATTTTCTCCAGGACACCCAAGAGTTAAGTGAT
This sequence comes from Camelus dromedarius, assembly GCF_036321535.1. Lineage (NCBI taxonomy): Eukaryota > Metazoa > Chordata > Mammalia > Artiodactyla > Camelidae > Camelus > Camelus dromedarius. Next base: position 5,016,282 of record NC_087443.1, read on the forward strand.
TAGACCTCGATTTCAGTCTGGCCTGTCTCCCTCCCAAGCAGAGTGTGTTTCTCCTCTGTAGCCACAAATCCAGAGACAGCACTGTCGTTGGCCACTTGCCACCACATCACTCAGCCTCCACACCCAGCTGGAGCTACATTTCTGAGTTGGGCTGGTCTCCCAGAGGCTGAGCTGCTCGGTTCTCTGACTCTGCTGTGATGATGGGCAAACCAAGAATTGCAAATTGGCTCCCTGTCAAACTCCTGCACTGTCATCCGGTGGGAGGTGGCCGCACACCAAGAGAGCCCACTGGGTCAGTCCAGTGGTGGCTGGCGTGTCCTCTCTGCATCAGCAGCAGGAAAGAAGCCCTCGAAATGGTCTGAAATGACTGCCTCCTTCCTTCCCCTACCACCCCTCCCCCTTGCTGTCTTTTGGCTGACCCCTCCCCCATTTCAGGTCCTCAATTCACCCACCCGAAGCCTGAGTCTACTCCCCCAACCCATGGCCATCTCTGGCAATGTTCAAAGTGGTCAAAGTCTTCACTGAGTCTTAAACCTAGTTTTGAAGTCCATAACTCAAAACCTGGGAAAAGCCGCCCTTGGACTTGGTGGCAGAGGTAAGCGCCTGCCATCTGCTTCCTCCACCTTGATGAGCTGGAGAGGTGTAGTGAGACAGGTCACCACGCCTAGGGACAGGGATGGAAGGGTCACTCCCCAGCAGCAGAGCAGATTTCTCCTGGAGGCATCCGCCTCCCACCCTCTCTGGGCCCCGAGCAGCTCTCCCCTGAGTCACACATCCTTGAACTTCCCTGTGGATTCTAGTCGGGGATCTTAGAGCCTCAAACAGCAAACCCCTTTACCGAGCATCATTCAAGCACCAGGCACGGCGCAGAGCATGCACCGACCCACACATCGCGCAGCGGGAACATGCCGGGCCCTCCACACAGCGCAGGCCCCAGTGAGCAGCAGGTCTCCTCTGACATTCGGCTGTGACCCTGCTCCTCCCCCAGGCCGGGGCAGAGGGTGCTCTCGAAGTGGACGTTAGTCTGTGCTGTCGACAGAAGCCGTCCATGGTAGCAGGTGACTGCATGTCAGCTTTCCCCAGGGTGGGGGTCTGCACAGGGCCCATGAAGACCAGCCTTTCCCCTCCCATCATCACAGCACTACACAGAGCACCCACCTTCTCCTCTCTCCTGTGGGTGAATTAAGTACTGTTCCCAAGGTTTCGGGAAGGAGCTTTACTAGGAAGGCTCGGCAGGCCCTTGCGGTGTCACAGGATCTAGGGCAGGATTTTTTTTTTTTTTTTTTTCCAGTGAAAAGGCTGCAGCCATTTGTTCCTGGTCACACTCCTGCTAAACGGCCAAACATCGCTGCTGCCTTCAGGGAACCGCATGATAAGTGATACTCTCAAAGAGCTCTTGCTGGATCCTCTGCAGTTCTACACATAAAAATTCTAATTTATTCGCCCTCTAAGTCTTCCAGAAACAGGGATGGCACATCCTGCCCCGGTGATGACTGCCCAGTGACATTGCAAATTAAGGACAGGGTGCAAAGAATATCTAAAGACCCCACCACTTCATCGGTGAGTCCTTTCTAAAGACTTTTTGTTAAGTAAGTAGGACTTTTCAGTCACTTTCCAAATCTCTGGACTGTGGTCCAAAGATGAACTGGGTCCACTGCTGGGGAGGGAGGGAGGGGGAGGAGGGGGATGGTAATACTCTCCCTCTGTCAGCAGGACAAGCCACTCCTGGGCAGTCAGTCCCTCACTGTGGCTGAGGGACTTCGAGACAGGTAAGAAAAGCCCGGGGAAGTTGAACAACTACTCCAAGATCAGAAAGAAAGTTGAGGGGTGAGTCCAGAAATAAGCCCAAGGTCCAAGGTCAGGCCAAGGCATCTCTCTCTCTGTCCAAGAAGGATTTGCTTAGAAGAGCTGTGCTTCCAAGGCGGAGACTGGAGGCAGTGCTCGGGGCCCAGGTTCTTGACAGGAGAGCTCCAGAGAGGACCTCTTTCCTCGGATGCTGCAGAGAAGCCCCACCTTTCTTGGTCGCCGAGCACCACTCCCACCACCACCGCCACTTGCAGAAGTCTGAGAGCAGTCTGGGGGCCACTGCCTCCCAGACTCAGCCCTCATCCCCTCTGTGCCTCCTCCTGTGGCCCTGGAGCTTCTGCCGGGCAGGACAAGCACAGACATGGCCCTCGAGCAACCTCGGGGTTGTCTTTCCCAAGGAAGGGGCGACTCTAGTGTGTGTAAAGCTATGGCTTCAGGCGAACCGGAGCGCCCTGGTGTAACCACAACAAGCGAAGTGAGGAAAGGGGCTGTGGCTTCCATTCTCAGCTGTAATTAAATTGGAAACAATGGAGAGTTTTTATAATGAGTCTGTCTCATTTCTTGGCCTTGTGATGCAGGTCAGGCAAGATACCTGTTGATCAGGAAAAGCAACTATGCTAATGATAGCTTATTGGGTCTAACTCCCTTGTCCCCAGATGCCAGCTCTCTCACCTGACCCGAGCATCCTGCCTGAAATGTTTCACGGTGGAGAGGTCACTTAACCCATCTGGGGTCACCAACACAGAGGGAGCACTAAGTAATTTACTTCTTTATCAAATGCTTATGTAGCAATTACGTAACACTAAGTTACATAGCACTAAGTTTACGTAGCTCTTAAGTAACACTAAGTTTACGTAGCACTAAGTTTACGCAGCACTTACGTAACAACACTGTTTCACATCTCACGGAAGCACTTTACGTGCACTAATTCTTTAAGTCTTGAAAGAATCTTACTGGGTAGCTCTGATTATCGCCTCCATTTAAAAAATAATGGCTCCCTTCTCACCACTCCTTTCCAGTGTTGTACTGGAAGTCCGAGCTCACGCAGTAAGAAATGGAGATCGAAGGTATAAGATTGAGAAGAAAGAAATCAAGCTGTCTTTGTTCGCAAATGGCATGATTGTCTGTGTAGGAATCTGTAAGAATCGATGACACAACAACAAAACCCCTGGAGCTAACACGCAATGACAGTGAGGTTGCCGGATATAGGATTAATGTACAAGAGTCGAATGCCTTTCTATGTGCCAGTTACGAACAAGTGGAATTTGAGACTAAAAACCAAACCCAGTGCCATTCATATTAGCACCCCAAAAATGAAACAATGAGGTGTAAGTCTAACAAAATAGGGCCAAGATCTATATGAAGGAAACTGAAAAGTGATGGAAAATTGAGTCACAGAGAGGGTGATTGACCTGTCTAAGTTCACACAGCTTATACGGGGAAGGTAGGATATGAAACTAGGAAGACTGGCTCTGACCCCCATGCTCTGCTGCCTTGCCGGTGAGGACTCCTGGCATCCAGGCCCGAGGTACCAAGGATTTACACATATACACTGCTCTCTGCTGACTCTAAGACATTGAGCATGAGGGCTGGCACTCAACTGTACAAACCACAGTCAGAGAAAGGGCCTGGAGATGACGTTCATCCCTTCTGCTCACATCCTATTGGTCAGAACCCAGTTCCGTGACCCCGTCTCTCTACAAGGGAGCCTGGAGATGCAGGCCAGGAAGAGTAAAGGGAAACAGGATTTGGCCAACACATACAAGTCTCTATCCCTGCCCTTTACATGTACTATCTTTGGGGGAGGGGAGGAGGGTGGTAATTAAGTTTATTTATTTATTTTTCCAGTAGAGGAACTGGGGAATTTGAACCCAGGAACTCATGCATGCTAGTCATGCACTCTACAACTGAGCTCTACCCTTCCCCCTATATTATATTTAAATTCACTCTGTTGACTGCTGAATGTAATTGGACCTCCTTGGGTTGGCCTGGAATTGCTCAAAGGACAGGCTTTGGTGGGTTAGCACAGCCTCAGGTCAGCCATGTATGACCTCACCCTACTCTCCTCCAGCTCAGCTACACTCAGCTCACACATGCTCCTGGGACGCTTTAAGGACAGCCCCAAGGCTGCCAAAAGCACTTATGTGACTTAAAAAAAGCCCTAAACCCTCTGTCAGTTTCAGAACAGCCCAGACCTCTGCCAGACTTTCTGGGGAGGGATAACTACATGAAAGAGGAAAGGGTATACTTCAATAAGAAAAAGAAAGAAAGAGAGAAAGAAAGGAGGAAGAAAAGAAAAGAAAAAAGACATAACATTGTACACTGACTACACTTCAACAGGAAAAGAAAAGAGGAAAGTGTGACACGTGGGAGAAACATGAGAAGAAACTGTCTGTTGGAGGCAGAGTGTGTGTGTGTACACATGCTACGTGTAAGCACCACAGTAGGATGTTTAAATATCATACTGAGGAGTTACACACAGGTGAGTGCGCCCCATTCAGGTATCTGAACATCAGCTTTGATGAGGGAGGCAAGTGGAGGCCACTCACCGGACACTGAATAGGGAAGTGATGACGTGAAGTGGTGATGGAGAGCTTGGCTCTGGCTGAGCTGTGCACAGTGGACTGGAGGTAGGGAGGGGAGCATGGGAGAATCTCTTGGTTTTGAAAACACGACACTGACCCCATGGTTGAAAAGGTCCTGACTCTAGTCTCATCTTTATCAAACGTGTCCTCCTCTTCCAAGGTCCCAATTGGCCCCTAAATCTGTGTGTATCTCATTCCTTCACTTTCAGATGATTGTACCAGTTTCCTACTGGTCGCCTTTGACATCAAAAGCATCTCCCCCACCACATTCCAGTGCCCTCAGATTAATCACCAGTAAGCGTGGCTTTAATCTTGAAAAGAACTTCCCACAGGTCATCATGATCCTGACTGAAGCTCCTTAGCCAGGTGTGGACGGGGTCCCAGGCAGGTGTAAGCAGCACGAACCACCACTGCGCACTGGGCAGCTTTGGGTCTGCACACCTTGGAGGAGAAAGAAAGTGGCTAGCCTGGATGGCAAGGGAATTATCCTTGCCCCGTGCCCTCACCCCAGTGGACTAGGCCAGGTGTGGGGCACGGGAGGGCAGTTGAGAAGAACAGAAGCGAAACCTCTTGGGAGAAACCTCCAAGAGAAGAGAAAGCCTGGGGGGAGGTGTGAGGACCAAAACATCCGCATCCCGGGGGCGCTGGATGGTCCGCACCAGACCTCCTCAGTCAGGTGCTGCGGCATGGGAGTCAAACCTGGCATTTTTAACAGGATCCCAGGCTCTAGGACAGTGTTTCAGCTGAACAGCAAGAAAGTGGGACTCTTCCAAGCGTACCTGTTGGTGGACTAATGACTGGTCTTCATACAAGTGGATGGGGCAGTTCTCACCATTGATATGTGGCTCCAGCATACAGGTGGACGGGGCAGTTCTCACCATTGATATGTGGCTCCAGCATGAACAGAGTGTCTGCTGTGTCAAGGTCCCCAAGACACCCCTGGGCTTGGTAACTCCCTAGCAGGCCTCACGGGCTCTGTGTACACATGTACGCGTCACCTTGAGGACACAGCACAATCGTCAGAGGGAAAAGGCACGTGGGGCGAGGTCCAGAGGAAACCAGGCGCACTTCCAGGACCCCCCAGGGGCACACGCAGCACTCATTCCTGTGTGAGATGGGCATCAGACACTCAGAGCCCAGGGATGTCCCTGGGGGCTGATCACGTGAGCATCCCTGCCTGGCAAGTCCCCAGTCCCCAGACCCGAGCGGGGAGCAGGTGTTCAGCATGAACCACACTGTCTGGACACACAGCGCAGGTGCAGGGAGCCACTCTCCTCGGCTTGGGGCACGGTAGGGAGCTCCCAAAATCCACGTTCCCAGATGCCAGCCCAGGGCCAGCCTGGTGAGCTGGCCTCTCCGAGGACGGGCCTTCAGCCCCCCTAACCCCCCACCATGTTAACTCTTTTCTGCACACTAGCCAAAACAATTAGAGCAGAGAAAGAAATTAGAGATAAAAAAAAAAAAGACAAAGGACATACAAAACTACCATGATTTTCAAACAAGATGATTGTTTCCCTGAAAAAGAATAAGAGAATCAACTGAAAATGATCAAAAATGAAGTCAGTACTTGGAACGAGCTAGTTTATTACCCCATCCCAGTCCTGACCTGCAGAAAGCCCAGCAGGGGACACAGGGGTCGGTGCAACTTTGAATCGAGTTAGCTTTCATTATTACACGGGCCTGGACATTCAAATGACCTGGTTGAGCTGGTGTTTTGTGACCAGAATTTACCAAAGGACCCGCAGTTCTCTGAAGAGAAACTAGAGAAGCTCAGGGCCCCCGCAGGTGCAGAGGCAGATTGCACGAGGCTGGGGAGGCCGGGCCTCAAGCGTTCCCCAGCGCCCGCCTTCCGACGTCTGGGAAGACCTCCGGCTTTCACGGGGTTGCATGTTGTTGAAATTTGCAAAGATAAGATATTGTTACTGCAATCAGTTAGACCACTCTGTCCACTCTGTCTCGGAGCAGGTGGCCACAGAATGGGCTCCTGCATCCTCATGGTCAGCACAGGACTGGCTGTAAGATGCTACCGGGAGCTGGCCCCCGCCAGACACTGACAGTAACTGAATACACATGGAAGTGACTGCAAACCACGAAACCCAGAGTCCCAGCTCTCATCAGGGTCCCCAAAACGCACAGTCAAACCCCACCACATGAGTAAACAATGTTTTAAGGAGTCTACAATGTATTTTCCAATATAGGGAAGAGAAATCAGAACACCCCAAAATGCAAAATGTTTATTCCAAGCTTGTGAAAACAAATTTGTCATGATAACCACAACTGGAAACTATTTAGGAACATAATTACATGTTTGTGATTTGGACAATATGAAAGAGATTGTCTTCTCTCATCTTTAAGTTTATCTATTAAAAAACTGAAGGAAAGTCTAGATACAAACTAATGAAATATAAAACAATAGTGACAAATAGAAGCAAAGAAATTAACAGAAATTGTACCTGCATCCAGCAAATTGTAACCAAAAGAAACTTCAGACCATACCCAAAACAACAAGTCATGAAATAGGAAGAAATGGATTTCTAGTAGAAGCAATAGATTATAACAAATAGGCTCTTGGAACATTTGATAAATCAGCTAGTGATGAAAAGTGAATCACAGAAACCACTGGAAGAATATTTAATTTTTTTGCCTATTTGACAGAAAAAATACTGGCATCAACATAAATAACATAAAATTTCTGATACACCAGTACAACTAGGGAGCCATCCAAGAGAAATCAATGAGCGCTGTCAGAGCTTTAGGACATTAGCCACAGGCCCAAGCAAACTGGAATTGACCCGTGAGAGAGAAATAATTTATCCCGTGAATAAAGATTAAAGGGAAGAGGGGAAAAAACTGGTTTCTATTGATTAAAACTCCCACTCTGTGTTCCTTATTCACAGACAATAAGACAATTCAGTATGGAGACTGAAGTTTAAATTAATATACAGAAGTAATTAACCTGAGATCCTTCACCATCCACTAATCATGAGTTAGAAGATACATTAAAGAAAAGAGTAATTTACAGTAGAAAAAAGAAAAATTATGTAGAAAAAACTCAAGAAATACGTAAAAAATCTGTATGAAAAAATTAAAATGTTACTAAAGGACACATAAAAAGTATCCTGAGCAAATAAAAAGGCCTGTCGTCCTCCTGGATTAGGAAAGATCATAAATGTCCCTTCTCCCTAACTTATATACAAATAAGTATCCCATGAATTAGCAATCCAAATAAAATACTAACAAGGTAGTTGAACTAGATAAACTGAGCCTAAAGACCAGATAGAGAAATAAGCAAGCAAAGCAGTCTGGACTTTTCTAGAAGAAAAGAGTGATAATGGGTCAGCCCAGGCGAATACTGACACAGTGTAATTAAGAATTAGAATAGTGGGGTACTGGCGAGAAATACGTGGAGAGATCAACAGGACAGAACTAAAAGTCCGTAAAGAAACCCAAGCACATACATGTGGGAGTTTGAGATTTACAAATGTTAGCCGCTAAATATAAAAATAGATTTTAAAAAAAGTTTCTTCTGTACAGCACAAGGAACTATGTTCAATATCTTGTAACAACCTTTAATGGAAAAAAATATGAAAACGAATACGTGTATGTATCTGCACACCTGGGACATCGTGCTGTGCACCAGAAATTGACACATTGTAACTGATGGTACTTCAATAATGAAATTAATTAAATTTTAAAAAAGAAACTGAAGCATAAATGAAAATGCAGTGTGTGAAAAGGACAGCACTTTGAATTAGTGCAGAAAATATGACGTTGGAACAAAAGGATAACCATCTGTGGAAATAATGAAGTGGAATTCACACCTCATATCTTACACCAGGATAGATGTAGTAAGGATTTAAATTTTTAACATAAGAAATTAAATCATGAAAGCATTAGAAGACGCCATAGGATATTTTTTAAAAATAATTTCAACATAAAGAATACCTTCCTAACAATGAAAAAAAAATAGAGGACATAAAAGAAAAAAATGATCAACTACATACATACAAATATTTTAGAATCTGCATGGCAAAAAGCACCATAAAGTAAAGCTAAGAGACAAATGGCAAACTGGAAAACACATTTTGCAACTCATATCACTAACAAAGACGTAATCTGTCCTAATATATAAAGAGCTCCTTTTTGATAAAAACATAACCCAATAGAAAAAAAAAATGGCCAAGAGGGAGTTCTTCCAAATAAAATGAAAATAAACATGAAGAGATGTTCAGCTCCACTTATAAGAGGAATGCTGGTTAAAATGTCATCAGGGCACCATTTATTTCACCTACAAAACTGCAATGTCAAAAAAATTGATAACTATCATGCTGGCAAGGATGTGGTGAACTAGGCACTTATGAATGGTTGGCAGCCACATCAATTTGTACTTCAGTGGAAGGAAACTTGGCAGTGCCATCGATATCCTTTGACTCCACAATTCCACTTTTAGGAATTTAGCCTGCCTTACATTTGTGTGCATCATAATGGGAAGAGTTTGAAGACAACCTAAACAGCCATTAAGAGGGAATCAGTGAACCAAAGCATAGGTCATCTATATCATGGCATCCTAGGAAGTCACAAAAAGAATGGGGGAGCTCCTTACATACTGATGGGGCATTATCTCCAAAAGAGATTTAAATACGCTGAAAGAAGCAAAGTGCAAAACAGCACCTAAAATGTACTAGAATTTGTTCTTAAACATGAAGAAAAATCCACCCCTTAATATAAAGAGACTGTCTCTGGAAAGATACACCAGAAACACGTCCTCTGGGAAGACTGATGACCGGGAGGCGGGAGCCACAGTGGTGCCGTTCGTGTGCCCGTCACACCTTTGATTTTTCAACCCCGTGGCTGCATTACCTACTCAACAAATAACTGTCAAATAAAAATAAGTACATAGGAACCAAACAGATGCATTTCCTTCTGGAGAAGGGAGGTTGGTGGTTGAGACCTTATCTACACAGAGCAGCCAGAGGCAGCCTGGAGGTGACAGTGATAGGGAGCCCGGGGCTGGGTCCCAAAGAGAGGGACCCAGGGGAGCCCCAGAGGGGAAGGGCACCAAGTTTCCAAAGGCCACCGGTGAGAACTTGAGACAAAAGCTTGGAATTTTTTAATAGTTACCATTATCGGGACACATAGTGTGAGTTTTACCTGTCAGGCTGCAGGAAAGTGGGTTCTCTAATATTCAGGAATTCTCTTCTCATTCCCCATCATCTGGTGCCAAACCTTCTACACGGTATGGTTTCCCATTCACCCGTCCCTTTCATGAAGGCATCATTACACATCAGGGCTGGCTTGCCCACTCCCTGAATCCACCGGGAGCCCCAGGAGAGAGCAGAGGGAGGAGAGGCTGTATCCACTGTTACTCTAAGTGCCTCATATAGTGCCTGGCACACATGTGGTCTGTACCCATAAAATATTTGGTGAACAAACAAGTGAATAACCTCAAACACATTTTGTGCTTCACCCTCCCACCTTGTACCTGTCTTTCCCTTTATCTGGTGTTCTTTATACCCTCACCCCCAGCTCCTTCTTTGCAGGAGCACATCGTTTATGGATGGTTACAGATGACAGCTTACCCTCATCACCTCCACCACCTTTTAAGGAGCCCTCCCTTGGTGTCAGTAATATTACCTCTGGGTCCTGGAAGGACTGAATGACTGAGATCATCTCTAGGGACACCATGTCCACTGCATCAGCGAAGAGACACACTGAAGAGCAGAGGGTCCAGTCGACATGGGACCACCACTGGGTTTGGGTGGGTACACTGACTTAGTCCTCTTGCCTCAGCAGCTAGCTCAGAACTGAGTCCGAATGTTGTAGGCATGGCTAAGATGAGCAGGGACAATGGAGGCGGGAGGAAGAGGTTCTGACCAGGCGCACCTGTCCCCCACCCGCCTAGATTGTGAGCACATCCCCCTGGAGGAGGCCATGTATCTTAAAGTGACAGCTGCTGGCTGCCTGAATCCGATGCAGGTCCTCAGGCTCACCCCAAACCTGCTGGAGCAGACACCCAGGGGGGGCAGAAGCCCTGAATCCATACCTTAAAGACCCAGGGATTCTAACACAGACAGCTGGGAAGCATACCCCCAAAACATGGTCCTGAGAACTCTGCACCCTCCGCTTGTTTATTTTGTAACTTTTTATCTTGAAGTAATTTCAAGCTTCAGAGAAGTGATTCAGGAACAGTACAAAGGACTCCCTCATACCCCTTATTCACCAGTAATTCATATCTTGCTTGCTTGCTTTCCGTATGTAATAGTTGTTATTTTCTGAATCAGGTGAAAGTTGCAAAGACATCATTCCCTTTTGCCCCTAAATGGCTCAGCATTTTCCTTTAAGAACAAGGATATTCTTTTACATAATAACAGTATCATTTTCAAATTCAGGAAATTCAAAACTGATACAATTATCTATTCTTAATCCAAATGCCAACTTCTTCCAGTTGTCAGATAATGTCCTTTAGAGCCATCTTCCTGACCCAGGATTCAATCCCGGCTACACACTGGCATTTAGCTGCAAGCACACGGTCTCTCTGTATCCTCCTAATGGACCCCTGCATTTGGGCCTGTCTGTTTCTCCTCTCCCTGTGCACAGATTCTGTCCCTCTGAGGATAGAAGATGGACATCGGAGGGAACAGGAATGGGACGATGAGGACATCCAGCCCTTAAGACCTCGCTGTGGGGTCCAGCCTGACCCTGTGACCAAGCGGTGTGGCTCCAGGAGGCGGAAGGGCTGGCTCCCAGAGCTCCAGGGAAGACAGACACCATCGCGCCCCAGAGACCTGGTTGGCAAGCATGCAACTCATCTCACTTTAAACGGCACACTTTCATCCGCGGGAGACTCCTGGAAGTGAGCTGGCCAGTTTCCTCCTCGTGAATAATTCGACCTCCAGCCTCCAGCCTCCTGCTCCCGAACTTAGGGAGAGTCTGAAACTGCTGACTTCTCCGTTTCCTCCCACACCTGTAAGGAAAACATTTTGCAGCCCCCTCCCCCACCTACAAGTCTCTCCTTACGTCTTTCTTTTCCCTCCCGCTCCTGCCACACTTGCTGTTTTTCTCATCTTTCTACTTCAAGACCTGAGCATTTGGATTTGCTCCTAAAATACTCCTTTTCCGGCCTTGGGGAAGACCAGTAATGATGGGGAGGGGCCTGGACCTGGAGCAAGTATCAAGCCTGAGCTGCTAGCTACATGATCAATATTTCATCCCTATCAGGGAGCCTCTGAACAGGGAGCCCTCATGGGGACCCCACGGGCCTGGACCAGATTTCCAGGAAGCCAACAGAGCTCCGGCTTCTGGCTGGAACCTGGTGGGGGAGAGGGGGATTGAGTGAAGAGGCCGGCACTACAGCATTTCTGGAAATTTTTGCAAAGTAAGATCCTTTATATTTTTTTTGCTTTAAAATGCCACCGACTTTTATAAGCTACCACCCTATGAAACCGGCACCCATTCCTGTATATACAGATAATTTGTGTACGTCTGTGTGTGTGTGTGTGTGCACATGCATGTGCAATAGGAGGAGATACAGATAGATATGTAGACAGATGGGGCATGTAGTAATAGTGTCCACCAAAGAGCTCTTTTAGGGAGAATCCAAATTTACATAAAACGATGACTGTGACCTCCCTGATTGTTTTCACACAGGCAAGTGAGAGACTATGGAGCCGAAGGAAGCGTGCCTGTTAAAGAACTGTCCTGAATCTTCTGAGCCAAATTCCAGACTGCAGGAAGCTTTTTATTCTCTTTCTCTCTTTTTTAACATTCCTGGATTCTTTCTGGTTTTCTAATCCCAAAACCACTTCTCCAGCTTTCTCTTTACCAGACACAGTCTATGTGATACAGAAATCTGCAGCTAAAAGGCACAGCCTTTGGCTACAGGAGCCAAGAGCACTGCACAAGTAACCCAAAGCCCAGCTGAGGAACGGCACCCCAAGAGGGCAGTGGGCCCCCTCTCACCCCTTTTCTGAGTCTGAAATACCCAAGTCAACCTATCTAAACTCATTCATTTTGTCCTTTTGTTCCATAGGCAGTTCCACTCAAGAAAATAAAGACTTTTTTTTTTTTTTTTGGTGGGGAGAGGTAATCAGGTTTATTTATTTTTTTCTTAGAGGAGGGACTGGGGATTGAACCCAGGCCCTCATGCATGCTAAGCATGCTCTCTGCTGCTTGAGCTAAACCCTCCCCGCATAAAGAACGTTTTTCTTCACACTTGTTATTCCATTGGAAATATTCTTACTAAATAAATTAATCAAGTAAGTCATTACGATCATTTCAAGTAAGTCACATACAGTCATTTTTCAACTTTTCCATAATAATTCCAAGAAAAGCCTTGCACTCAGTCACCCTCCCTCTTCTTAGGAGGGTTCATGGGACAGAAGCAGGACGTTCTCATTGTTCCTCTAGTTACAGAAACAGCTTGTGTTTACCAGGCCGGGTAATAAAGCCCGCAAGGTAGTGGGAATCCAGGCCAAGAAAAGAATCTAAGAGGTGATGCAGAAAGGTTTCCCATTAGAACTCTCCTACACTGTTAGTGGGAGTGTAGATTGGTGTAGCCACTATGGAGGACAGTATGGAGGTTCCTCAAAAAACTAAAAATAGACTTACCGTGTGATCCAGAAACACCACTCCTGGGCATATATCCAGAGAAAAGTAAAATTCAAAAAGACACATGCACCCCAAGGTTCATAGCAGCAATTTTTACAATAGCTAAGACATGGAAACAACCCAAATGTCCATCAACAGATGACTGGATAAAGAAGTTGTGGTATATATATATACATATATATATACACAATGGAATACCACTCAGCCATTAAAAAGAATGAAATCATGCCATTTGCAGCAACATGGATGGACCTGGAGATTGTCATTCTAAGTGAAGTGGGCCGGAAAGAGAAAGAAAAATGCCATGTGATATCACTTATATGTGGAATCTAAAAGAAAAAAAATAAGGATGCAAATGAACTAATTATTATTTTGATTTCTTGAATATGTGTGAGCACATCTGACTGTCCTTTATGATTGGGTTACCGCATTCTGTTGATTCTTATGTTGTAGCTGGCTTTATTCCTTTGATAACTATGTAAGTTTAAAAGGCTAAAGCTCTAATCTGTTGTTAGAAACAATGATCAGTACATAGATGTAAACTAACAAAATGTGCAGTCTTTTGTATATATGTATTTACATGCAGTATAATGTATATGTGCAGTCAAACTGTAATAATTCTACCTAATAAAACTGGAAAAGAAAAAAAAAAAAGAAAGGATTCCCATTAAGCTATGCTGCTCCCTTCAAGAACCTCAAAGCTTGATATGACCCCAAGCCATTTAGGGCCTTTCCAGAGCAGAGTTGAATACACCACTCCCGTTCAAAGCCACACCCATGGAGTCCCAGGGCCAGTGATCTGTGAGGTGACAACTAGGAGTCTGGGTGGCTTTTCTGAGAAAATTGTCACTTACTCAACTTCTACAGAAAGAAGCAAAACCTGAAATACCAAAAGCAGCTATGATGTCCTGAGCCAAGACTATGCTGTGTGCTTTTCATCCATTCGCTCATCGAACCCTCAAAAATAAAACTATGGAGGGCTATTACCAAAAAAAAAAAAAAAAAGAAAGAAAGAAAGAAAGAAAATAATAAGTGTTGGCAAGGATGTAGAAAACTCGGAACACCACAGGTGCCGGTGTAAGATGGTTCAGTCACTATGGAAAACAATACGATAGTTTCTCAAATAATTAAAAGTAAAATTACCATATGACCTAGGGAGTCCACTCCTGGGTGTATACGCAAAAGAACTGAAAGCAGGGACTTGAACAGGTATTTGTACACTCGTGTTCATGGTGTGTTATTCATACTAGCCGAAAGATGGAAACAACCCAAGTGCCCATCGACAGATGAATGGATGAACAAAATATGGTATCTACATACAATGGACCATTATTCAGCTTTAAAAAAGGAGAGAGATTCTGACACATGGATGAACTTTCAGGACATCATGCTAAAGGACATAAATGAGTCACAAAAGGACAAGCATGTTTCCACTCCTATGAGGTGCCCAGAGGAGTCCAGTTCATAGAGACAGATTGTAGAATGGTGGTTGTCCGATGCTGGGGGTGCGGAATGGGGAGTCAGTGTTTAATGGGGACAGAGTTTCAGTTTCACAAGATGAAAAGAGCTCTGGAGATGGATGGTGGTGATGGCTGCACAACATTATGAAAGTATTTATTACCACTGGCCAGTGGGCTTCAGATGGTTAAGATGGTCGATTTTTTGTTATGTAGATTTTACCACAATAAAAACAAAATTTGACAAGTGAGGTGATATTATTTTGCAGATGTAGCACCTTAAGGACAAAGGCAGAGCCAGGACCATCACCAGACAGGTGGCCTCTAAGGTCTGGGACCAACATTGCCATCAGCCTTCGACCACTGGGCACAGTCATTAACCATGGACATTGGCCATTGACCACTGACCATCTACTTGTTTAAAAAAAAACAAGTAAAAATAATAAATAAAACTATCCGCCCTTGCTCTGGGCGATCAGGGATCCAAGCGGCCTTAAACTGTTGACATGGTCTTCTCAGAAGAGCTAGTTGTAATCAGAGACTAACCCTCCACCCAAATCAGTGGTCCCGTGGCTGCAAATTAGCAGTTGTCTTACTCTACAATGTGAAATGAAATTTGAACCCAGAACTTACAAAAGAAGAGTAAATTCTAATAATTCTTCATCAATTCACTGACTCCCCAGACTTCAGTGAAGAGACAGCCACCATCCTGCCCCTCCCAGCATGGTCCTTCCCCCGACACATCCGTGCCAGCCCCTCGAGTCATGGAAGGTGTCAGGTGGGTTGTCTGCCAGAGTCATCGCGAGGCTCCTGTGACTTGGTCATCTCCAGAAGGTCATCGGGCACTTGGTGACTTGATCTATGTACCTGGAGTGAGCGACAGTCCAGCAGGCCCTGGCAGGGGCGGGGCTGGGACCCACCTCGGTTGCACATCGCAGCCACGTGCTTGTCTCTCCAGGTCCAGGTCCCAGTGCCACTCTCACTTCTGAAGGAGGATGGGGCTGGAGAGCCGCACGTCTGCCAGACGACCCCCACCCAGGGCCACAGCGCACAGGCCGCTGATGTAAACTGCGGTGCTTAAACCCAAATGAAGGAGGGAAGGAGGCAAGTGGAGAACCTTCAAAGTAGCATTAGAAAACCTCCAGATCCAGAGGCGGGGGCGCAGGAGCTGTGGGACGCGGCCAGCAGCTTGCTCTTCCTCTGAGAGTGTGATGTTGATTTAACTGGAGAAGAGAGCCTGACGGAATCGTGTGTGCGTGTGCGTGTGCGTGTGCGTGCACAAGCACATGGCAGCCAAAGGGGGCTGGGGTTCTCAGAATGTCCCCTCTCTGTGTCACAAACAGGCCAGCGCTCTAAGTCAGTGACTAAACACGGGCCTGGTCTTGTTTCCAGAAAGAAAAGGAGGGCGGGCATAAATAGCCACGTTAAATGCCTGCTCAGACTGGGCACATGCAGGCTGTTGGCTTTAAACATTTTATGCAATGACCCACATTTCACCATAGCCCAGCGCGCACCCGTGTACACACACACACACACACACACACACACACACACTTACACAAATATTTCATAAAAGCAGTCTTGCTGTTATGACTGGGACATTGAGCTGTACACAGAAATTGACACATTGTAACTGACTATATTTCAATTAAAAAAACTCTATCTAAAATACATTTTAAAAAAACCATTGCTTGCTCTTACTACAGGTGAGGTGCTTGGTTGTTTTTGTTTGTTTGTTTGTTTTTAGGGGGTAATTAGGTTTAGTTATTTGTTTTTAGAGGAGGTACTGGGGATTGAACCCAGGACCTTGTATATGCTAAGCAAGCGCTCTACACTTGAGCTATACCCCTCCCCCACTTGGTTGTTTTCTATTCTGTTTTTTTAAATAATTTTCATGTGTGTTTTTTTCTCCTTTTTTTTTTTTTTCCGGTTTTAATGGATGGACTGGGGATTGAACCCAGGACCTTGGGCTTGCTAAGCACACACTCTACCACTGAGCTATATCCCCACCCCCCTATTTTTTTTATTTTTATTTTTAATTGAGATCTAACACCCCATAATAAAGTGCATAAATCTCAGACACACAGCTTGATGACTTTTGTGGGGCTCGCTAATCTTTTTTGTTTATAGTTCTATTGAGATATGATTTACGTAGCACACAAGTCACCCACTTAAAGTGTAGAACTCCGTGGTTTTTAGTACAGTCCCAGAGTTGTGCAGCCGTCACCATGACCTAATTTTGGAACTTTTAGAATTTTAGAATTTTCATCAGCAAAGAGAAACCTCATTCTTAATATCTAGTCTACTTATTTTCTTAATGCTGGTCACAACCCACCAGATTTATTTCATCACTGCGTCACAACCGCAGGTGATGAAACCAGTGTCATATCTCATTTGCTCTTCACAAGAGCCCTGAAAGACAGGTACTCCTGTCCTCAAGTCGCAAGAGAACCAAGGGGTGGAGCATCACAGTAATTTCAAGCTTCCAGCACTCAGTAGGGACAGAGCTAGGAGTCAAAGCCAGTCCGCAGGCTTGCAAGGGCCACTGTCTGTCTCTGAAGGATGGAGGCTGGTCCAGAGGACCAGCCAGCCTCCCCAGCTCCCCATCACAGGGAGTCAGAAGGATGACTCACTGCCCCAAGTGGATCACAATCAGAAAGGGTACCAGCCAACCTGAATTCAAACCTCACTGGTGGAGAACTCAGCAACGATACTCATAACCCGGGTGGGGCTGGGCGATGGCTACCGTAGGGGGATTTGGGAGCCAAGTTTGAGAAGCAATTGAGAACATAAAAAAGACTTCAGGGATGCTCTCTGCCTCAAATTCTTTAAAGAGGCAGCAGATGACCATGTTTCAGAGGTTACTTTTCTAGCATTAAACTGTTACCGGTAAAATGTAGAGCAACTTCCGTCAGACATATGTTGAAAATCCAACAGAATGATTGTTACGAAAAAGTACAGGTGAAAAGTTCATGTCTTCTCTTATAAGCCCAACCCTCCAACCAGTGGGAGGATGTGGGGTCATTGGGGTGGGGAGGGGGAGTATGTATATGTGTATGTGAATGTTTGTGTTTGTGTGTGTGTGTGTGTGAGTCTGTGTGTGCATGAGTGTGTGTTTGGGATAAGGGAGCATTCAATCCTCACCTCCACTCTGAATGGTCCAGACGCTGGAGATGTGAAGCAACAGGCAGACCTTCCAGCCCAAGAATGATGCCACGAATGATGCGGCACGATACCACATACTTGCCCTTTGGCTGCAGGGGGCACTCGGTCAAACACCAGACAAAAGGAAAACTCTGAGGGTCTGGTCCTGGATCTGTGACAAACTGAGCCATCGTGGAACAACTTGACCCCTGAAGGATCAAGGCAGAGGGCTGAGGGGCAGAAGACAGGCTTCCAGAAGTGGAGGAGGTGCCGCCCGCCTTCCACTGCGCATGTCGGGGCATCATGAGGGTACTTTATTCACTACCATTGGTCTGATGGGCAGGAGAGGAGAGCAGAGGTCACTAAGGGAAGGAAAGGGTGTTACAAGCAAGTTTCCCCTCCCACTCTCACCCTGCCCTGTTTCTAGGTACCCATAAGTAACCAAACCAGGTTCCCTCTGGCGATCCCAGCATCTTGTTCTTTAAGTGAAGTTTATTCATCTGCTCAACAAGCATTTCTTGAGCACTTCGTAAGTGCCACCAACTGGAACAGAGGGCACAGAGCGCTTTCATTGTCCCCTAGAAAGTCTCCACTGTCCTGAAGCCTCAGGTGGAGTTGAAGATGTTTGCAGGCAAACATTCCGAGAGCCTGCGAGCCCTGCTCCCAACCTGAACACACCTGTGCCTGCCGCGGGGAGGCTCGCCTGTGCCCCGCCTCCCCATCAGACGTGGGGTCCAGGGTCCCCGGCAAGAGCAGAAGTGAGCTGGGCTCTGAGCCGGCGAGGCAGCATCTGACCGAGCAGGGCCGGCCGGCTCACCGTGGTGGATTTGCTGGGTCTTGTCACACACGTGCTCTAGGGTAGTCCTGACATCTGCCTCGTGGCCTCTGTGGCCGGGAGGGCTCCTGCTGCGAGACACAGTATGGGGTCAAAGGGCACAGCCTGATCTCATAAAACCAAACAGATCTGGGCTTGGCAAGGTGGGCCTGCCCTCCCCTAGAGCAAGGGACACTGACACTGACAGGCCGTACAGGGCAGGGGCATCTCAAGTCCTCAGGACCATCAGATCCACGTGCCTTGGCTGCTGGCTCTCCCAAGGATAAGGGTTCCTTTGAACTTTTCAAAGGTATGGAAAAGAGCCTGGCTTTTCGCAAGCTTGGCTGCAGGCAGAGGAGGTGACTATGTGTGGAGAAGGTGGCCCATTAGAGGCAGAGGTGAGCAAGCTGCTGTCCTGTCCACCAGGGCAGCTCCAGGGCCCTGCTTCTGAGGGCCAGGCCCCCAGACAGAGGCGGGAGGCCATTCCTAGGCATCCACTTTTGGGAGGCGTCTGCCTTTGACGCCCTCACTGCTGTACTCTGGAAGATGGTGCCCTGGCCCAGCTGCCCCTTCATTAGGTGCTGTGAGCAATGCATTTCCTACAGGCCTCCTTGGCTGAGATCTCTCCCAGCCACACAGTGACTCTGCGACATCCCCCCAGGGCAGCCTCCCGGTGCCTGAGGGAGGAGGGACCACTGGCCCAAGGAAGCAGAGCTATGAGAGAAGTCTCACCAGAGGGACAGTACACAGCTTTCTGCTTCATAAACGTCTGTGTGCACAAGTGCACGGTGGATCTCCATGCCAGGGGGTGCTCCGTCCTCCCCAGGAGGGACCTCAGGTGCTGTGGGACTCTGGCTGCCCGCACAGCCCCGGCTTGGAGCTGGGAAGCAGCCGCTTAGCTCCCCCTGCTGGCTCTTCCGAGAGCACGTTGACCGCGGGCAGGACATGTGGACGCAGTGAGGATGCTCCACAAAGACCCCGCCGCCAGACGGAGACTGGCCTGGGTTAGGAATGTTTCATCCTGCAGACACAAGAGGGGAGAGGCCCTCAGCCGAACAAGACTTGTTCCTAAAGCGCAAATGACCTTCCAGATTGAAAAGCCTCAAAGACAGGTAGACTGTGTTCCCACCGTCCAGATTCCAAACACAAAGACCAGAGATGAGATTTGATCCTTGACTAAAAACAACGGTAAAATCCACACATGGATATGCAGGAGATGTTGACGAAGATGACTTGAGCCCTTTCTGTGTGCCAGGCACCATTCTAGAGCTCCGCCTTTACTTCTCATTCAATCTTCACAGTGATGATGATGTGATGATGTTAATTAATTTAGCAGATGTGGGAGGTGGGGCACAGAGGGGTAAAGTGACTTGTGCAAGGTCTCACTGCCCAAGCGGCAGAGCAAGGAGAGCTACAGCCAGCAAGGGCCGTGGAGGCAGAGTGTCTGCTTAGGAGACATCTGCCTCTGGGTGTGCGGTGACGGTGTCCCCACCCTGGGTGTGCAGTGACAGTGTCCCCAGAAACAGCAGGTGCTTGTCTGTCTACTGCTCCTTTCTGTTGTTCTTCCCCTGGTGACCAAAAACCAACCTGCCAACAAAGCATTTGTCAGCCCCACAGTCAGGGTGGCACCTGTCTGGCCGCAGCAGAGAGGATGCTCCCCACGCCCCTCCCAGAAGGGGACTTTCTGCCGCTGCACCGGGAAGTGCTGCCATCCCCCCCCTGCCCCCCACCGTCCTGTGGGCTGAGCAGAGGGGGCCCAGGCACGGGGGGCTTTCCTACAGCAAGTTATCTGTTGGGTTTGTACTCCAAGCGCAGAGACACCTGAATCTTATTCTTCAGATCCTGCAAGTCCCTGCAAGGTCTTATTTCCCACCCTGATTCCTGCTAAGCGATGAAGTTGTACCTACTTGCCTAACAGGAAAGGTAAATGAGTTCAGGGGGCAAAGTTCACCATGGCTGACCTCGCTGTGACTCCTGCCTCTTTCATAAACTACAAGCCTGCTGGAGCATGCAGCGGAAGGAAATAAAGAGGAGTCACCGCCTGGCCCCTGGCCTCAGTGACAGGGTTCTCTTGCTTTTAGGGGGCCCCTGAAGGCAGCCTGAGCCCCAGATCTTGCCCTTGGGTGGCCAGAGAGTGGATGAACTGGGTGGAGGCTGGAAGCTGGGGCCAGAAATGAGTTTAAACCCTAAAACTGAAAACATCTGGGGATCCCGGCCAGGTTTTAGCCCTCTCGTTTGCCTTCGGGGGAGGGACCCCAGGCCGACCTTCAGACAGTGTCCCCAGGATTACGCAAGGGCCGAGCAGAGCTTTGGCAGCAGGCCGGAGCACGGACGTGCCTGGGACATGCTGTGAACAAAGCACAGAGGAGAAGGAACAAACCAGCCTGTCCTTGTTCAGAGGGCGCCATTGTGTTCCTCCAACGTGACAGAACTGTTTCATCAAACCGCCTCATCACCGCCCCACGAAAGGCACATCCTCCCAGACCAGAACCTGAGCACCACACTGGGGCAAAGACTCTGAGCCCCGCCGTCAGGAGGCGGGCCACCGCCGGTCCCTCTGGGAGCTGCGGGAGGGCAGGCGGCAGGGGCAGTGCTCGCCCCGCGTGAGGAACCGCCTCCTCCCACTCGTGAGGGCAGAGCGGACGGGAGGGCCTCCGGAAACCGGCCGGGAGGGCGTTTGCAGGGGCTGCGCCGTCCCTGATTGATGGTGTCCTTTCAGGGTGAGAGTGACAACAGCCACCCTCCACCTACCTCCTGCTAATTTGTCTTCTCGGGGCTTTAAATCATGGTGACAGCCCTGCAGGCGTTCTCCCCAGTCCGGGGCTTCCAGAGCCAGCCTGGCTGCTCCCAGCCCTCAAGGTGGTGGCCAGGCCAGGGGGTGGGGGGGACACTGCACTGCCCTCCACTCCCCCACCCGCTCCAGATCACACCCCAGCCCTTGCCGCTTGGGCCTCAGCTCAGTCGGATAATCAGTAAAGCAAGGACATTCTTTCTGTTGCCCACCCCCCCCCAAAAAAGGAAAAAGTCCTTGTCCTACCCAAAAGGCAAGATTACAGATGGGAGATGGAGCGTGTTGTGCAGCAAAAGATTTGTAAGGATTTATTTAGGGAAAGAAAAGTGCACCTCCAAGAGCGGGAGGGGGGCCGACCTGAGGGAGGGAGAGCGGCGGGTTTCGTCTCTGCTTCCTCTTACACCCTCGGTTGGAGGTGGTCTTCTGACTGACTGAGAGCTCTTGTCCCTGGAATGCTTAGTCATGCTCCCTTCTGCACACGTCCTTACCCCTGGTGTATACAGAAAAACCCACAGCGGGCGGTGCCCTAAACCGCGATGTTAATTATAATACAATGAATCTTGGGTCGTGTCCAGTCAATTGCTTTCTGCTACCGGGCAGTGGCTGTCAGGTTCTAATCAGTTTCTTGCTGGCATCATTTAGAAATAAAGCCCCTTTATGCTGGAGGCGGGCAGAACGCCATCTTCCAGACCATCCCCTCCTCTCCTCCATCTATCTGCCCAGTGCCCTCACTTATCTAACTACCCAACATTTTCATTGACTTAGAAGCTCCCTCAATTGAAAAAATAAAATAAAATATAGAAGGTAGAAAAAATGATTGACATTACGACTCACACTTAACCGTTGTATTACTGCTAAGCTTCAAAGCGAGCACCTGCTACTGTCAATACAGTGAACGCAAAAGCCCCAGGAGAGCTAAGTTCTTTTTAGAAAAAACAAATAACAAATTCTTCCACGTCACTTAAATCTTGCCGGGCTACGGGAATTTCCAACTGCCCAAGGCATCTGAGTGTCCGTTATCTCCACCCCCACCTTCAGTGCCAGACCACATCTTCGAGGTCTGCTGCCTCCTGCAAAAAAAGAAATAAAAACCACAGCACACTAGAAACCCTTTTTTCATTTTTCAGGGCAGCACCAAGGTAGCTTGCTCTCCATATGGTAGCTAGAGTCACAAGCACAAAAAGTAAAGCTGGTAGAGGCAGAAATCAGGTAGGAAATGGAAACCAGGCGAGCTTGAAATGGGAGGAAAGCTTCAGGCAGCGACGTGACAGGGCAATGGGGAGTGTGTGGGTGGTTTCTTCTCTGAGATCCGCCTTCCACAGCTAAAGTGAAGGCGAGCCATGCAATTATCAGGCAGCCAGGAAGCATTCATTATGCTCCCACTGGATGCTTGCCATTGTGTTTGGAATGAGAGGTTGTCTTTGAGATGATGTAGGCTCTTCTAGAAAAAGAAATCCAGCCTTAGAAATCGGAATCATCCAACGACGCCCAGGGAACCCTTCCTGTCCTGCTTCTCATGACAGAATAGACTGTTTCTGACATGGGGAGGGAGGCCGGAGATGCACTGTGACCCACTGATTCGGCTCAGAGGAGGCTCTCCTCCCTTTATGTTCGATGGGCTATCACCTCACTGTTCACCCCAAAATTCCAAACAGGAAGTGAGGGCTGTGATTTACTTCCAAGGGTCTTACGTCTGTCAAACGCACTGCAGCGGGAAAGTTCTAAGTGCCACAGCCCCTGATCGCCCCCACCGTGGAGTTTGGTTTTTGAGTTTGATTCTAATATGATCAAAGCAGTAACTAGACAGGGGAGACACTGACAAATGGGGTTCTGATTAGGACTATCTGAATTTATATTCTATCCGGCCAAAACCACATCTGAGCCACGGACAAACTCCAAAATTCCAATGATTCTACAAGCTATCAGAATCAGAGACACATCACACCCAGAAGAGTGAAATGACCAGCGGCAGGCAGCGTGGGACTCAAAGCAGAGGCCAGAGTGGGCAGGGATGGCCTTGGCCTTCTCACTCAGGGGGCTGGGCTGATTTGGGACAGAAAACGGCAAAGACATTACTGTCAGGGGCACTATGGGCAAAGACATGAGGTGAAAATGAAACCAGCAGGCTTCTGAGGACGTGTGACCAACCCAGGAGGCGGGGAAAGTGCACTTGAGGGGGATACAGGGGTGAGGTCATCAGTCACACAGGGTCATCGCGGAATCTGCATGGGGGAAATCAAGATATTGAAGTAAATATTTTACAAATAGTAATCTGGTATCAAAGTGTAGGAAAGATATATGAATGTATATGTGTAACTGAAACATTATGCTCTGCACCAGACATTGACACACTGTAACTGACTATACTTCAATAAATTTTAAAAAATGAAAAGATAGGGGTAAAGATAGAAGAAAGGCCGAGAAAGTTTCTAGGAAGCCCCTAAAGTCATCCAGCCCCCCAAGCCCCAAGGAAGTGCAGACAGGGAGGCTCAGGTAAGGCAAGAGACCCTCGAGATCAGAAAAGGCAGGATGCAGTGTCTGGGTGACTCCAGAAGCCAGAGCAGGAGGGAAAGGCGTGGAGATGTTCAGCTCTGTACTTCCAACTAACCTGGTAGGACTTTCCATGGAAGCTGCCCTTGCTGCCACCGTTGTCGCATCCAAATTCTGCCTTCAAATTGGAGGCTGACCCTGCAAGAAGACTAAGGTCTGAGGTCTCTCTGGTGGCTGTTTTCCTTGGGAGAAATTTCAGATGTTCTAACAGAGACCCCAAAGAGTCAGGACGTAGGTAGATGTCAATTTCTCTCTCCTGTAATCGTCCACGTGTGACAGCCCGGGGCTGGTGTGGCAGCCTCCCAGGGCTAAGACCAGGTCTCCTTTTCCAGTCGCTCTGCCACCTCTGTGGTGCTTCCTTGTGGGCATTCTCCAAACAGGCTCGCTCCACCCCGCCATGGTCTAGCAGCAGGATGGAGGCAGGGGTGGAAGGAGCGCATACTCCTTCCTTTTCAGGAAATGCCCCAGGAGTCGCACCTAAGAATCTCCCTTGCAGCCCTTTGACCAGAGATCAACAGAGTGTGGCCACACCCAGGGACAGGGAATCCAGGAGGCTGAGTCTCTATCCTGGGCAGCCCAGATGAAGATCCTATCTCTGTGGGAGAAGGCACAAATGGATGTTGAGGGGGTTGCCTGCAGTTTCTGCTACGAAAGCACCTCACCTAAAGTAATCAATCAGACTGTGTTTGAGCAGTGTGGAAAGAATGGTCCAAGAAAATGATGGTACTGTTCACGTAACCCGAGGGATGAGGAGGGGGCCAGCAAGTGAAGTGAGATGCTTAACTCACATGGGGATGTTGCGATGAGTCTCTCAAGGAGCATGGCTCCTCCATTTAGAGATCTGGCCCTGTAGCTCAGGACAGGTTTGAACACCCAGGCGACGATGGCAGAGACCAGGAGTGTCCTCTACTGGGACCAAGAGGACGTGCCTTCTCTGAGACTGTCCAGCCAGTATTGTGGGTATGTTCCTCAACTGTCTCTCAAAAGGTAGTGTTGCCTATTCCCAACGGCACTGGAGCTTAACCTTGAGGAAAAAAAGAGTTCTTTTTCCTACTGGGTCTGCCTTTGAACCCTTGATAGATAATGATTTCTCCTTACTAAGCAAGCTGGCACCTTCCCGATGCCAGTGCCTTCTAGTGGGTGTGTATATTGGTGGGGAGGGGACGGTGAAGACTAGAACGGAAGCGTTGAGAATTTCCAAGCCATCTACTGTAGCACTCGCTGCCTTTTCTTTGGCAGTCGCTAACAGTTTTTTTTAATTTATTGAAGTATATTTGGTTGCAATGTGTCAGTTTCTGGTGTACAGCATAATGCTTCAGTCATACATACACATACATATATTTGTTTTCATATTCGCTAGCATTTTTAAGTATCCTGAATTTTTCACTCCCCCATTGTTCATTCGCCTATTTTTAAAGTGTTTGTGTCAATAAATAGGATCAAGGCCAAATGGACGGGCCAGCCCCTCTCCTGGTGGCCAAGATGGAGCTCTGGCTGGCAGGAATGAGGCTGGCTCCAGAATATAAAGTCGTCTCCCGTTCCAGGCTGCTTGGCAAAGTCCTAGCTAAACGGGGGAGCCAGCAACCCATCTCTGTAGAAGATAGATGTAAATGTCAACGCTGAAGGAATGTGTGCAACAAATGTGGTGCCAAAGAAGGGCCATGTTCCAACCCACCACTCTGAGGAAGGCTCTCAAAATCACAACTGCAAAGAGCACTCTTTTGTCTGGCGAAATTCTGAGCATCAAAAGATAAAAATGTATACTGAATTCTTTCTGTCTTGGGACAAGATCTGAAAAGTCACACAAGATGTTTTGATCTACCTGGGGTGCAAGGTAAACTAACAGCAAAATGAAGTCCAGGTGATGCTTGATAATTTGGGTTTGTGGCCAACCAGCGAGGTACAGTTAGCAGAGAAGTAAGGTAATGCCCATTTTTAAGAGTTCTGTGAACTAACGAGGCAAATGTAATGAAGGCGCAACTGATGACTTTGCTTCCAGTACAGGAGGAAACTAATATTTACTGAGTACATCATACATGTTAGACACCAGAGATGCCACCTCATTGATCATCCCAACAATCCTAAGTGATGGATCTTGTTATCCCTGTCCTACAGATGGGGAGCCCCAGGTTCTGAGAGGTGAAGTAACTCACCCAAGGTCACACAGCTAGTAAGGCGTGCGGCCAGATTATGAACCCAAGTCAGTCTTTCTACGGTAACTTACTTGTAAGGAAAGGAGGTTTATGAGTAATCAATGCTGGAATATTTCAGCTTAATATTTATGCCATGTTCTTTCAATAGAGCAGGATAAGACAAAACTTCAGAGTGAGGTATTGGATACCATCTCATAGGATGAATGAACAGTGGTAAAAACACACTGTGAAAAAGAAATGTGCAGTGTAGACACAAAGAATTCTTCACAGTAGTATATAAAAAGGTGAACATTATCATAAAATACCAAGAATTTTTATTAGAAAATATTGCATAAAATCTTGAATGTACAATGTTTCTATAAAATGTAATAGCTATAGATTAGAAAAATTAAAATATCTATTTTAAAACCAAACTGGGAGGGAGGGTATAGCTCAGTGGTAGTGTATGCTTAGCAGGCACCAGGTCCTGGGTTCAATCCCCAGTATCTCCATTAAAAATAAATAATTAAGGAAACCTAATTACTTCCCCTCCCCACTGAAAAAAAGCAAAAAACAAAAAATTAGAAAAAAAAAATAAAACAAACCAAATAAGAATGGACAAAGTAAAAATATTCTATGTGGCATCAAATTAGGTTATTTAAAGAAATATGAAAACTACCAGAATGATGATTAAAACTAAAGGACTGAAAATACCAAAAGTCAGTGAAGATCTGAAGCAGCTAAGTTCTCAGACACCACTTGGTTGGAGGTTAAACTGTTTGTTTGGTTTTTTTTTAAACTGTTTAACATTATTCACTGAAACTAAGCATATACCTACACTCTGGTCCAATAATTCGACCCCCAGGTGAATATTCAACACAAAGCAAGTGATGTGTCTACCAAAGACCCAGGCACTCCTGGCAAGTCTGTTTACGATGACCAAAAACTGGAGAGAACCCAAATGTCTCTTTCCAGTAGATGGATGTTTCCCATCTCTTGGCTTTAAGGCCATCCAGGATTTCGTACTGTTTTCCTGATCCAAACTTATTCTCCTTAAAAGCTCGCATTTCCAAACAAGCAAAGTGTCGCAACACCAGTCCCCACCGGGCGCAGTAAGGAAACAACATGGGTACCCCGGAACTTGTGCCGGCAGGGCAGCCGAGGTCAAAGGATGAAGGACTGAGAAACCAGCCTCGGGAGTCAGAGGCAGAGAATGAATTACCCTGGGAAGGTTTGCCTGTGCTTACATTTCAAAGGGTAATAAAACCTGGATCCATCCGCTTCCGTTCCCAAGAGCTGTAACAATCCATGGACAGTGTTTTTATTTAAAGAAGGAAGCAATTCACAAAAGGGCTAATAAACATAAAACTGTCCAAACGCACTGATACTCAAAAAAAAAAAAAAAAAGCAACAAAAATCAGTACTATTTAGTACTATCAGTTTAGCAAAGAGTTCTTAAATGTTTTGATATCTAGTGTTGGAAAGTTGAGAGTAAGCCTTCTCACACACCAGGGCCCAAGGGTCCCTCAGTAACAAGTCATTCAATGCCTGAACGCGGATCCATGCAAAGATTGCAACTCCAACGGCCTCATCACAGGGGTATTTGTGATAGAAAAACCTAATAATCCAATAACTTGTAATAGCCGATAATGAAAAAGAATATGAAAAGGAATATATATATATATATATACACACACACACATATATATATAAATACATATATATATATAACTGAATCACTATGCTATACACCAGAAATTAACACATTGTAAACTGACTTTACTTCAATTAAAAAAAAGAAAAACCTAATAATCCAGCCATAGGTGGTTGATTAGATAAATTATGGCATACCATGTGTAACTGAATCACTTTGCTATAGACCTGAAACTAACATTGTAAATCAACTATGTACATTTCAATAAATTTTTTTAATTATGGTATACTGATCCATTTTGAAATGCTGTAGGAAAATATGTAATGACACAAAAAATATTCACAATATATCATTCAATGCAAAGCAAGTTATGAACATTACGCAAAGTATATAAACATAGATATAAATGTATGTCTAGAGACACACATAGAAACACACTGGAAGCCTGAATACCAAATTGGTGAGAATACAGGATATTTAAATTTCCTTCCTTCTGTATATCTGTATTTCATAAGTTTTCTAAAATGAGTTCTCATTACTACTGGATTAAGGAAAATGATAAACGCTATTATATTTAATAACATAAAGGAGTCGGCGGAGAACTGGATGCTGCCTGGTGGTTCCTGGGCAGGGCTCTGTCCCACCCCAGCTCCTCTACCCATTACCCTGGGGCACAGAGCTGGTCCTTCCTCTTCCTGACGCTGGGCTCCTCCTGTCTTGGAAGCCACCGCTAGTCTCTTGGGGGGGGGGGGGGGAGGTGAGAAGGGAGGGAGCTTCTCGTGCTCCTGGGGGTTGGGTAGGGATGTGATGCCTCTGATGTCTTCTGGCCCCCAACACTCCCAGCACAGGCTGCTCAGGTTCTGAGTGCACAAGCGAGCAGCCACCTTACCACCATCCATGCATCCAATGTTTCTATGAGATACATTTCAGGCTCCAAGCAACTGACGTGCTAGCAACTTCCAGCACCTAGCACTCGTGTGAACTGGGAACTGCCCACTTACCCTTTAGGTAACTTGGGGTTGCTTGGTCACAGCCAGCAGTGGGGATTCCTGAAGGAGAGCAGCTCTCAAAGTTTCCACTGGCAGTGACCACATCCCATTACTGCCCTCACACCGGCCCTGTGGTCATGAAGACCCACAGCCGCGTCACAGGGGAGTCAACGGGCCTCACTGACCTCACCTCTGAGACGGCGGGTGTGGGAGCTGCTAACCCTGCCCTAATCGCCACCTCCTAGGGTACAACACAACTAGGACTTGCAAGACCTCACCGGCTGCTGTCTCAGGAGGCCCTGTGCCCTGGCCAAGAATGGCTTGTAGAGAGGAGAGCCCAGATCAGGGCCCAGGAACAGTCCTCCAGGCCAGGGAGCCAGCAAAGTACGGCCCAAAGGCCTTCTTGTAAATAAAGTTTATCGACACCCGGTCTCCCTCATTTGCCAACTATTATCTATGGCTGCTTCTGAGCTACAGAGTTACGCAGTAGTGAGAGAGGCCTTGCAGCCTGCAAAGTCTCAAATGGTTACTCTCTGGCCCTTTGCAGAGGGTGCCAACCCCTGCTCGAGACGTTGGGAAGCGGCTGGAGTCCATCCTTTTCTCTGGGCACAGTCCCCAGGAGATGCCCCAGCACCGCATCTCAGAAGCCATCACTGCTTTTTTTCCCCTTCATTTTTTTTTTGTTGGGGTGGGTGGGGGATTGGGTTTTATTTATTTTTACTTACTTATTTTTGGAGGAGGTACTGGGGATTGAACCCAAGACCTCATGCGTGCTGAGCATGCGCTCTGCCACTTGAGTACACCCTGCCCCACTCCCCCACCCACCGCTTTTCAAGGACAGATGCAGAGGGGTTGGGGGTGCGGAGTTTGGGGGAGAAACAAGTGAGAGAGAGAGCTAAAGATGATTTAAGATCAGTAAAAGAGAAGGCATCTCAAAAAATTACATTAATTCATCAGTGTATGTAATTAGATGTAGAAAATTATGGTCCTAATGCAAAGTTTTCACTAGTGCCTAAGTCAAGTACATCTGTTACAGGTCAGCAGGCGTAGTAAGAATTATAATAAGAATAACAAATCACCAGTGTCTAGAGTGATTCTTCGTAGCTGGCCCAGAACACTTTGCCCTATTCCTTCATCCACTGTCAACACCCGAACAGGAGCTGCTAGGCCCATCGACAGACGAGAAAACAGATTAAGCTATAACAGAACTGGATTTGAGGTTTCTCAACCTCAGGTGACCACACAATTGTTCATCTAATAAGCCTTTTGTGAGTGAATGGGGGTACAATGAATGCACTCAGACAACAGGTAACCAGAACTGTCCCGGGCACACAAGAATCCTCACACTAAAAACTGGAGTCCAGAGAGAAGCTGGAAGAGGAAACTTCACTTTGTGTAATTTTCAGCAAGTCAAATACCACCTAACTTATTTCTTGGGACTTTGGAATGCAGAAAATAGAAAAACAGAGGTTGCCGTTCAGAAACCTCACGTGCCCTGAATCCTAGGAAGTGTCTCAGCTGCCCAGTTCCAGGCCTGGAGCCACAGAGCAATTAACCCATCAAGCCGTCGCTGGAACTTCCGAAGCAGGCAGAGTTCTGAGGAGGGAAAGGCGTGGAGGCAGGGAAGCAAGACCTGTAGCCAGAGGCACTCTGAAATCAGCGGGGAAGGGGGGCAGGTCGAGGGCTGAAAGTTTCTATTCTTGGTGGGGCCAGGGACCAGCCTTTGTGGGCTATTCATCTTCGTATCTTTTACTGTCACACAAGAGACATCCTATGTTTTGTCGACTGAAATAAAATGCACAACCTAAAGGCTGAGAGCTATGTTTTACTCGGCAGATTTCTTTAGGACTGGAGCCCAGGACACAGCATCTCAGTTCACTCTAAGAAGCTGTCCCAAAGTGGCAAGGTAGAAGCCAGGATATGTGAGTTTTTGCAACAAAGACCAGATAGTCAGTACATCAAAAGATTACTGCTAATTAAAGAATACAAGTTATCCCAAGTTAAGGAATTTGGTGCTTTTCTATATATGGGAAAGTGCAAAGGTTTGGGCTCATGGAAATAAGTCCTTTGAGATGCGCCTGGCTATTCTGTACTTCCACATCCTGAGTTCCCTCAGGGTACATGGTTAGGGGTGGTTGCAAAGGCCAGGCTACTTGCTTATCTGCATCTTAAATTCCCTTCACTCACTGTAGAGGGGGTAGTGGTTGATGACTTGATGGCCACTGCATTCTTTGTTTACTAGTATGGCTGGCAATATTTACAGTTTGATGAATGAATGATTGAATGTATTTCCTTGAAAGGGACTTAGGCAACAGAGTTACTAGGTTCAATATTGAAACAGTATTTGTAGTCATAAACCAAAGCTTCAGAGGCCTCCATGACTTATACTGTTTTCCTCTACTTTATCCAGATAATTCTCCCAAGTTCTATAAAATTAGGATAATAGTAATATGTATATAATTATATTATGGAGTTGATGTGATGATTAAAAGAGTAAATATATGCAAAGTGCTTAGAATAACACCTGCCCCATCGTAAACATTATGTGAGTGGAGATGAAGGTAAGTTGACGGTGGAGGCGGTGTAAGTGATGGAGATGGTGGTGGTGGTGGTAATGATGGTAATGGAGTCATGAAGGCAGCTAGGAGGAAAATTACCTACACAGGGTGAGAAACAATAATGATTATAGCTGCCTTCTTTAGAAACCGTGGGAGCCAGAAGACAGTGGAGACACATTTTCGCACTACTGAGAAAAAAACCCTGTCCGCCTAGAATTCTAAACCAAACAAAAATGTCTTGCAAAAATGAAAGAAAAAATAAAAGATTCTTCACACAAGCAAAAGCTGAGATAAGGTATTGCTGGTTTATCTGCTGTATAAGAAATGTTAAATTCCTTCAGGCAGAAGGGAAATGATACCACATGGAATTTGGGATCTCAAAAGAGAAGAAAAAGAGAGAAAAGAAAGAAAGAAAGCGTAACAGGGTAAATATGTGGGTAAATATTTTTTTAAATCTTCTTTTTTTAAACATAATTTTTGACTATTTAAAGCAAGGATTACAACTATAGCCTCTAGGTGACAACCTACCCACTGCCTGTTTTTGTAAATAAAGTTTTATTGGAACACAGTCACACCCCTTTACTTACTTGTCATGGTGGCTTTTGCGCTACAGTAGTCAAGTTAAACAGTTGTAATGGAGACTATACGGCCCTCAAAGCCTGAAATATTTACTATCTGGCTCTTTACAGAAGAAGTCTGCCAAACCTGGTCTAAAACAAAAAACTCCAGAGGATTATGGGGTTTATAACATAAGTTGTAGATATGAAATAAATGGCAATAATAACACAAAGGAGGAAAGGAGAAATGGACTGTTGTATGATTTTTACACTGTGCATGGAGGCAGACTGTGACAAGTTAAGGATGTATATTGTAGACGCTAGAGCAGTCAGCAAAGAATAATAATAATAAAGAAAGAAAAGGTATGATAAATAAGCCAAGAGCAGAGATAAAGTAGAATTGTAAAAAAATTTTAAAATAATAATAATAATAATAAAGTACTGAATTAATCCAAAAGAAGGCAGGAAAAAGGACAGAGGAAATAAGAGACAGATGGCACAAATAAGGAAAAACTGCAAGACAGTAGGTTGAACTTCATGAAGAATTACATTAAATAAATGGTCTAAACACTCCAACTAAAAGGAAGAGCTGGTCAGGTATATTTTTTTTCAACAAAACAAGTCTCAATCTATGCTATCTACAAGAAACCCAATTTAAAGTTATAAATAGGTTAAAAAATAAAAGTAAAGGGCTGGGGAAAGATAAGCCATATAGACAAAATAATTTAAAATGGTGAAGAGCCTCTATTTACAGCAGACAGAGTAGACTTCAGGACAAAGGATATTATCAGGGACAAAGATGAATGTTTTACAGAGTAATGTACAGAAAAGTTGTCAACAGAGTAGTTCTGAATTCTCATTACAAGGAGATTTTTTTCTCTTTTCTTTTTGTTCTATCTATGTGAGATGATGGATCTTAACTAAACCTATTGTGATAATCACAGATATGTACATCAAACCGCCATGCTTGGCACCTGAAACTTACACAGTGATGTACGTCAATGACTTCTCAATAAAACTGGGAAGAAAAAGATAAATGTTACATTATAACCAATGGGTCAGTTCTTCAAGACATAACAAAGCCAAATACATGTGCTCCTAATAACAGAGCTTCAAAACACAGGAAGCAGAAGCTGATAGAAAGAAATAGACAAATGCAAAACTGTAGTGGGAGATTCCAACATTCCTCTCTTAGTGATTGCTAGGACAAGCAGACAGAAAATCAGCCAGGATAAAGAAGGTCTCAACAGTGCTGTCAACCAACCTGGCCTAGCTGACACTGACAGAAGTCTCCACCCCACGACAGCAGAATCCACGCTCTTTTCAAGTGCACCCGGAACATTCACCAAAATAGATGACGTTCTCGCCTAAAACAAATCTCAATGAACTTAAAGAGATTGAATTCATACCAAGTATATTTTTCTGACCACAATAGAATTCAACTAAAAATCAACAACAGAAATAAAATTTGATGACAGCCAGTGTTGTCTAGAGTGTAGAGAAACAGCATTCTCATGCACTGAGACAGGATGGAAATTAGCATAATGTTAATAGCACAATTAACACTCAGAAGGTTAATTTGGCTCCGTGTACCAGGAATTTACAATGTGCATTCATTTAACCCAGGTTTCCTAGTTCCAGGAATTGTGCTAAGGAAATAACCACTGATGTGGCCAAAGACTTAAGTACCAGAAGGTTCAACATAGTGGTATCGTTAATAGAAAAAATGTGGGGAGAATATCTTAAATGTCCAATAATAGTAGATAAAATAAATCTTCATATGGTCATCCAGTAGAATACTATGTAGTAATTTTAAATATCTTTATAGAGCAATACTAGCATAGAAAAATGTTCACCCATAAAATGTTAATGTGAAAGAAGTGGATTATGAAACAATATATACAGTATGTCTCACGTGTGTGTGTGTGTAAAAATGAAAAGACATAACATGGTAATGTTAACCTCAATTATCTCTGATCATGGAGTAACAGATCACTATAATTTTCTTCTTTATGCTTCTCTATAAAAGCCAAATTCTCTGGAATTAATATGCATTGCTTTGAATCAGGAAAAGAAGTTTTATTTAAGAACCGTGTTCTGTTATACTCAGTTTGAAATACATTTTTAACTGAAATCTACTGCTACATTTATACCGACGTTTTGTTTCTTTTTTGTTTAAATGAAACTAGTAACCCGCCAGCACTCTGCTATTAATAACTCTGGGGGCAGGAGTGGGTAGGAAATGAGGGAGGGGACAGGAGAAAAAAGCTTCTAAGAATCAGAAGAGGTGCCAACTAGGCAAGGGGGACTTCAGAATGCCAGTTTAAGCCACAGAGCGCACACACACATACACACGCACACACACACTCATGGGGGGGGGGGTACAGAGAGACCTAGGCAAAGAGACAAACAGAGAAACAGAAAGACGAAGAGAGAGAGAGCGTGAGAGCGTGGGCTTTGACCAGCAGGCAAGAGTAAGTCCCTCTGGGTCTCCTCCTGGCAGGATCACCTGTGACATTGTGGCACTAGCCTAGCTCTGTCTCGAGACTCATCACAGCTAAAACTCTACCAGAGGGCCTCTCCTTTAGGTTAAAGAGCTACTTTCTAGAGCGATGACCCAGAGGAGGAAGGGCTACTGGAGTTCCAGGGAGGATCTCGAGGTTGCCCGAGAGCCCGGAGGTGAAGCAGGCTGGGATGACGCGTCCTCTGAACTGTGAGAGCTGACCTGTCACCCACACTGGGACCCACCGCCCCAAGGTGTGGGCGGAGACCACAGACATTGGCGTTGCTGTAAAGGAGTCTGTGTTCCTCAGACAGCTCCTCCCCAATCTCTCTCAAATCTTCAGCTTTCTGGAGACAGCTCTTCCCACTCATGCACAACCAGAGGACGTACTTGTAAGCCCTGGCACCTGTCTGCAGTAAGTGTCATGCAGGGACGCCTGCTGTCATCCTCATGGTAAACCAGAGCTTCCTATAGACAAGGTCACCTGTTCCAACAGCCGCGTCACGTTCACAGAGTACGACCGTATACATCTCTCTGCCCTTTTTCTTCAAGCTTTGTAAAACTGCATTAGGACTGTCAGCCAAACTCAATATTTAAGAGGCAAGTGTTGGTAGAAATGGGAAAACATTGCTTTTAATCAGAAAGCCGACAATCTGGGGAGAAGGCAGACCCAGTGTGCCCAAAAACCAACTCCAATGATTCTGTTTGGCCGTGAAAGTTTTTAACATGTTGATCACCACGTCACCCAAATCTGGGTGAGAGCTGTGTTTCCTCGGGGGCACCTGATCCACAGTGGATGGTCGATGTGCTAAAGGGAAAAGGGGAGTGACCTCAGCTAATCATTGAGCTTGGGGGTCAGAGTTGTTACCATCCCCCACTGCGTGCTTGTTGACTTCTTGTGACCTTTCTTTTTTTGTTTGTTTTGTTTTATTTTGTTTTTGTGATCTTTCTTTAGACTCTCTTGTTCACACAGTTTGTTCATGGGATTACTGAAGGGGAAGCTAGGGCAGAGATCTGGTCATCTATTAATTATTCCGTCTTCATTTCTGCTTCTTTGATCTATGGAAAGAACCAACAGGTTAGGCAAGGTATAGTGTGATCAAAAGATTTGAAAGGTGTGCTTGGGTCAGAGGTGAGTAGAGCATGGAGGTGCCTAATTTAAAAGTTAGTTACAATGTAGCTTTGCTCAACCGGCAAGACAAAGGGATTTCCTGCTGAGGGTGGTTTCCCTGCAAAGAACTGCTTACAAATCCCCACTTGTCACAACATCATTCCGTTTCTTTGGGATTATGGGCGAAGTTCCGTCTTCTGTAACTGCTTCATGCTGAGAAAGGGTGTCGAGGTCTTAGAGTGAAAGATACCAACGTGGGTTTGAAACATCTCTTTGCTGACAGTTTTAGGTGTCCAATTATATATACAGACAGAACAAGCTACGATTGTCCTGATGCCCACAAAGATATTGATTATTATGATCAATAGTGTTAATCCCATTCTCTTAAGACCAGTTCTTGGTGCTGGCCAGAGATTCAGTCCTGCTCAAAGTGGAGCAGCCTGTGTCATGGCTGCAGTGTGGTCATCATGCAATTAGCTTTTTCCCTCTGGTGGCAGCTGTAGTATCTTTAAACGACTCAGAAGTGTGAGTCAGATACTGAGAGTCTGTGACTTCATTGTCCTAATCATTATCTGCTTAAGCCTGCTCTTCTGTGACTCAGGAAGGCCTGAGAAACTTCAGGAGGCGGAGGACACAGAGTGGCCTTTGTACTGGGGTGGGTTTGGGGGAGCCCATAGGGTTCTGCTCAGTTCTAGGACCAGCTTCTGTAGCTGGTGTGTTCAGTTAATCAAAATGATTTGTGAAGCCCCCTGATTCCTGAGAGGTCAGGCTTTGTGAACAGAAGTTAACAGATATTGGGCTATGGTGGCTCAAGATAAGAGCCAGCCTCCCAAAGGACTTGGGAACTGGTGAGCTGGTAGGGCTCCCTAACCCCCGTCTGGGAAGTAGGCAGAAATCAAGCCCAGAGTTTTGGGGTAACTCTGTCCTCCTGTCCAGGCTATGGGGCTGCCCTGCAGCTGAGAGACCTCAGCGGTGGGCTCAGCCCTGCCTCACCATCCACGCAGGCAAGTCTAGAAGCAAGGCCAGGAAATGGGAGCAGAAACTAAGTGCATTCCAAAAGTTTTAGTGTGTCCCTTCCCAAAGCAAAAAATATAGTGATTTTCTGTTTTGTGCCCAGCATTGCTGGGTTCTGGGGCTGCCAAGAAAAGCACCCAGGGTTACTGCCCTGAAGGGACTGGCTGTCTGCTTGGGATAAACAAGATAAAAAAAAAAAAAAGTACACCTGCTTTGTAGAGCAGAGGACGTTTAAGCTGGACTTGGAAGGATGAGTAGGAATTTGCCAGAAATAGAAAAGAGGAATGAAGCCCTGGAGAGGTGAGCAGGTGTGGCATGTTTGGGGGGTTTGAATGGAGTAAGCAGAATATTACAGGGGTTGCTATCACATGAGGTTGGAGAGGAAAGGGCCAGATTATGACAGGTTTTATGCGCCATGCTGAGAAGCTTGCGCTCCACCCTTTTTGATAGTCAGGCATTTAGTCTGATCATAAAATAAAGATCCGATGTTTAACTAGAGCCTTGCTTTTTAAGCTTCATCTGATCTCTTAAAGATGAAAAGTGGCTTTCTTAACTCATTTCTTTTCTTTCTTCTTTCTTTTTTTTTTAACCTCTAGTGAATGTTTTCACCACCATCACTTCTTAGATTTGCTTACTCTGACACAAATTTGCTTAACAATGGAATCATTCATTTCTTTATTTCTCAATATTGTCCTTTTGAAGGTTTTCAGATTTTATAAAAATCTGAATACTCCTGGCTATTGTTATTCAGGGAAAGCCTGAAGGTACTCCAAAGCATAGCAGAGCGGACAGCTTCGGGGTGGGCAGGGGAGGGGAGAACAAAAGAGACTGTGTTAGATCTACTCATGGACTCTGCCACCAGGAGGGCTGGGAGCAAGATAAAAATGTGCAGCCGGAAAGGGAGCTGAGTTCTATGCTAATATGAGCAGTGAGCCCTGCCGCACGGTATCCGCAACGTGTCCCCCACAAAGCTAAGTACATAACCACCCAACAAACAATGAGTGCCTTTTTCTTTCTCTTTCTGGTTCGTACTGTACAGCACCGGCAACTATATTCGATATCTTGCAGTAGCTCACGGTGAAAAAGAATATGAAAATGAATATATGGATATTCAGGTATGACTGAAGCTTTGTGCTGTACACCAGAAATTGACACAACAGTGTAAACTGTACTTCAGTATTAAAAAAAAAAAAGCGCGACATAAAAAAAAAATGATTCAGTGCTTCCTAATCTCCCCCCGCCCACCACTCATCCCAGGTGGCTTTAATGCCAGCTCCGCACCGAAGCCTCCACAGTTCATTTCCCTGACTCTGACCTCTCCTGACTTGTACGTCCACCTGCCTACTCTGCGTCCCTGCTGCTCACACCTGACAAATCTTGCCGTCTGCATCCCTCGTGTGGCAGATTTCATTTCTTAAAAATGGGCACCACAGTGTCTCCCACCCCATATGCTCCCCCACGGTGTGGTGCTGACACCCTCCCATCCAGTGCCAGGGTCCGTGTCCCCTCCCTTTGAACCTGGCCGACCTTTGTGACTCCTTCAAGCAATAGAGGACAGTAGAAATGAGCCAAGGGACTTCCAGGGCTGGGGCAGGAAATGTCTGGGGAGCCTCACTCTCAGAGCCCAGCCACCAGGCTGTGAGGAACCCACGCCCACACGAAGAGGGCAGGTGGGAGCTCTGGAGGACACCCTCAGACATGTGAATGGTGAGCCTCAGATGCTTCCAGCCAGCATTTGAGCTGCCTCAGCCCATGCCCCCGGGGCCCACTAAGTGCCCCCTGAGCTCTGCCCATATGGCAGACTTGTGCGCAGACCTGAGGTCTGTGACTCAGCAGTAGACAGCTGGAGCCCTCCAACCCGGCTCCTCCCACACCCTCCCTTTCTCAGGTGATGGAACCATCATTTACCCCGCGGCTCTGGCCAAAATCCAGATTCATGGTCTCATTTTATATCTCATCTATCAGCAAATCCCCTTGATTGTACCTTCAAAATATATATATATCTCCAGAGTCCATCCACTTCCTATCACCTCACTGCCCACCACCCAATGCCCCAAGCCTCCACCACCTCTGGGACTGTTGCCGCAGCCCCTATCTGCCCTCTGTTCCTCCAGCTCGCCCCTCGACGGCCTGTTCTGCACACAGCCATGCAGTCTCAGTGCCTCCTGTGAGTCGTTCACTCACAGTAAAAGCCAAAGCCCGCTCAGCAGCCAGCGAGACTGCACACCCACCCTCACCCTTCACA
Source organism: Camelus dromedarius (assembly GCF_036321535.1). Classification (NCBI taxonomy): domain Eukaryota; kingdom Metazoa; phylum Chordata; class Mammalia; order Artiodactyla; family Camelidae; genus Camelus; species Camelus dromedarius. The sequence continues at coordinate 5,054,799 of NC_087443.1, forward strand.
CACCCAGCCATGCTGTGGTCTCCCCAGCCCCTGCCTCTGTCCCCACACACCCAGCACACTCCCAGCTCAGGGGCTTTATCCTGCCCCCATGTCCTCCTGGAGGGCTCTCCCGGACATCCACAGGCGCTGCTCCCTCCCCGCCTTCAGGTCTCTGCTCAAAGGTCTCCTTATCAGAGAATCCCGTCACTCTCCATAAAACTGGCCCCCAGCCCCACCCGTCCGCAGCAGGCTGGACCACCCTCGGCTGTATGTGTCACTTTTGTCATGGTCCACATTTATTTATTCATTTGCTGATGTTCTGTCTCCTTACACAAGCGAGCGTACTGTCCGAGGCAAGAATGCGGCTTCATTCTCTGCTGCAGCCGCAAGAACCAGGACAGACCCTGAAACTGGCGGGCGTACAGTATGTGCTAGCCAGGTGAATGAACGGATGGCTCTGAAACCAGCAGCAAAGGCACTGTCAGCACCGTGGGGGTCAGTCAGAGGAGCCCACCTTTGCTTCTGCCCCCTTAACACAGGTTTATTTTTTTTTTTAAACTGAGCAGCACAAGACAATATGATTTCTTTCAAAGAAAATCCACCAACGCGTCCATAAGATGGAACATACTGAGAGACTGGCCTCACTGCTGGGTGCCCTCTGGTGTTGAGTAAGACGTTAGAAAATCCCCTGCCTCTTCTGCCTCTAGGCTTCCTGGCGCTCCTCAAAGACATCAGATCTAAGCCGCAAGCACCCACGTACACGATTGCCGAGCGGAGCAGTTACACGCGGAGCCCTGCCGGAAGCCGCCCTCCCGCTGCTCTGCAGACCGCTTCCCGTGCGACGTGCAAGCAGCGTGACTGTATCTGTGTTCAGAAGGAAAAGTCACAATTTACAGTAAGAGCTTACCTTATCGCAGGCCATTATTCTTTTGACAACCAGAAGATTTTTAAATCACATGAGTAATGTATACACCTTCTAGAATCATTAGAAAACACAAATAAAAAAATATTTCAAAATCCTACCACCGAGAGGTAACCATTGTTACCATTTTGATGCGTATCTTTTTACCATTTGGTCAATGTATTTATATATTTATTTGTATTTTTTCTTATTAAAATGGAACCATGCCAAGGAACTGCTTGAAATCTGCTTTTCCCCTTAACATGCAGGAAGATTTTCAAAGCTGGGTAGAGCCTTTGCAAGTCCTCAAAGCGGTTTCTCGCTTCTCTCATACAAAACATGATGTTTGGGGGAAAGAAACCAACACATGGGCTCAGGGCATCCGGATCCTGGTCCCTGTTAAGCAGAGCATTAAATGATAGGACATTGTGGGTAAAACGCTTCAATTTTCAGAGCCTCTTGTTTTCCCTTTTTGTTAAAATGGGACAAAAAGCTACTACAGCTACACACATATCAGCTCTGAAGATTTTCCCTTTGGTGCTAACATGTTAAGGAACAAAAAATGGCAGAGAAGTTTCAGGTGTGGCATTACCCCGCCACCCCACGCATATCAGGGATGCCCTGGAAACAGCTACCGTCCTGGGGACTGCTGCAGACCCTTACCACATTTATTCAAAGGCTGAGTACACGGATGTGCTGGTTGGGTATTCTTGCAGAAAATGCCATTCATTCATTCATTCACTCAACAAATACACATTGAGCATCCATCCTGTGCCAAGTGCTGGGGTAGGAAAGGTTAGATAGACATGCCCGCTACCTACCTTCAAGGAACTCGGTCTGGTGGTAGTACACAGGCAAATAAATGGGCCTCTGACACAGCCCAGAGGCCGCTGTGGAATATGTAAGGCTACTAGAAAGCCACGGCGGGGCTGCCAGCTGTGACCGGCGGGGAATCCACAGAAAGCTTCATGGAAGGCGTGACACCCTGAGTCTTGAAGAAGGAAGAAGACACCAGACTACAATGATTAGAGAGGAAAGCTGGAGATGGGAGGAAAGGACTTTAAGGAAGAGAAACCTACCCGTGCAAAACCCCACAGCATGCCTGGAAATTAGGAGTCATCCTGAAGCCCGGGAGCAAAAGGTGTGGAGTGCGTCCTGCAGCCGCTGGGACGCAGCTGAGGGTGGGTCAGCACACTGACAGAAGGACTCCAGCTTGACCGTCAAGAAACTGGGCTCCATCCAAACTCAGCCAATCACTTTTTTTTTTTTAATAGACTTTATTTTTTTAGAGCAGTTTCAGGTTCTCAACAGAATTAAGCAGAAAATGCAGAGTTTGCACATAGCCCTCCTCACTCACACACATATACTCCCCTGCCCTCAACACCCCTCATCAGTGGGGCATATTTGGTACAATCAATGAATCCATATGGGCGCATTATTATCAACCAAAGTCCATAGTTTACATTAGGGCTCACTCTTGATGTTGTACATTCTGTGGGTTTTGACAAATGCACAATGACATGTAGCCACCACTATAGTATCATACGGAGTAATTTCAATGCCCTAGAAATCCCTTGTGCTCCGTCTATTCATTCCTCCCTCCTTCCCTCTCCCCAAACCCCTGGAAACCACGATCTTTTTATTGTTTCTGTAGTTGTGCCTTTTCCAGAATGTCATTTGGTTGGAATCGTACAGTTTGCAGCCTTTTCAGACTGGCTTCTTTCATTTAATAACACGTCTTTTAAGTTTCTTCCATGTCTTTCATGTCAGCTACTCACTCTTGATGGGGCCTTGGAGCAGCTACATCTCAGCTGCAAGATTTTCCTGATCTCTAAAATGGGAATAATAGGGGGAGGGGAGAGCTCAATGGTAGAGTGCCTGCCTAGCACACACAGGCCCTGGGTTCAGTCCCCAGTGCCTCCACTTAAAAAATAAGTAAATAAATAAGCCTAACTACCTAATATTAAAAAAAAAAAAAAGCACTCTTAAAATGGGAATAATACAACTCACTCCTTGCAGAGGCCTTCTAAGGATTAGAAAGAATATGGAAAGTCCTGGCCACACAGAATACACTCAATATATTAGAGTTGTTGTTACTGTTGTAAGTTGCAGTCACATTATGACATGCTGAGGAGATTTTTGTCTTGCAGGTACTGAGGTCATGGAAGGATTTTAAACAGGGAGTTAACATAATTCGATTTGTGTTTTATAGAGCTCTCTGTGGACCAGTGGAAATGTTGCAGTAAAGTGTGTTGCAGCTCAGTGTTACAGCTCAGTCGTGACAGCAACTTGGATCCCAGTAAGAGACCAAGCAGCACTCGGAGGGTTGGACAACTCGGGTTTATCACACCAGCTGGCCCAGAGGAGTTCACACTCCAAGCTCTGGACCCCATCTGTAGGTTTACACAGGCTTTTATAGGCTGCCAGTCTACACTTAGCAACATCATATGCAAATAAGGTGTAACAAATTAGACTAATTAGGAACGAGCTTTGTAGAAATGGACCAATCAGGAGTGGTAGAAATGTACCAATCAGGAGTGAGCTCCATGCAAATGAAGCACTACAAATGGACCAATCAGGAGTGAGCTCAGGGAACCAATAGAATCTTAGAGGTAAGTTCCACTTTCCTAGAAGTAAGCCGTTTCAGAGGCAAAAAGCAAGATAATGCCGCAGGGCCAGGGAACCGGATGGTGCTGGCAGGAGAGTAGTGGCCCTGCCTGGGGGTCCTGCTGGTCTTTTTCATGGGGCTTCCCACCTCAGTACTTAACCTTGGAGCCTCTTCAAATTCTCTCTAGGACATTCTGTGTACATGTATATGTGTCCTTTACTGGTGGGAGGGTCCCTGGTTCCTTTTAGATCTCAGCGAGTCTGTGGCCCCATAGAGATCAAGAACCACTACCGAGGGGAAGAACCTGGTGAGGCAGGCAGGCAGGGGAGGCAGTAGGGATGAGGAGGTGCCCTGTAGTGAAAATACTCAAGCAGACCTATGGAGAGGACCACACAGTAAGGAACTGAGGCCTCCTGCCAGCAGTCATGTGAGTGTGCCATCTTGGAAGTGGTCCCTGCAGCCCCGGTCTGAACTTCAGATGATGCAGCCTCAGCCAACGACTTAACTCCAGCCTTACAAGAGACCCCCAAGCCAGAAGCACCTAGTTAAACTGCTCCAGATTCCTGTGCCACAGAAACAGGCAATAATAAATGTTTAGGTCTTGGAGAAGCAAGATGGCAGAATAGAAGGGATGTGAGGCTCACCTCCTCCCACAAATACATTAAAAACACATCTACATGACACTGCATCTCCATTATCTATTCAACTATTGATGCGCACTTAAGATGTTTCCATATCTTGGCAATTATAAATAATGTTGCTGCTAATAGCAGGGTGTGTGTATCTTTTTTAGTTAATTCTTATTTTGTGGTTGACTTTATTCCTTTGATAACTATGTAAGTTTAAAAAGCTAAAGCTCTAAATGTTCTTAGAAACAATGAACAGTAAATATATGTAAATTAAAAAATACATGTGCAGTAAAAAAATAATGATCTATGAAGTCATGAAAGACATGGAAGAAACTTAAAAGACATATTTACTAAATGAAAGAAGCCAGTCTGAAAAGGCTATAAACTGTACGACTCCAACCAAATGACATTCTGGAAAAGGCACAGCTACAGAAACAATAAAAAGATCGTGGTTTCCAGGGGTTTGGGGAGAGGGAGGGAGGGAGGAATGACTAGATGGAGCACAAGGGATTTTTAGGGCGTTGAAATTACTCTGTGATACTATAGTGGTGGCTACATGTCGTTCTGCATTTGTCAAAACCCACAGAATGTACAACATCAAGAGTGAGCCCTAATGTAAACTATGGGCTTTGGTTGATAATAATGTGCCCATGTGAGTTCATCAATTGTACAAAATATGCCCCATTGATGAGGGATGTTGAGGGTAGGGGAGTATACATGTGTGGGTGGGGAGGGCTATGTGCAAACTCTGCATTTTCTGCTTAATTCTGTTGAGAACCTGAAACTGCTGTAAAAGAATAAAGTCTATTTTAAAAGAAAAACCAGGAAAAAAAAAAACCATCTACATGTGGAAAAATTCTCACAGAAAACACACTGAATGCTGGCAGAAGATCTCATACAACCAAAGCTTCAAGAAAGATCACCACATAACCACGCAGGACAAAATTTTTAAAAAAGGAATTGGGGTGGGACCTGCACCCCTGGGAGGGAGCTGTGAAGGAGGAAAGATTTCCTCACCCTGGGAACCCCCTTCACCACCTGGGGGATCAGCTGGGAGCTTCAGAGGCTCAGAGAAGAGTACGCCTGCGGACTGCAGCAGGCAGAACACAGGAATCCAGCACAGAGGGCCCTTGCCACCTCCAGCCGGAGACACACGCCTGTTGGTGTGTGCAGTGGCCAGGTACTAAAACTCCGGCTTCAGCAGACAGACCTGGAGAGAAGACTGGGGTTGGCTGCATGCAGACAGGCTGAAGGGGCTGGTACGTGGTTCGCATCGTGACCGGGGGCGTGCACAGGACGGAGCCCGGGTCCCCCATAGGAGCCTCATTGTTAGCATGCACACAGAGGGAGCAGCGGGGGCCCCCACGGCAGCCTCATTCTCGGGGTGTGCTCCCAGCGGGCGTGGCTCTGCCTCGGGGAGCTCTGGGCGCGCACAGCGCAGGGAGGCTGCCCGCACGAGGACAGGACGCAGGGCTGAAGTCCGAGCCGCGTCCCAGCAGCAGTGCTGCTTCAGCGGTTTCACATCTCCGCGCGTGGCTTTGTGAGCTCAGCGCCTGCAGGACATGCAAGCAGGTTACTGGTGCGCCCGCGGCTGCGCGGGTCCAGAGTCAGCCGTGGGCTTTACGAGCGCTCTGTGCAGAGGCAGAGCTGGGCTCTGGGCTGATCCCACAGCTCCCTCGGGGGGTCCGGTGCGTGGCTGTGGTGGTCCCTGTGCCTGCCTTGGGCGGATCTACACTGGGGGATCTGCGCCGGTGGCTCTGAGTACAGCGTGTGAGACACCCGGCTTAACTGCCATCAGTCCCACAGTTAAGGCGGGGCTGAGGGCACTGCCAACAACACTTCCTCACATCATACATAAAAATAAACTCAAAATGGCTTAAAAACTTAAATATAAGACATGACACCATAAAAGTCCCAGAAGAGAACATAGGCAAAACATTCTCTGACATAAATGATAGCAATGTTTTCTAAGGTCAGTCTCCCAAGGCAGTAGAAATAAAAGCAAAACTAAGCAAATGGGACCTCATCAGACTTATAAGCTTTTACAGAGCAAACAAGCCCCATCAACAAAACAGAAGGACAGCCTACGGTCTGGGAGAAAATATTTGCCAACCATGCAATTGACAGGACTTAATTTCCAGAATATACAAGCATTTCCTACAACTGACTCAATAACAAAACAAACAAACAGATAAACAAAAAGCCCAATCAAAAAATGAGCAGAATACCTAAATAGACGTTTCTCCAAAGAAGACATACAGACGGCCAACAGGCACATGAAAAGATGCTGAACATTGCTTATTATTAGAGAAATGCAAATCAAAACTGCAATGAGGTATCACCTCACAACAGTCAGAATGGCCATCATTAAAAAGTACAAATAATAAATGCTAGAGAAGGTTTAGAGAAAAAGGAACCCTCCTACACTGTTGGTGGTAATGTAAATTGGTGCCAGCAATCCCACTCCTGGGCATATATCCAGAGAAAAATATAATTCAAAAAGATACATGCACCCCAATGTTCACAGCAGCACTATTTACAATAGCCAAGATATGGAAGTGACCTAAATGTCCATCAGCAGATGACTGGATAAAGAAGTTGTGGCATATTTATACAATGGAATACTACTCAACCATAAAAAAGAATAAAATAATGCCATTTGTAGCAACATGGATGGACCTAGAGATCATTATTCTAAGTGAAGTAATCCAGACAAAGATAAATATCATAAGATATGACTCATATGTGGAATCTAAAATATGATACAAGTGAACTTATTTATAAAACAAAAACAGACTTACAGACATAGAAAACAAGCTTATTTGGGGTGGTGGGTATAGTTCAGTGATAAGAGTATGTGCTTAGCATGCACAAAGCCCTGGGTTCAATACCCACTACCTCCATTAAAAATAAATTAATTAATAAACCAAATTACTCTCTTCCCCTCAAAATTTATTGTTCCTAGAGGGGAAAGGAGAGGGGATGGATAAATTGGGAGTTTGGAATTAGCAGATACAAACTACAAACTACTATATATAAAATAGATGAACAACAAGGTCCTACTGTACAGCACAGGGAACTAGATTCAATATCTTGTAATAAACATAGTGGAAAAGAATACATATGCATATGTATAACTGAATCACTTTGCTGCACACCAGAAACTAACACAACGTTGAAAATCAACTACACTTCAATAATAAATAAATAAATAAATGTTTATTGTTTTAAGACACTAGTGTTGGTGTGATTTTTTTTTTTAAGTTTTGTTGTAATTTGTCACAGAGAAAGACATGACAGATCCCTTTAACTTACTCCAACTCCATTCCTGAGCATCACTGCCTTTGGCTCATTTGACAACGCAGCTTCCACAATACCCTTCTTCATGATATTTCCACACATGGACCAAGGCAAACTGACTTCAGAACTGAGCTCCCAGCCTCTGTCCTGTATAACCTCCCTGCTTCCCTTACACAGTAATACAGCATTTGCGAGGCACTCTACTTACAGAACGCGTGATCACACTTCCTCCTCACAGGAACGTTGGCGTGAGAAACACTTATTTCGGCTTTTCTCTCTCTTTTTTTTTTTTTCACATTTTATTTATTTATTTATTTATTCTGTGGGGAGAGGTGATTAGGTTTACTAATTTATTTTTAAAGGAGATGCTGGGGATTGAATCCAGGACCTTGTGTATATGCTAAGCCTGCATTCTACCCTCCCCGGCACTTCTCCATTTTGTAGTTTATAGAAATGAGGCTCAAAGAAAGTGAAGTGATTTGTCCAAGATCACACAGGGAGTGTAGCTGGAATTCAAAACAGGTCTTCTGGCTCCAAATCCCAGGCTCCTTCTGTATTAGTTTGCTGGGGCTGCCATAACAAAACAGCACAAACTGAATGACTTAAAACAGTAGAAACGCATTTGCTCACAGATCCAGAGGCTGAAAGTCCAAAATCAAGGCCTCAGCAAAGTCCTTCTGGAGGCTCTGGGGGAAGGTCTGGCCACACCCCTCTCCCAGCTTCTGGTGCTGGTGAGAGTCTTGAATGTCCCTTGGCTTGTGGCCACATCACTTAATCTCTGCCTCCGTCCTCACATCGCCTTCTCTCCTGGTGTGTCCCTCTCCTCTTCTTATAAGGACACTGGTCTTCCTGGATTAAGGGCTTGCCCTAAAAACCTGATCTTAACTTACTTCTTACACCTGCAAAGACGTTATTTTCAAATAAGGTCACATTCACAGGTACCAGGAGTTAGGCCTTCACCATATCTTTGGGGGGAACACAAATTCGCCCACAAAACTTTCATAAATTACATTCTTCCCTAGCAGATAATCCGGGGACAATCATCAAACTGACCCCTCCACTGGGAATTCTTGGGATTGTCCTTGCTGGCCTGGAGGAGTACACAAAGCATCCGCCAGGGGGCACCCCTCGACCAGAAGATCACTCACAAATAATTGGGTTTATTAAATTCCTTAGCTGAATTTGCTTCTTAATTTTATTTCTTAAATCAGGATCTTCAACTTTGATAGTCCAGAGAGATTCAAGAATTTCCTGGGTTTCCAATCACAGATTTCTGAGCAGCTTTAAAACTCACTGTTTCTGAGTTTGCAGACCTGGAGCTGGAGTCACCCTGTGCTGGTAGGTTATCCAGGGAGACGGATCCCCTCAGTGTCTTAAACAGGAGACGCCCTCGGGAAACCAGGAGAGCTAAACTAGAGGGGCCAGAAGCCCACTGGGTCCAAGATTCAAGTGAGATCAGGAATAGAAAAGCAAGTTGAACAGTAGGACAGCGTTTGCTTCGGGCCTGGCTCAGGCTTCTGTCTCTCCAAGGTAATTTTCAACTCTCAGCAAACCTGCCCGAGAAGAGAAGTCTGCTTCGGCCACCACCTCCTCAGGGCTGTCACTGCACCCTCCATCCCACTCAGACACACGTCCCACAAACTTGCCCCCAAACCCCACTGAGTGCCAGTTCCCAAGGAGCCCCCGAGTTCCAAAACCGCTTCTCCCACAAACAACATCTCCCCTTCCCTTGGGGTCAGGAGTGAAGAAAGGCCATGTGAGATTTGTAAGCTGAGCAAGAAGGGGCTGGAAGGGGCATGTACAGAGGCAGCCTCAGAGGAAGGGCCCTGACTCCAGGCCCTGGGTCGCTCTCCCGTCCTGGGGATTTGGGCGCTAAGCCCCAGCACAGACTCTGAGCGCATCTGAGATGTCTTAAAGGCTCACCGTAGTCTCCGTGGCCATCTTTCCTGTTTCCTTGCAGGTGGTCCCAGCATTCGCTCATCCATTCGCTCATCCATTCACTCATCCCACAGATATTTGGGGGGGGCACCCAAAATGTGCCTGGTGCTGAGGCAGGTGCGAGAAGGGAAAAGAAAGAAGCAGAAAGGAGGTAAAGTCAGGCCTCAGACAGATTACACTCCTGGCTCAGAGGCTCCAGACACCCTGCCCAGTGGACAGTGAGCCACTGCTAAATCATGGGGTCAGGAGAGTGAAAGAAACAAAGAAACTGAACAGATTGCACCTTAAGAAGGTAAGACTCGGTACATCAGACCCTCTGGAGATGGGATCCAGAACTCTGTTTCTGCGGGTACCCCAGGTGTTCAGTGTTTCAGAATCTGCAGACGTCTGCTCTTCTGAGAAGAGAGGGGGGCCTGTACCAATGCCTAGCACTGCTGTGCTGTGTTTATGGCTTTGGAGGTCACCTGGGTGACAAAAAGTGTTACGCATTGAGTTGTGTCCCTGCTTTCCAGACTCACATGTTGAAGACGTAACCCCCAGTACCTCAGACAGTGACCTGATTTAGAAACAGCATCTTACAGATGTAATTAGCTAAGATGAGGTCATTAGGGTGGGCTGAATCTGGTATGACTGGTATCCTTATAAAAAGGGGAAATTTGAACACACACACACACACACGCACACAGGAAGAAGAATGCCCTGTGAAGATGCAGGTATAGATCAGGGTGATGCTTGTAGGAAGGCCAAAGATGGCCAGCAGTTTCCCAGAAGTTAGGAGAGCGGCTTGGAGCAGACCCTCCCTCGCAGCCTCAAAAGGAGCCAACCTTGCCAACACCTTGATCTCGGACTTGTAGCCTCCAAGGCTGGGGGACAGTAAACGTCTCCCGTTTAAGCCCCTCAGTCTCTGGCCCCTTGTTACAGTCTCTGGAAGGCGGAATTGTGCAAACACTGCACGTCTGCCGGCTGGGTCTACACCATCTCAGGCAAAGGAAGGGAGATTCTAATGCCTCTGACCTAAATCTCTCCTGTGAAGTCGAGGGAGCATCACTAAACCCGGGAGGCTCCTTCTCTTTGGTCCCATTAGTCTTCCACGAAAAGGCACGCTCCACCGAGCTGATGGGTGGAAACAATATTGGCTACTGTTTGTGTCCAAGTAAAGATGGAGAGGCCAACACAAAGGCGGAGTTGGAAGGAGGGAGGAGGGCAGGCTGGAAACGGAGGACGTGGCAGGTGTTCACAGCAGTGAGAAAAATCGCACCACAGTCTCATGGGACTTGCTATACGTTCCCATGGGAAAGCCAATCAACTCCTATCAGAACTTCTTCAAATCAGCCTAGAGAGGAGCCCAAAAGAGCATGAAAGGGCTTCGGGGGTGACATAAAAGCTCCACATCATGAAGACTGTGGTTGTCTGCCACACAACTGTGTAAGATTTGTCAAGATTCATTGACTCATACACAAAATCAGTGAATCCTGTTGCATGTAAATTATACCTCAGTAACGCTGATTGCAGTAAAACATCAGCCCATAAAGGAAAATTTGGTGCAATGTGTTTGGTGGTGACTGGGGAGAAAATCCAAAAAGCCAAGCAAAACAAAACACAACTTGTTTTGCATCTTTCTAAGGAGCCAGACTAAAAATAAGCCATTTGATTTGAAACACAGCATGGAAAAGAAATGGAAAAATAGAAGAAAGATAATTCCATGGTACTTTTATCAGAAAATGGAAAGAAAACACACGTATTTCAGTATCCTCAGGAAGCGAGTTAATTTGATATATAAAATATAATAAAAAGAGGAAATGGAAAATCTTCTTCTTCTGAATACAGAACAAAAATTAAGAGAACTCACGAATAATCCCTGAATGCTGTTAATGCAGAAATAAGCACAGAACTGCTCTCATTAGAATGAATGGAAGATTTGCTGGTAAGTTTCAAATTAAAAGATGGTTGTGGGGAATTACCACGTCTCTGAACTGCACCCGCAGCTCTGCAGCCTCCACTTAACACGCTACATTGTACATCTACATCGAGCACTTGCAGTATGGACCCGTCAGATAGAGGAGCGCCCCATGCTTTTAGAGGAGCCTTGAGTTGGGTGTTGGAGAACTGGATGTTAACTTCAGTGATGTTTTCTGCCTCACAACAGCCTGGGCTTATGCTTAAGTCCCAGAAGTGCTCTGGGAACTTGCTCCCATAAGCACTTCCCCACTCACATCTCTGGACACATCCAGCATCCTAGGGCGGAGAGAGCCCTGGTTTGGTGCCATTCTCATCTGTAAAGGAGGGTGAGGAGAGCTACCTGGGCAGGTGTTGTGGGGGTCAAGGGACGTTACAGAAAGCACCCAGACACAGTGTGGCTCAAACGGCGTTGTTTTGCTTAGGTTCCTTACATTAAACAAGTCGATGCCTTTTCAGGTCACACTTCTGTATTTTGGACGTATTATACTGCGTTTTTTTTTTTTCTTACATATTATCGATGAAAAGGAGAGGTGTCTCGTTTAGTGTGGCCTTAGAGAAAAACCCCACCATTGGTACATATTAGCAGTGAGAACTGGGGCAAAATATGTAATCCATCTGGACCTCCGTTTCCTGATCTACAAAATGAAATAATACCTACCTCATGAGTCTGTTGTAAGGATTGGGTTTTATAATACACATAAAGCATGAAGCACTACACCTAGTGTTTAATTAAGTACTCAGTAAATAATATTGCTTGATACTGTTTTTTTTAATTGGAGTACTGTCAGTTACAATGTGTCAGTTTCTGGTGTACAGCACAGTGTCCCTGTCATGCATACACATACACATATTTGTTTTCATATTCTTTTTCATCAAAGGTTATTACAAGATATTGAACATAGTTCCCTGTGCTATACAGCAGAAACTTTTTTAAAATCTATTTTTATATATACTGGCTAACATTATTAGTTGATACTTTGAAATAATTTTATTCCAGCCTTTCCACAATTACACGGTGCCATACAAAAGACTGACTTTTAAATTTCCCATCAATCAGTAAGTTTAAAATTAAGTTTATGACATTAAATTAAATCCAAATTAATAAAGAGCTGCTGAGTTTTGTTTCATTCACTCACTCATCCAACAGCTATTTGACTGCTGAGGGTTTACTAGGTGCCACATGTTATTTTAGGCATGAGGACAGAGCAGGGAACATGACAGACACAAGCCCCTTCCTTACAGAGCTCACAGAGGGGAGCAGAAAATATACTAACAAATGATGTATGCGATAAATGCCGGGGCAGGAGGTACCCAAAGTAGGAGGTATGTGGAGGGCTGGGGAGGAGAGCGATTGCTATGTTATGTCTGAAATGGGGAGGCCTCACTGATGAGGTGACATGTAAGAAGAAAACATGACATTTGGGACAAGAGCACTCCAGGCAGAGGAAGAGCATCTGCAAAGGCCCTGGGGCCAAAGCCTGCTTGGTGTGCTCAAGACCCAACGAGAAGCCAAGAGGATGGCGTGGAGGGTGGGAGGGGAGGGGTCAGAGCAGAGGCAGACCACGGAGGTCTCAGAGACCAAGGGCAGTAATGAGATGAAGGCTTCCGTTTGAGCGGAGAGCAGCAGGGCAGCGTGAACTTACATCCACCCCTCCCGAGCCCCCCAACACTGGCCCCTGTGAATTGTTCTTTACCACATATTCCTAGGTCCGCTCCCGCGTCCCTGTTCAGGATAGACCGCAGGGAGGAGGAGAGGCCAGGTGGACGCGGGACACAGCACAGGTGGTGAAAGGGCGGAGATTCTGGCTGTTTTGAAGCTGGAGCCCTGGGGACTCGCTGAGGGTCAAAGGCAAGCCAAGCCTGAGTGACAGGTGGAGTCAAGAAGGGCTTCAAAGCTTCCACGGCTGCAGGGGGTGCAGGTTTGTGGGAGCTTCGGATGTTGGGTTTGTTAGTATTTTTTAATTGTTTAAAATTGATGAATTAATTTACATGTATTCTTTGAGGGGAGGTATTGAGGTTTATTTACGTATTTGTGTTTAGAGGAGGCACGGGGGATTGAACCCGAGGCCTCGCGCATGCCGAGCACGCGCCCTACCACTTGAGCTATGCCTCCCCGCTGTGCTGCGACTATTACGGAGCCCAGTAGGCGTCCGAGTGGCGCTAGGCAGTGAGCACCCGGAGACGGAAGCCCGGGCAAGAGGGAAATGGAGGAAGCAGCAGCTTTACAAGGTATTTAAAGGCCTGTGACTGGATGAGGTCTACAACGGGGACGTGAATGAGGGGAAAGAGGTCCCCCGCCTGCCGAGGGAGCAGTGCTCCTGGCTCCCCCCGGGAGACAGCGGGGGGGCGGGGCTGCTGCTCCGGGCCGGGCTGGGGAGGGGAAGCTACCCGGGGTCAGGTGACGGGTCGCCTGTGCAGACAGGAGGGAGGACCCCCCCAGCACTCCCTCAGGAGCGCTCCTAATCCCGAATCAGTGGCAACCCGGTAACACAAGGAAGCCAGGGTGAGTCATCGGAAGGGCCTGGCCTCAGTAACGGGATAAAATGCCGCTCTGGGCCCAGCAAATGAAGCTTCAGAACAAGACCTGAAAGCATCAAATTTCTTTCCAAGTGGCTTAACTGTACCCTAGAACAGAGCTTAAAAATCTTTTTATATAGAAATAAAGTAAACTTCTCCACGTCTGGCATCCAATCAGAAATTACCTGGCACGTAAGGGAGGAAAGTACTCCAGTGAACGAAGAATACGGCCAGCCCTACCAGTCAGCAAAGGACGCTGTGCCATCGAGTCATCAGCTGCTACTGCCACCCCCTCCACACACACACACACAGTGAGCAGAGGGAACTGGATGCAGATAAGCAGGCAGCCTGGCCTCTGCAGCCACCCCCAGCCAGGTACCCTGAGGGAACTCTGGATGTGAAAGAACACAATACTGGCCCTGGATAGCCAGGTGCGTATCAAAGGAATGATTTCAATGAGCCCAGATCTTTGCACCTTCCCAGAAATAGAAAGCACTAAATTCCTTAACTTGAGATGTCTGGTTTTCTTTGATTAACAGTCATCTTTTGATGTTCCGACTACCTGGTCTTTGCTCCAAAAACTCAGATATCCTGGCTTCTCCCTTGCCACTTCGGAGCAGCCTCTCAGAGTGACCTGAGAGGCTGTCACCCCGGGCTTAAGTCCTCAGAAATGTCCACCAAATAAAAGTCTCAAGTTTTAGGTGAATTTTATTTTAGTCAGCACTGCTCATAATGAGGACAAAAGCCAATCAACAGAAACTGTTTCAGAAATTACTCAGATGACACAGGTAGTAGAAAATGACATTAAAACCATTATTAGAACATTCTCCGTAGATTCAAGGTGCTAGAGCTGAGACTGAGTATGAACATGATCTCCATATCCCCAAGGTGAACCTGCAGAGATGAAACTACACTGTGTGACATGGAAAATACACTGGCTAGGACTGACAGCAGGTTAAACCCTGCAGAAAAGATGAGTGACTTTGAAGACATGGCACTAGAAGAATATCGAAAATGAAACACAGGCAGGCAAGAAACAAACAGAGCAGCAGTTAGCCATGGGGAAAATTCAAATGGCCCAAAATATGTGTGATGGAGTCACCGAAGCAGAAAAGAGGGAGGGGCAGAAAGGATATTTGAAGAAATAATGGCTAAAAAAATTCCTAGTCTGATGAAAACTCTAAACTCACCAGCCAAAGAAGTTTAATAAAACTCGAGGACAAAACCGTGAAGGAAACCCCACCAAGGCACGTCACAGCACATCACAATCAAACTTCTAAATCAGTGACAAAGATAAAACCTTAAGAGCAGGCAGAGATAAAAAGACACATTGCACACAAAGGGATACAGAGAAGAATGGCAGCAAATTTCTTATCAGAAACAATATAAACATCATAAACAATATAAACACTGTATTCAGAAAAAAACTGTCAACTGAGAAATCTAAACTTAGCAAAACTATCATTCAAGAGCGAAGGTGAAATAGACTTTTTATATGAAATAGACTTTTAATATGAAAGCTGAAAGAATTCGTCACCAGCAAACTACAAGATCTGCTAAGGGAAGTCCTTTAGGCAAAAGGGAAATGACAGCACACAGAAATCTGAATTTACACCAGGGGCTGAGTCCTAGATATGGTAACTATGGGCATCAATACCAAAAGCTTGATCTTATTGTTTAATCTATTTAAAAGGGAATATGCTGGCAAATGTGGTTTTAAAAAAAACAACATAGCAGAATATACAGGAAAGAAATGCTGACCCGTGCCACAGCATGGCTGTACCTTGAGGACCTTATATTCAGTGAAATAATCAGTCACAGAGGGACAAATGTGAGATTCCATTCACATGAGGTGCCCAGAGGAGTCAGATTTGTAGAGACAGAAAGTAGAATGACGGTTGTCAGGGGCTGGGGGTGAGGCGGATGGAAGTTGGTGTTTCATGAGTGCAGGGTTATATTTTTTACAAGATGAGAAGAGTTCTGTGGATGGATGGTGGTGATGGTTACACAATGTGAACACAAGTGACCCTTGAACAATGTGGATTTGAACTGCATGGGTCCACTTAGACACAATTTTTAAAAATAAATATACAGTTAACCTCCGTATTCATGGATTTCACATCCACAGATTCAACCAACCGCAGATCGAAGTTTCTATCCGTGTTGTTTGAGTCCACAAATGTGGCATCTGTGGATGTGGAAACCACGCAAACAGAGGGCCGACTGCACTACACTATTCTATAAAAGGAACTTGAGCATCCATGGATTTTGGTATCCATAGGGGTTCCTGGGACCCATCCCCTATGGGTATTGAGGGACTTAATGCCTCTGAAGTGTACACTTCAAGAGGGTAAATTTTGTGTGTATTTTACCACAATTTTAAAAAGAGAGGAGATTGCCTGCTTAGAGCAAAATTAACAACAACGTCATGGGGCATATAAGACATGCGGGAGCAGAAGAGCCACTGGACAGTGCGGGGTGGGGGGAGCTGCTGCGAGGCGCCCACTCTCCATGGGATGGCGTATCACCTGCAGGCGGGTTAGAGCAGGCAGGTAGCTAGATATGAGCGGAGAAAGGGGCACACAGGGCAAACAGCAGGAAACCCTCCATCATGTAAACAACAGGGGCCCCTGGACAGAGAAAGAAAAGCAGAAACCTCTGGGCTGATAAGCGGTCACACATTTTGGGGTGACGAGAGGCCTGGAGGCCGACAAAGAAAGGTGGGAAAAGGCAGGAATCTCCAGTATCCGAATGTAACCTTTTGCTCATGGTGCCCTCATTACAATAAAATTAGCCTTGCAGATTAGAAGTACCCACCGTGCACTGACGACATGACACTTCCGATCCAGACTAAATAAGGACAAAACTCCCTCCTCCCTTTGGGAAGGTGGAGCTGGGATGAAAATCAGGGAATATGACCCCAAACCCTTCCCTCCCCAATGAATATTCTGCTGATTCATTTTTACACCCTATGTAACCAACTTGCCAAAGAAACTCAGGGCAGCCGCTCACCTGGGCCTGCCCGCGGTCCCCTTGAGTGTGCGCTGTCCATCCCTTAATAAATCCTCGCTTTACCGTCTTAATCTCCGTGTCCTGACTCTGAATTCTTTGTGATGGGACAAGAACCTAGACACCCAGCAACAGGTGGACTTTGATGAATTGAAAACCTTACTGTAAACCCCAAAACAACCACTAAAATAACCTTACAAGTGTTACTCCTAATAAGCAAAAAGGAGATAAAACAGAATCAGAAAAAAATGCCGCTGTCCACTGAAAAGGCTTAGAAGTCAGGGACATCCCAGTAGCAGAGACCACAGGTGTTCACAAACACCAAGAATGATCAAAGTGTGTACTTGAAACACACGCAGCCATGTCAGTTATACTTCAATTAAGTTGTTTAAAATAAAAGCAGAATGAGCTGCCTGGACAGGCGAGAGCTCCTGTGGTCGCTGTGTTGGTCACGGGCGTTTCTGTTACTACAGCTAACTTAGCCCGTCCTGACTAAACATTCCCTAACAACACACATGTCCAATGACAGAGGTAGTTCTGTTTGGTACTAGAAGGCAAACTGGTCCAGCGGCCGCTGAGGGCTTTTCTACCTTGCAGATGTGAGTTATACGTCACAGGTGTCACCAGGCTGGGTGTTTAACTAAGGTACCTCCTGTGCCTAGGAGTCTAGATGGATGGATGCCCAGTGCCCTTCAGCCACTGTCCTTCTGCCCCACTGGTCCCTCCAGAGACAGCACTGTCCCCACCCATGTGGTTCTCTGCCCGTCCCAGTGTGCAGGAATCTCTGTGAGTCTCGCAGCTGCTGAGGCTCCTAATTGGTCGTTAAATGTGAGGCACTGCCAGGGAGCAGAAAGGAAAACACCAGGTGCTCCCAGGTCTCACTGACCTGAGGAGGAGTGGGCGGGATCTATTCTGGAAGAAATAGATCCTCATTTCCCTTAGACAAATCTCCAACGTGCTTGGGCTTTTGGAAACCACCCTGAAGAGAAAGGAGAAAATAATTGGAGAAAATACAAATTAATTTTGCAATAAATTTTCCTTCCATACAATCAATAGTACCTCAGAATCAAAGCAGGCTTCAAGAATATTTAGGAGAAATTTATTTTCCCCCAAAGATCCAAAGTTACTGAGAAGCAAATAATCTTTCACATCATGATTCAAGGAAGTTTGGCTCCTCAAACCTCAGTTCTTGAGTATTTCCTTTTCCAGTTGTGATATGTGGCTTTATATTTACAAACTGAATGGGTTCTTTGGGTGGTTTTTCCAAAGCAAATTGTCTTTCCCAAAGGCCTATCTAAGCATTCGTTTTCCTCAGAAAAGAAAACTGTTCTCAGCTTTGAAATAGTTGCTTAATTTTTATTTCTATCACCCTATCCATGTTTCACAAATTATGAGGTCCAGTATCCATCAAGAACCCACTTATTCTTTTCTTATCCACAGTAGTTTCTGACAGGAAGAAAACAAGACGTACAGAAGAGGATCTTTATTCTGAAATAGTTCTAACCAGAGTCAGTCTGCTACACTCAGGAGTGTAAATCAAATCTGACTTGCAGAAAGCCAGACAAGAAAGCAACAACGTATCCGAGCCATTGAACAAGGGATATGCACAAAATAATCCTAGGAAATTACAGGTCTCATCGTGTTTCAGCATGGGGCCTTCTCTGTGATTTAGAAGCAAGGTTATCTATTTTCTATTAGAATCAGAGAGGAGAGTAAAATGTAGAGCCAAATAGCCATAGGGGAGGAGTGGGAAAGGCCTCAGAAAAGGTCAGATGCCAATTTGGAGGACAGAGCCAAATTGACTTGGAAAAAAATGTATTTACTGGCATTTACCCCACAGTCCAAGTCACCTGGGAGCTTAGCCAAGGCATATTTTTAGTATTCCACTATGTCTTTTGAACAAGGTTGGGTCTTTTAAGATACCACATTGCCCTGATCATGTTCCAATGGAGCAAAATCCCTACCAAAATTCTCTTCCCAGTAAACGTTTATCTTCACAAGTGCAACAGGAAATTCTGAATTCAGCTGCGCTCTTTAAGTCAAAATATTCAACCAATGACTCCTACCCTTAGAAATGCATCCGCAGCCGAACGCCAAGAGATGCTTCCTGCCCACTGGCCACATTTCCCCAAGGTGGGGGGCAGAGGGGCCGATGTCTACAGGCTTCTGTCAGGTTTCCCCAGGCACCAGCTCCGCGCCACCGGAGGGCCTGGCAGGTTCAGGGTGGAAGCTCAGTCTCCCGGCAGGTAAGCCTGCCTCCCCGCCCGCAGGGCTGGCCTCTGCCTGCACACCTGGGGCCACTGCCTTCTGGTTACACATTGACCGCGTTCCTGGGTTGGTCATTACAGCTTAAAGGAGTCCTTTCCTGGCTGAGAGCCCCAAACAATGACGACCAAGTCTTTACTGAGTCGGACCAACTTGGCAAAGGACTGTCTTCCTCCCCAGTGCAGGCACTTTGCCTCCTCTGCCCGAGAGCTGGACCCCACTGCCCCAGCCCTCCGTCACCCGCCAGCCTTTGGACCGCCCGCCCCTCCCCGGCCCTGCAACCCGGGCTGGGCCAGCCGCACCCCTCCGCCCGCCCGGGTCTCCGCACCCGCCCGCATCCCGCCACGCCCTCCTCGCGCGCCCGCTCGGGCGTCCCTGCGCCCCCTGGTCCGACCCGCCCGGCCCCAGCGCGCAAGCGCGACCACCGGCGGGGGCCGGGCCTCGGGCCCCCTCCTCTCCTCCTCCCCCTCCCCTCCCCCGCGTCCTGACCGGCGGGGGGGGGGGGCGGCGGCCGTGCGCCTGCGCGGAGCCGGCAGTCCGGCAGGGCCGCAGCCGCTGGGTGGCCGGCAGTTGCCGTGGCGACCGCGGGCCCCTCCCTCCTCGGGTCCCCTGCCCCTCGCCGTTCCGCACCGAGGCGCGGCGGACGACCCTGGCCTCCCCTGCCGCCAGCCCGGCCACAGCTGCAGCCGGTGCGCCGGCGAGAGGCGGTGCCGCTCCCAAGATGTCGCAGACGGCCATGTCCGAGACCTACGGTACGAGGGCGGGCGGGAGGGCGGGGGCCGGGGCCGGGGGATCGGGGCGCGGGGCGCGGGCGGGGCGGGGGGGCTCGGGGCGCGGGGGGCGCGGGCCGCGCTCTGTGTAGCCCGCGTACGTGATCTGCTGCTCCAAGTTTCCTCTTGATTTTTCTTTACGCCCGTACGGTTTTCCTTTCTTAGTCTGATTTCAGTAGCTCAGGGCTTGGGAAGCCAATTCGACTTTCATCTGCGATATTGTCCCCAGCGAGGGATGTGAAGGACTTAGGGCGACGCCTGCATTTCAGTGTGCTCCTCGACTGTTGCAGTTTGGAATTCTGTTCTTTGCACTGGGATTACAGACGAGCAGTTATCGATAGGCGGTTTAACCCATTTCTTCCTCCGGAGACCTTTCCAGGTTGCATTATGGCTGTTTTCAAACATGGCTTTTTAAGATCATAAACACCTGGGAAGCAAAGCCCGGGCTGCTTAACCTTTGCTTCCTCTGTAGCACCCACACCGGGAGGTGCTCCACAGAGATTTTTTTTTTTTGAATAAACGAAAAAGCCTCCCCAATTCATAAACTGTGTGTTTTGTTTTTGCTTTAGTCCTACATGGTAAAAAAAAAAAAATAAACAATACAGTACACCTCTGCTCTGTCTCAGGGTGGAGGAGGTGTTTGCCAGTCTGGAATCACCCTTTCAGATGTGTGCAGTCTCTGATTAGGTCTGATTTGGATTTTTCCAGTCCCAAGGGGAGGCTCAAGTTCAAAACTGTGTACTTCTTGTCAGATCAGTCATGTCTCCGTTTGTCCTGGCGTGCTGCTCCTTGCCGGTCAACAGAGAGGTGTGAATGGCTTTCTGGGCCGGCATGGTGCTCTGACAAGTCGGGGTATACGACAGGCACTGCTCTGGATGGACTCAGGGAGCTTACAGTCCGGTGGGGGATACAGTGTTAATCCAGTTACGACAGTAATGACTGATTAAAAACCCAGGCAGAGTTCTGAAGGAATGTGGTCTCTGAAGGTATGTTGGAAAGAAACCTGACCCAGACCTGGCCTGGGGAGGCATTAACCAGTCAGCACCTGCCCAGGCCCTGAGGAGTTCAGAGTTCCTTTCTTGGAAGGGGAGTGTGGTTTAGACCCACAGCCCCTGGGAGAGGGTCCTTCTCCTCAGAGGGGCGCATTTGCTCCACCTTCAGCCATTCCTGGGTCTGGTACCTGCCTCTTGGTGACCCTGGGAACAGGACACCTGTTCCTGGAACGCTTAGGAAACCCTACAAAAAGTCCCTGGCCTGTAAGGGTCAGCGCTGTCAGAGCTAAAGCTATAGCGGGTTGCATCCACGTGCTCTCTCTCTGTGGAGACCACAGTCAGATTTTGTAAAGAAAACCCATTTCTCCAGCAGATTTTCACTCTGCTTTTGCTTTTTCTTTATTTTCAATAGCTCCTTACCCCATGCTTTTTTTTTTTTTTTTTTTTTTTCTCTGACCCGGATCAGGAGCACAAGGAGAGGTGGAAAGTTCAAGTAAGAAACCAAGCCTTGGGGCTGGGGAGGTAGAGCTCAGTGGTAGGGCACATACTTAGCATGCACGAGGTCCTGGGTTCAATCCCCAGTCCCTCCAGCAAAAATAATGATAAATAAACAGATAAACCTACTTACCTCCTCCTCCCCCACCATTTTTTGAAAGAAACCAAGTAGGGTTTCTAAATTAGTGAGAAGGACTGGAAAACAGAGCTTTTATGTTTCTTTTGTCTTATATGAAACGATAGCCTTGATGCAATATGGCATCTCCACTTCAGATGGAGTTCACGGAGCATCATGGATTGACTGATTCAATTCTGTTCCTCAGACTTTGGCCTTTAGTATGCTTATTTCATGATACCTTCCAAATATATTTTTACCTTTTACTAACTGAATTTAATCCTTTCCTCTAATAGAGGAAATTAAACAGAATTAGTAAAAAAAATTAGTTTTAGAAAGAGCAAGTGTGGTACTTTGAAAGTGCCAACCCAAAATAAGTCACCCCAAACCAAGTCCTAAGCTGTCACCTTCACTTACCATTGACATATTTGCACAATATTGTTTCCACAAAGTAAAACAGTCCAGTTCCCTCCTCCTGGGCGTTTGCCTGTTAGTAGCTGGTGAAGGAATGTTTGCCTAATCTTTAAACTCCTTTGTGCCCTGTGCTTATGTTCTCTCTTCCGGAAAAGGAGTCTCTGTAGCTTGACAGGGACATGATGAAAAATAAAGAACCAATGTTGACAGTGTACTGTAACGTGCTGGATCAACACTGCTTTTCAGCATTTAAAGCAGTATTTCACCTTCCATTGACTGATTAGTGTTCCACATTTTGCTGCTCTGAAACCGTGAGCCATGTGAATACTGTATGTTATGTAATACTTTATATAATATTGTAATACAAAAAGTGAAATCTTGAACATATAGGTTCCTGATTGAAAATCGTCAGTCCGAATATCCCTAAACTGAAACAGTGTTTCCCAAATCTTGTTTGATTCAGAACTTTCTCAAAGCCCCGGCCAGTTAGAATGGCTTGGGGCTTCCCGAGGGGCTCCAGCCATCTGAGACTTGGGAGATCACAGATTGGCCCTAAAGAATTTGTGATTACAAGATGTGAGAGAGAAAACTAACAAATCAAGTAGGTGATAGCAAGCAGGGACGTTCAGAAAAGAGCTAAAAAGTATAAGTGATGTAGAAGATGCTGGCAGTTGAAGAGTGAGGAAAAATCTCAGACAAATCTCTGTGCCCATTGGAATCGATGCCTTCTACAGTGACAGCAGTTTATGAAGTAAGAACACAAATTGTAGCTTTGATTACAATATACTCTTAATATTTTTATTTTGTGCTTTATTTTGAAAGTATCATAGCGCTTACCACATCATTTTGAGAACTATCAGGATATTTTCTTTTAAAAATGTATCACTGTAGGCTGCTGGGGGTTGAGTTGTGTCCTCCAAAAGGTACATTCAGGTCTAACCCCACGTAACCTGTGGATGTGACCTTATTTGGAAATAGGGCCTTTACAGATGTAATCACATTAAGATGAAGTCATATTGGATTAGGGTGAGCTCTCATTCAGTGGGGTCCTTATAAGATGAGAGATATTTGGACTTAGACACACGCAGGGAAAGTGAAATGTGAAGACAGGCTGAGGTTGAAGTAATGTAGCTGCAAGCCAGGGGTCACCAAGGATGACTGACAGCCGCCAGAAGCTAGGAAGAGGCAAGGAGGGGTCCTTCCCTGGAGTCTTCAGAGAACATGGCCCTGCTGACACCTTGACTTTGGACTTCTAGCCTAGATCCGTTGAGACAATAAATTTCTTTTTTAAGCCACCCGGTTTGTGGTATTTCGTTACAGCAGTCATAGGAAACTAATGTGTAAGCTTCTGTAGTCAAAATATGATTCAGGGAGAAATGGAGGCTTGGTAAGGCAAGGTGGAGTGAGGAGGGTATTCCAGGCAAAGGAGATGACATCTTCAGAGTCACCTGGTTCCAGTAAAGTGTAAAAACCTTGCTGTTAGGGAGTCACCTAAAGTGCCATTACTTAATTTCTTTGGACAGGGCATGTAAAAAACATCAGCAAAGGAAGCATACCGTATCAGAATAAAGGACATTTCTCTGGGTTGAATGAATGTGTCGTTTTAAATGATTGTACTCGTTTTTTTCCCATTCATTGAAAATTGGTGAAACAAGGACCAAAGTTTGGGGAACACTACAACTGTGCTTCTCCAGTGACTGTGCCCCGAGCCCCCTGGCGTGCAGATTCCGGTTCAGCACGGTCGGTTCCGCACCCGACCAGCTCCCAGGCCATGTGGGTGCTATTGTTCCAGGGACCACGATTGCATTCAAGACACTATACGTGGGGGGAGGATACAGCTCAGTGGTAGAGCACATGCTCAGCACACACAAGGTCCTGGGTTCAATCCCTAGTCCCTCCTCTAAATAAATAAGCAAAACCCAGTTACCTCCGCCTCCAAAAACAAATAAACAACAACAAAACAACAGCAACAACAAGAAAGACACTATACTATATTAATGCCTCCATGCCATAGAACTAGGAAAACGTTGTTCTTTGGAAAATCAAAAGTTTATGATCATTTCTCTTGAGCATTTGAACTACAAAGCCTTCCAGTCCTTGCCTGTCACTTGCCTTTCTCTGAAGTCTCCTAAATATGTTAGTCATGTCAGTTCCTCAAGATAAATATCTTGTCTTCAGCTTCCTCACTATTCGTTTTGGATGGCCTAGGGGTATCCTAATATATGTCCCAAACCTAGCTGATTACCCACTGCTGCTTTCTGATCTCCTGTTGTTCTCATGTGCCCATTGCCTGAGAGAGGATCTCTTTTCTAGTGAAGTATAGTTGATTTACAATGTTGCGTTAGTTTCAAATGTACAACAAAGTGATTCAATTATACACATATATATACTCCCTCAGATTCTTTTCCATGATAGGTTATTACAAGATATTGACTACAGTTCCCTGTGCTATATGGTAGGGCCTTGTTGTTTGTCTATTTTACGTATAGTAGTATGTGTATGTTAATCCCAAACTCCCAATTTATGCCTTCTCCCCTCCCTTTTCCCCTTTGGTAACCGTAGTCTGTTTTCTACGTCTGTGAGTCTGTTTCTGGTTTGTAAATAGGTTCATTTGTGTCATTTTTTTTTTAAAGATTCCACATATAAGAGATATCGTATCTTTACTCTGAATATTTCTTTGGAGTGAGAAGGGAGCTGCTGCTGTTTCTCTCATTTCTTCTCTTAAACCATCCTTTAGAGATTAGTCAGACTGATGTAATTAGGGTTTATTTCCCATTCTAATAACTCCATTAGAATATTTGCCAGTAAAAATAATTTGAGGGAAAACCTTTGGCTCTTCTGCATCCTGTAACTTGCCTTTGGACGTCACTGCTTTCTCTGCCAGCCTAATCTTGGGAACAGACTGAATTCCGTTTGTCTGAAGAACACTTGACTTCTGCTTCTCTGCAGCTGTGAATATGGATCAAAAGCTAGAATGACGTGCAGGGTATTATCATTTAAAGGCTGGGTAAAGTAAGGCAGATGTAAAGGGTAGCTCACTGCAACGCAACACGTCAGTCAAATTAACGCTGTCTGCAAATCACCTTCCCTTGTAATCCCTGCTAAGCTTTCTAAGCAAACGTAAGTTCATGTTGAGAGAGATTTGGCCAATATAAATAAATCCCTGATAGTGCCGATATGATACGTGGAGGACTCATCCTTTGTTATTCTGCCACAGCCAAATGCAACCCTCCTCGACTCAGATTGGTGAATGCTTGTATGACAACACTTAGTAATCTTTGTCTTTTAATACTTTCTTTCTCATGGGCTGTGTTTCTGGCATTTAAGAAGTCTTAAAAAGCAGCTGATGATAGTTAGATATGGGGGAGGATACTATTCATAAAGTGCTAATAAATTATGAATAAGAGGATGAGGTGGGGGAGGATATAGCTC
Source organism: Camelus dromedarius (assembly GCF_036321535.1). Classification (NCBI taxonomy): domain Eukaryota; kingdom Metazoa; phylum Chordata; class Mammalia; order Artiodactyla; family Camelidae; genus Camelus; species Camelus dromedarius. The sequence continues at coordinate 5,080,122 of NC_087443.1, forward strand.
AAATGGTAGAACGTCTGCTTTAGCATGCACAAGGTCCTGGGTTCAATCTCCAGTCAATCCTCCAAAAAAATAAATAAATAAATAAACCTAATTACCACTCCCTAACAAAAAAAAAATATGAAAACGAATATATGTATGTGTATGCAAGACTGGGACATAGTGCTGCACACCAGAAACTGACACACAGTAAGTGACTGTACTTCAATAAAAAATGAAAATAAAAAAGAGGGTATATTTTAGAGGGAGGTTTATCATTTTTCAAATATGAATGTTTAATCTTCCAGAAAAGAAACTGGGAACTTAAAAACACAGCCTCTCTCCCTCTTTTGTTGTAATTAAAAATATTATGTAATTAAGACTATTACTAAGGTGTGCTCACTCAGTTACAGTACTGTGGCTTTAGTTCACTTGCTTACACTGGTTATTACAGGAGTCCTCATAAAATAAACACCCCATCTTTGCTGCAGGGACTTGGCAGATCTGTTTTGCACTTCAGTCAACTCCCGATTGTGACAAAGCACATCTCTTTCAAGCCTAGACCGCAAGCTCTTTGAAAGCAGGGGACCGCTCACGTGGCTTCCCGACCCGTTCCTGACTACAGCCATCAGGGAGTGCTGGGCAAGCCTTTGGTCTGATTCTGCTTGGGAGGGGGTGTATTATCCTCTCAGTTACAGAATATGAAGCAAAAAGCCAGGATGAAAAGGACACCCAACTTGAGGATGTACTTTAATTCTTGTCTTTATGGTAGAAGTCGAACAGTTTTTTATATTGTGTGTTATATAAATGCAAATCTAATGAACACCTCTCCACAGACTGTGCTGTCTGAACTAAAGCGGTCACATGAGCGTCCTTTATGAAAATGGACAGCCCTCTGAGAAGTCACATCTGAGACCAGCCCCCAGCGCAGGGCAGAGGTGCCTTTGCTCCGCTCCGGGGGCTGCAGCCCTTGACCGCTGCCTGGTTGAATGTAGCTCTGTACCTACCGAGAGAGCTGGTTGATGGAAGCTGGTCGGTCTGGGGGTACAAGAGCCCAGAGGCGAGTGTGCCCGTCAGGCACTTTGGGGAGCTGAGCGCCCTGCCCTGGGGGCAGACATCAGGCAACCTGAATCTGCTTACCAAACATTCAGATGCCCAGTAGTTATTGGTAGTTATTAAGTAAATATTTGTTGAATGAGCTCTTCTAGTTCTAAATCCATGTTTACTAAACCACCTTCTGACTATAAACTGACTCTATGTGACCAAAAATAAAATATTTTTAAAATTATGCTTCAAGGAGATTTCTGTTTGATAGATACTACATGGTTAGTTCTTGCGGTCATTTTATCAGGTGGAGGGTTTCCAGCTGCAGGTGACAGGAAACCCAACTCAAATGCTGTGGGGGAGGGCAGAGCTCAGTGGTGAGCGTGTGCTAGGCATGCACAAGGTCCTGGCTTCAATCCCCAGTACCCTCTCCAAAAATGAATGAGTAAGTAAACCTAATTACCTCTGACCCCCCAGTTTTTTTTTAATTCCGCCCACCGTAGGGGATAGCTGTAGACGAGGTTCCAGGGCTCGTTGGTGCAGAAGCTCAGCTGTGCCAGCAGGGACCTGAGGTCTTCCCGCCTCTCTCCTCTGGCAGCATTAGCCTCATCCCTCACCCTCTCCGAGTCATAAAACAGCTACTGTTTGTCAGCTGGGTGCCCTTCCTTGTTTATGAAATAAAGTCCTCCCTCCCCGTCTGTTCGGGCCGTGTTAGGTCAGATGCCCGCCCTGGGGCAGTTACGGGCCGGAGGAATGCCTCGCACTGATTAGGCCGATCCTGTGTTTCTTTCTGATCCAGGGAGGAGGGGGCTGGGAATGACCATAATTGGTTTACAGTAACCAGCACCTGTCCCGGAGCGCCGGGGGTCATGTCCCCCTAGATACTTAGGCCTCTTGGGAGAATGGCTGTTGGGCAGACAACTTCTGCAATAACATCTCCTCTAGTCTCCAAAAATGTCGGCCGCACTGCGGTTTGAACGTGTCAGCACCAGCTGGTGGTCTTCCTGGAGTAGGTGACGGACTTCGGCGGTCCTCCTCACCCCCTCCTGCAGCGAGGACGCGGTCAGCGCGGCACAGCTGCGGGCTCTCCGCCTCGGGCACGTACCGGTTAGAGTCCCTCGTCTTCTCGGAAAGATCAAAATCTCTCTTGTTATCTTGCAGACACAGTATACTTGCATTTGATCTTAGCTCTTACTGTCTTGTGAATCTGATAAAAAATATTGGGTGCTTTGAAGACTGCCATTCACAGAACCGCTTTGACCGCGATGCTGCTTTGGAGGGAAAATGGAAGCTGGTTATTTGGTGACCATTGCTCTTTCCCCACTTTTCATAAGTTAGCACCTTGAGTAGTTTTGTCATGAGTATGTACGTAAACTAGGATGCTCTACCTGTATGAGAACGAAGCCCTTATTTTGGATTCCCTTTTAATATTAAAATGCAGAGACCTTAGTCTAGATGTTGACTGATCAAACGTTATTGGTAAAATTGATATTAAAACCAGTTCCTTTAATTGTTCACAACTGTGAAAGCATGAGCTAAAAGTGACCCATCTCTGTATTTCTTCCGGTATGCATTATTGAGTAATAAAGTTAATTTTCCCTCGTTGAGCAGGGTTATTTCATGTGACTAAAGGAGCTTTCAGATCAGTATCTCTGAGTAAGAGTCTTCTGATATTTACCTATTATTCTGTTTCCGTTGTACCTGGAAATCTTCCCTTATTGAGAAACCATTGGTGTGTTGGCCTGAATTACAATGCTAATCTCTCGGTAGAGGGGGAAGTTAGAATAATCCACACTAAGTACTTGGCACCATGTTGTCCCCACAAGAGCCCCCCACTCCCCTTTTCAGGCCATGAGCTGCTCCCTCTCCGGGTGTGACACCCGCCGCCTCTCCGTCCACCTCTTCCTCCTCCTTCAGCTGCACACGCTCTGCAGATCCTGACCCCGGCCTCCCAGCCGCCCGCCTTGCCTGCCGCTGTGCAGACAAAGCTCCCTTTAGATGGCGGTCGCTGTGGATTCCTGGTCTCTGCGGCACACAGTAATACTTAGCAGTCCTTTTTCCTATCCTGGCCATCTCACTTTTTCTCCATGTCTGCTGTTTTATACTTTCACTAATCTCTTCAAGCCTTTTGTCTCACCTCCAGGACATGCCCCTTCCTCCCCTCCCCTTCTCCAACCTGTATTTACCTCCAGGCTTAACCTTAACCCTTTTCCTGTTGTCTCAGAAGAAATGATAGCGGATACAAGGACCCTGAAATTAGGAAGAGGCCCACCAAAGTGTGGGTCCTTGCCGCCAGATGTGAAAGGGCTCACAGCAGAGGCAGAGGGACAAAGTGAATGACTGCTTTATTGCTTCAGAAGAGGAAAAGGAAAGAAAACGTTGGAGCAGGGAAGAGGAAAGCGCTGGAGCGGGGAGCCGGCAGCCGAGATGGCCCGTCGAGACAGCTCCAGGCTGGGCCATGTGGACTTTCATGGGAGGCTTCTGTCCTCATGTCTTCCTTCTGGGTGTGATGGAGCCAATTGCCCTGTCTTCCATGCTTGTATGGGCTTTTCCTGTTGCTGTCATGGCGCTGGTGGGTGTGTCGTTTAGCAGCTCATACACTGCAGTGTGCTTGAGGCTCCACTGGAAGTCAGATCCTCTGCCATCTTGGGCTCAGTTGGTTCTAACCAGTTCTTGTTTCTTCTCTTTGCAGCAGCTTCCTGAGACTTAGATAAGAGTAATTGGTTTCTATTCAAAGGAGGGGTAGGGGTATAATCCTGGGGACAGCAGCCTTGGTAACAAAAAAGAAAGTTACTTTGCATCAGCATGCTGGCAATCTGGTGGACCCAGTGTCTCCCCTGCCCTCTCCAAAAAACCATCTCCAAAGATTCTGCCCAGCCAGAAACAAGAAGCAGGGGTTGGGGGCCAGAGAGGGGTGGGGCCTTAAGGAGGACCTGGACCTTGCCCCAAGGCTGCACTGCTCCTCCCCTGTCTCTGCACTCCCTCCCTTCCCAGATTAGCTCCTGTTTGAGTCTGCCCTTCGGAACTCAGGGAAGATGAAGGAGGCGGAATGAAGCCTATTTCCTACAAACAGGAAACAGGGAACACAGAACGATCTGTACCAGGGAGGACCCCTCGGGGTCCCGCTCAGTATGAGAAAGGAGGTCTCTCTTCGTTTCTGAGACTAAGGTCTACCTTCCGCCTCAGACCTCATCTCTCAAGTCTCAGAAACTCCTGTCCCCAAGCATCCCTTTCTTTTTCTGCTGGTACCTTCCTGTCTGCTGGCCGTCCGCACCACACCCTCCGTTCCGGCCCCATCTCCTTCCATCACAGCCAGGGTCCTGCTGAGAGTCGGCAGTGCTTTTTACCTGCGGCGTGTCACTTCCTCAGCTCTTGGGCTGACCGCTCTCGGCCCCCCTCGCGTGGACCTGGTTGTACTCGGGGCGCCAATGGGTGCAGCCAAGGCCTTTGCAGCCTCTGTAACTTAACCGCTCTTCACAGCCAGCCCTTATAGGAACTGCTTCCCGATCTCCCCCGTGGGTCACAGGTGTTTGATCTTTCATCTCTCTGGATCTGCGCTCAGTATCTTGTCACAAAATGGACATGTCCTCAGAACCCTCAGTATTTCTTATCTCAGTTAGCAGTGTCACGAAGGAGCTGCTTCCCTAAGCCAGAAACCAAGGAACCTTCTCAGATGGCTCCACTGTCCCTGCACCGTTTCTGCCAGGAAGTGAACTGCGTGGAATGAATCCTGCAGTCAAGGCCATCTGCCTTTGCTCCTTCTCTGACCTTTGGGAATCTTGTGGGAGAAGCTACAAAGGCAAAGGTCATCTGGTGTACTCCCTCGGACTGAGCTTCCCTCAAGGCTGAAGGTCATCGCTGACTGTCAGTTGTTGAGCAAACATACTGTGCTCTTCAACGCACTTTCTGGCCGGGTTCCCACTGTCGGCGGTTGTCGTTGTGGCTGGAGCTCAGTCTGACTTTAGCACATGCCACCACTCAGCTGGGGTCTGGGAAACTCAGCGTGGCTTGAAATGAGTGTGAAAACAAGTCAGTAAGTTTCAAATGAGGTTTCTCCCCTGGAGTTAATGCTTCGGCTTTGTGTTACCTATTTCAATGGAAGCCATTTTTTCCAGACCTATATTTTTTGTCTGTATTCCTGAATGGCTGACTTTTGCCCAAGACTGATTTCTAATTATTTGATACCATTTCTTTTGTCTCATTTAACATTTCTCATGCAGAATGAAAAATAGCGTAGTAGCGTGTAGCTGGTTTAGATTTTCTATTTGGGGATATGCTCTTTCCCCCGCCCTGAAGCTGCATTCCTTCCGAGGACACCCTCGTCAGGTGAATGTAATTATCATAATTTGGTTGCAAAAAATTTCTTGGTGATTTTGAGCAAATTAACATCCGCTATAATGAAACAACATCAAAACCAATTAAAGTAGACACAATTGTTTAAGTAGTTCATACTTAAACTATCTTATACAACCTAGCAATGTATCTTGCACAGCCCTCCATTCATTGCTCTGTCGTATGACTGTGTACCTGCTCCTCTGAAGACTTTTTGTAGCTGTTAAGCACTGTACACGTGACATATATACATGATGTGCAATGTGTATGTCATTTCAACTTCAAGAAAGGAAAGAGAAAAAGAAAGAAAAAATCCCACAGATTTTAAAAACAAAATAAGTCAGTATAACTGGTGCATTTTGTACCGGAATCACAGATGTGGGCGTGGTGTGTGAGAGCCTCACTGCTGTAAAAAACCAGCGAGCCTCACACCCCGAGGAGAGAACGTCAGGTTTTGTAGATCCGTCTCCTGGCTCTCGGTTCCAAGGAGGGCTGTGAAATCCAAATTCCCTCATCAGCAGGAGGAGTTTAACTGAACCTCTTCATAAAGTTGGATCCTTGTCACCTACGGGGAATGTGATTGCCCACTGGGGTGCTTGGTTTTATTTGTGTCAGCCAAGCTCAGATATTTCCAGACAGAAAAATACCAGGATGCACAGCCTGGTGCCTCACCTGCTGCTCCTTCCTTCTGGGTACCGTTTCCCCCTTGAAGCACATCCTTTGGTAATCCTTTCTGTTTGAATGTGTGTAGTAAACTTACAGTCATTGTCTGATAACATCACCTATTCTTCTAATTTTTGTAAAACTTTCTGAGATCATCATGGATTCACAGGAAGTTTTAAGAACAGAGATCTCATGTGCCCTTTACTCTGTTTTCCCCAGTGGTCACACTGCAGAACTGTCATGACATCACAACCAGGATACTGATGCTGCCCCGGCTACTGACACAGATCACTTCTATCAGCACAAAGATCTCTCCTGTGCCCTTTTGGAGACACATACTCTTCCTCCCTGCTCCCCCCACCTCCTTAGCCCCGGGCAACCACTGATCTGTTCATCATTTCTGTAATTCCTTTGTTTCAGGAGTGTTCTGTAAATGGCCTCACGCAGTGCGTAATCTTTCAGGATTGACTTTTCCACGCAGCGTGATTCTCTGCAGAGCCATCTGGCTTACTGCTTGTATCAGCAGTTCACTCCCTACTCACTTATTGCCGAGTATTATCATTCTTTGGTATGAACGTACTCATTTGTTTAACCAGTCACCTGTTGCAGAACATCTGGGTGGTTTGCAGTTCGGGGCTATGACAAATAAAGCTACTGCAGACGTTCATGGGCAGGGTTTTGTGTGATCGTTAAGTCTTCAGTTTTCTGGGATAAACGCCTAGGGGTGCAGTTGCTCAGTCATGGTGGTTGCATGTTTAGTTTTTTTTGAGAAACTGTCAATTTTCCAGATTAGCTATACCATGTTATATTTCTACCAGCAGTGTAGGAGTGATCTAATTTCTGTGCATCCTCGCCAGGATTTGGTGTTGTCACTACTTTTTATTTTAGCCTTTCTGATAGGTGTGTAGTGACACCTCATTATGGTTTTAAATTACATTTCCCTAATTTATTGGCTAACATTTTTTTTAGTTGGCTAACGATCTTAAACATATTTTCACATGCTCATTTGCCACATGTGTTATCTTTTTCAGTGAAATGTCTCTTCATGTCTTATGCCCATTTTCTACTTGGGTTGTTTGATTTTGTAATTAATTTTTTTGTTGAATTACAGTTGATTTACAATATTTTGTTAGTTTCAGTTGTATAGCAAAGTGATTCAGTTATATATATATTTCAGATTATTTTCCAGTGTAGGTTATTACATGATATTGAATATAGTTCCCTGTGCTTTACAGTAAATCCTTGTTGCTTTTCTATTTTACATATAGTAGTTTATATCTACTAATTCCATACTCCTAATTTATCCCTCCCCCTCTCCGTTTCCCCTTTGGTAAACATAAGTTTGTTTCCTATGTCTGTGAGTCTGTTTCTGTTTGGTATATACATTCATTATATAATTTTTTAGATTCCATATATAAGTGATATCACATAATATTTGTGTTTCTCCATCTGACTTAATATTCTCTATGTTGCTGCAGTGGCATTATTTCATTCTTTTTTATGGCTGAGTAATATTCCTCTGTGTGTGTGTGTGTGTGTGTGTGTGTGTGTGTGTGTGTGTGTGTGTATCCCACATCTTCTTAATCCAGTCATCTATTGATGGGCACTTGGGTTATTTCCATGTCTGGGCTCTTGTAAATAGTGCTGCTGTGAACATTGGGATGCATGTGTCTTTTCAAATTAGAGGCTTTTTTCATCTTTTCTGTATATATGCCCAGGATTGGGATGGTTGGATCATATCATAGCCCTATTTTTAGTTTTTTGAGGAACCTCCATACTCTTCTCCATAGTGGCTGCACTAATTTACATTCCCACCAGCAGTGTAAGAGGGTTCCCTTTTCTCCACACCCTCTCCAGCATTTGTTATTTGTAGACTTTTTTGATGATGGCCATTCTGACCAGTGTCAGGTGGTACCTCACTGTGGTTCTGATTTGCATTTTCCTGATGATCAGTGATGCTGAGCATCTTTTTGTGTGCCTGTGGGCCATCTGTATGTCTTCTTTGGAGAAATGTCTATTTAGGTCTTCTGCCTATTTTTGATTATGTTGTTTGCTTTCTTGTTATTGAGTTGTATGAGCTGTTTGTGCATTTTGGAAATTAAGCCCTTGTTGGTCACATCATTTGCAAATATTTTCTCCCATTCCATAGGTTGTCTCTTCATTTTGTTGATGGTTCCCTTTGCTGTGCAAAAGCTTTAAGATTGATTAGGTCCCATTTGTTTGTTTTTATTTCTCTGCCTGGGGAGACTGCTCTAAGGGAATATTGCTGTCATTTGTGTCAGAGAGTGTTTTATCTATGTTCTCTTCTAGGAGATTTATGGTGTCATGTCGTGTGGTTTTGATTTGCATTTTCCTGATGAGCAGTGATGCTGAGCATCTTTTCATGTGCCTGTTGGCCATTTGCAGGTCTTCAAACCATTCTGAGTTTATTTTTGTATGTGGTGGGAAGGCGTCTAATTTCATTGATTTACTTGTAGCTGTCCAGCTCTTCCAACCCTACTTGTTCAAGAGACTGTCTTTTCTCCATTGTATATTCTTGCCTCCCTTGTCATAGATTGATTGACTGTAGGTTTATTTCTAGTCCACTGATCGATATGTCTGTTTTTGTGCCAATACCATGCTCTTTTGATTACTATAGCTTTATAGTATAGTCTGAAGTCTGGGAGGGTCATGTCTCCAGCTTTGTTCTTTTTCCTCGGGATTGCTTTGGCAATTCTGCGTCTTTTGTGGTTCCATATAAATTTTAGGATAATTGTTCTAGTTCTGTGAAAAATGTCCTAAGTAATTTGATAGAGATTGCATTAATCTGTAGATTGGATAGTATGGTCGTTTTAACAATATTAATTCTTCCAGTCCAAGAGCATGAGATATCTTTCCATTTCTTGTTATCACCTTCAATTTCCTTTCCAATTTTTTGTGTTTTTCAGTGTATAGGTCTTTCACCTCTTTGGTTAAGTTTATACCTTGGTATTTTTTTGGATGCAATTTTAAGTGGGATTTGTTTTTTAACTTTCTGATATTTCATTATTATTGTGAAGAAATGCAACAGATTTCTGTATGTTAATCTTGTATCCTGCTACCTTGTTGAATTCATTTATTTGTTCTAGAAATGGGTTGTTTAATTTTTTTTTACTGTGTTTTGAGAGGTTTTTTTTAAAATTAATTTATATATATTCTAGATGCTAGTCCTACATTGGATATTTTGCAGATTTTTCACTCAGTCTGTAGCTTGTCTTTTCATTCTCTTAACAAAGTTTTCTATAAAGCAAATGTTTTCTATTTTGATGAAGTCCAATTTATCAATTTTTCCTTTTATAGATTTTGGGGGTGGGGGGCATCCAATCCAGTCTCAGACCTCTTTACTTTGTCCTGAGGATCTTCTCCTATTTTTCCTAAAAGTTTTATATTAATGTTGTACCTTTTAAGTCTGTGGTCTATTTTCAGTTAATTCTGCATAAGATATGAGGCTTAGGTCAAGGCCCTTTTTCTTCCCCCTTGTGGATGTCCAGTTGCTTCAGCACCATTTGTTGAAAAGGCTAACTTTCTTCTATTAAATGGTTTTTGCACCTTCAAAAGCAGCTGGACATATTAATGTGGGTCTGTTTCTTAGTTCTCTGTGCTGTTCCGTTGATGAATGTGTCTCTCCCCCTGCTCACCCCTCACAGTTGTGATTACTGTGTCAGATGAAGTGATTCCTTCCACTGTTTCTTTTTCAAAGTTGTTTTTGCTATGCTAGTTCCTTTGTCTTTCCATATAAATTTTAGAATCATCTTATCTGTATCTACCAAAAAGTCTCTTGCTAGAAATAGGAAATTTTCTTAAACATAGGCATCAATTTGGAGAGAATTAGCATCTTTGCTTTGTCCAGTCTTTAATCTATGGACACAGTGTGTCTTTCTATTTATTTAGAGGGTTTTTTTTTGTTTCTTTCATCAGCATTATGTCGTTTTTAGCATAGAAATCCTTCCCATGTTTTGTTAGATTTATGCCATTTTTTTCAGTGATTATAAGTGGTATTATATTTTAAATCTTGATGCTGATGTGTTTGTTGTTAGTATATAGAAATACGATTGATTTTTATATCCTACAGTCTTGACCTTGCTTAACTCACTTACCAGTGATAGGAGGTTTTATTTTTTTTTTAAGAGTCCTTCAATTTTTCTTTGTAGACAATCATTATCTGCCAATAGGAACAATTTTATTTCTTCCTTTTTGATCTGTGTACCTTTGTTTCCTTACTTTGTATGCCTTACTCTTATTTAATATCAAACAGGGATATTAAATAAGAGTGGTGGGATACGATCCAGCAATCCCATTCCTGGGCACATATCTGGAGGGAACTCTAATTCAGAAAGATACATGCACCCCAGTGTTCACAGCAGCACTGTATACAACAGCCAAGACATGGAGACAACCTAAATGTCCATCGATAGATGACTGGATAAAGAAGTTGCCTATATTTATACAATGGTACTCAGCAATAAAAAAGAATAAAATAATGCCATTTACAGTGACATGGATGGATCTGGAGATTGTCATTCTAAGTGAAGTAAGCCAGAAAGAGAAAGAAATATACCATATGGTATCACTCATATGGGGAATCTAAAAAAAGAGGAAAAAAAGAAAGAAAAAGGATACTAATGAATTCCTCTACAAAACAGAAACAGACTCACAGACATAGTAAATGATCTTATGGTTACTGGGGTGGGGAAGGGGTTGGGAAGGCATAAATTTGGGGGGTTGAGATTTGCACATGTTAACCACTATATATAAAAACAGATTTAAAAGAAAAACAGAGTGGTGAGAGCAGATAGTCTTACTTTGTTTCTGGTCTTAGGGAGAAAGCAGTCTTTTCACCATTCAGTGTAAGGTTAGCTGTAGAAATTTCTAAATGATCATTATCAAGTTGAGGAAGTTCCTTTCTGGTTTTTTGTTTCTGTTTTTGAGAGTTTTTATCATGAATGAGTGTTGATTTCTGTGAAATGCTTCTTCTGCATCAGTTGATAGGACCATGTGATTTTTCTTTTTAGCCTGTCAATAGAGTAATTGCATTGATTGATTTTTCAGATATTGAACCAGCCTTTCATCTCTGAAACAAAGCCCACTTGGTCATAGTGTCTAATTTATATGTATATATAAAACTGAATTCTGTTTGCTAATATTTTGTTAAGTGTTCATGAGAGATACTGTTCTGTGGTTGGTGTTGCTTTAATACTGTCCTTTTCTGGCTTTGGTATCAGGGAAATACTAACTTCAGAAAATGACTAGGGAAGGGTTCCCTCCTTTTCAGTTTTCTCAAAGACGTGGTATAGAATTGGTGTTGGTTCTTTCTTAAATGTCTGTAGAATTCTCTAGTAAAACCATCCTGGCCTGAACGTTTCTTTTGTGTGAGTTTTAGAATTACAAATTCAGTTTCCTTTATAGTTATAGGACTATTTAAGCGATCTGTTTTATGCTGGGTGAGTTGTAGGACTTTGCGTTTTCAAAAAATGGGTCCATCTCTTGTAAGTTGTCAAATTAAAGTGTGTGGAGCTGTTCTTCCTCCTCCTTTGTCATCCTGTTGGGTCTGTAGTGCTGCACCTTGACATTGGCTATTTGTGTCCTCACTTGCTGTCTTTTTTTTTTTTTTTTTTTTCCGGTCAGTGTTTGTTACATCGCTGAGTTAACAGTGGCCCCTGCACATTGGCGCCTCTGTGGTTTTCTTCTCCCCAACAAGCTGAGACGTTAGTTCAAAGCCTGCCAGCGCCAGATTCAAATTCTTACATACTCAGTTGCTTTAAATACGGCCCAGAGAAGCACATCATCATTTTTAGCCATAAGTGGCTGCCTGCTTTGAATACCCGGTGAAGCCGCGCTCACCGTCTGCTCACCTCTGATCAGGCAAGCTCTGGGGCTGTCACAGACCTCCAGCAGATGCTGCCGAGCGACGTCACCTGGACACGTTAAGCCCCCTTGGAGGGGGTGCTCTTCTCCCCAGGTGTCCCCTTGCCCTGTTGCCCGCCGGGCACCTTGTCGGCAAGGCCTCCTGCCGTGAGGGACTCCCCTCCCACGCAGCCTGTCTAAGTTGTCACGGTGCTACCCGGACGAAGGTAGGTGTGTGCCGTGACCGTCTCAAGGTCATGCCCTTTTCCTTGATCAGCCCCCACATCCTTCAACTCACCAGTTTTGCTAGAGTTTGTCAATTTTATTGATCTTTTCAAGGAATCAGCTCTTTGTTTTTCTGTTTTCAGTTTCATTGATTTCTGCTCTTGGTTTCCTTCTTTCTGCTTGTTTTATGTTTATTTTGCTCTTCCTATGCTAGGTTTTGAGGTGCTTCGATAATTGAGACTTTTCCTCTTTTCTAATATATGCATGTAGTCGTGTAGTGCTCTGAACTTTCTTTTCAGCACTGCTTTAGTTGTAACCCACAAATCTTGATAAGTTATATTTTCATTTCCATTCAGTTCAGTGTAGTTTTCGATTTCCCAGGAGACCCTCTTTAAATCATGGGTTGTTTAGAAGTGTCCTGGTTAGTATCCGAGTAGTTGGAGATTTTCCTTTTGTCTTTATGTTACTGATTTCTAGCTTGATGCCATTGTGGTTGGAGAACACATTCTTTGTGATTGCAATCATTTTAAATTTGTTAAAGTTTATTTTATGGCCCAGGGTGTGGTCTACCTTGATACACGTTCCATGGGACCTTGAAAAGAATATGTACCCTGCTCTTGTTGGGCGGAGTGTTCTATAAACGTTGACTCAAACCTGTTTGTTGACTGTGCTGAGTTCTTCTGTATCTTTGCTGATTTCTGTCTAGTTCTGTCAGTTGTTGAGAGAGAGGTGTTGACGTTTACAGCCATAATGGTGGGCTTGTCTGTTTCTCCTTTCGGTTCTGTCAGGTTTTAGTTTGACTTATTTTATAGCTCCATTTTTTAGTGCACACATTGAGGATTCCTATATCCTATTGGGGGATTTACCCTTTTATCATTATACAGTGACCCTCTCTGTCTCTGGTCATTTTCTTTGCCCTAAAGCATGTTTTATCTGATAATGATAATGATTGACTTTGATTAAAATTTGCGTGATATTATTTTTTTTCATTCTTTCATTTTCAACCTGCCTGAAATCATAATTGAAGTGAGTTTCTTGGAGGCAGCATGTAGTCAGGTCATGTTTTTCCATCTGACCTGCCAATCTTTGTCTTTTAATTGGTATATTTATATGGTTTATGTTTAATGTAAGTATTGAGCTATTAAATTTGTTTTTTCCATTTTATATTTTTACTTTCTATTCTGTTTTTTTATTTCCCTCTTTTCTTTTTCTAATCTTTCTGTGGTTTATGAGAATATTTTTTAGAATTCCATTTGATTTACCTATTTTTTTATTGAAGTACAGTCAGTTACAATGTGTCAATCTCTGGTGCACAGCACAATGTCCCAGGCATGCATATACATACATATATTCATTTTCATATTCTTTTTCATTACAAGACATTGACTATAGTCCCCTGTGCTATACAGAAGAAACTTAGGTTTTTAAATATATTTTTATATACAGTGGCTAACATTTGCAAATTTCAAACTCCCAAATTTATCCCTTCCCACCCTCTTTCCCCCATAACCATAAGATTGTTTACTAAGTCTGTTATCTGTTTCTGTTTTGTAGATGAGTTCATTAGTGTCCTCTTTTTTTTCTTTTTTTTCCGATTCCATATATGAGTGATACCATATGGATTTACCTGTTTCTGAGTATGACCTGTTTCCCTGATGTTCTGGGGTCTGTCTCTTCGCATAGTTGTTTTAGTGGTCGCTCTGGGCATTAGACTGTATATACATACCACAGTCTACTGGTATCATCATTTTACCAGTTTGAGTGAAATATAAAACCCTTACATCCGTTGACAGCCATGCCTTGTGCTTCACAGAGTGCATTTTTCACAAATTGAAGGTTCACGGCAACTCTACATTGAACAAGTCTGCTGGCACCATCTTTCCAACAGCATTTGCTCACTTCACGTCTCCGGGTCATGTTCTGGTAATCCTTGCAACATTTTAAACTTTTTCATTATTATTATAGTTGTTATGGTGATCAGTGATCTTTAATGTTACTGTGGCCGAAAGATTATGACTTGCTGAGGGTTCAGATGATGGTTAGCGTTTTTTACCAATGAAGTATTTTTTAATTAAAGTATGTACATTGGTTTTTAAGACATAATACTACTGCACACTTAACAGACTACAACGTAGTGTGAACATAACATTTATATGCACTGGGAAGCCAAATCCAATCCTCCATGTTACTTAAACTCTCATATTTTGTTTCTCTTCAATTCTCTGTTCTGCCTCCTTGTAATGTTCTTCATTCTCTATTCCAGTTCACTAATTTTCTCCTTAGTCATGTTAATTCTGTTCTTTAACTCATTTATTGACTTCTTAAAATTTATAATTCAGTGATACCTAAGATTCATAACGTCAGCATTTGTTAAAGGATGAGACAGATTTGTGGAACAACCTCAAAGCGCACGTTTTGCTTGTGGTGTTTGTGTTTTGTTTTGTGTTGTTTTAATGAGGAGGAGGTAATTAGGTTTCTTCATTGATTTCTGCTTGGAGGACGTACTGGGGATTGAACCCAGGACCTCTTGTGTGTTGAGCATGGGCTCTACCACTTGAGCTACACCCTGCCCCCTATTGACTGTTTATTTTTAAAGACTGCAGTTTTTATTTCTAGACACATTCTAGAAATCTACCTCTTTTTATATCACTTTATTCTTTTCTTATGGATTCAATTCTTTTTTACAGTATTAATCAGCTTGAGTATAGTTTCTTAGGTTCTTTTTTTAATCAGATTCTTGAAAGTTTAATGTTTTGGGATTGCTGACTCATTCAAGATGGAATGTTCCCTTGAGTGTTTTTTAATTTTAGATTGTGAGCTCATCTTCAGAGGAGCTGTAAGTGTGGGAATCCTCTATACCTCGGGCTGAGGGTGTTTCTTTCCAGAGTGATCTGCATTTGCTTCTTCCAGGCATCCCATTATTTTAAATTTCTTGACTTGAAGATTCATTTTCCACATTTTTTTAAACATTTTTTATTGATTTATAATCATTTTACTCCACATGTTTTTTAAATTTGAACTTCAGACTCACATGATAAACCTTCAAAGTGGAATGTTTTTCTGCTGAGAGGCCAGGCAGAGTCAGAGAGGGCTCCTTGTCTTCCTGCGCTGGGGAGAGGATTTTTCCCCAGCCTGTCCTTTCACTTCTGGCTGAGCCCTGAAGAGAGTTCCAGTTCAGCTCACTACTCCTTCCTTCACATGGGCACATAAGAAACATTCCAATTTGTGTACACAAATAATTTTTTCTCTCAAGGCTTACTTTTGCCTACATAGTGACAGCATCTTCACCTGATTTTCATCTTTCTTTTATATATTATATATATATTTTATATATTATATATATATATTGATTGAAGTATAGTCAGTTTACAATGTTGTCAATTTCTAGTGTACAGCACAATGCTTCATATAGGAACATACATATATTCATTTTCATATATTCACCATAAGTTACTGCAAGGTATTGAATATAGTTCCCTGTGCTATACCATATAAACTTGTTGTTTATTGGATTTTGTGAGAATCCTCCTGTACTTCAAAGCGAGAGACACTCTGCCACAGTTCAGTAGGCATCTGTGTGATTCAGTTGGTTTATAGATGTAATTCTTGGTGTATTCATGGGAGATGGTGAGCTATGAGTCTCTCTACTCTGCCATCTTGGTTCAACCTCTGATTTTCATCTTTTTTTTATGCAATGTTTTGGGCTTTATTTCTTAAATAGAAGGAGATATGGAACCAGAGTGAGAAATTCCAATATTTCCATTTTAACCTGACCATCTTAACCAGCTTCCCTTCAATTTCTTGGTTTGTAAAAGCTGTTTGATGAAAATAATTAGACTTGGCACATTTTATTTTGTGTGTGTAGTGAAACATACATTACATAAGATCTGCCATTTTAACCCTTTTTAACTCT